>NW_020664436.1:61472075-61636640 GCF_002925995.2 Terrapene triunguis
GTTTGCACTTTGCAGTTTTGTTTTGACTGTTTAAAATTTAAAAAAAATGAAAACAGAGAATTTGTAGGGGAGGGAGGCAGCAGCCTCTGGGGCTCCAGCAGGCAGAAGCTCCCCAGGGGCCCTGGGGACCCTCCCGCCTGGCCCGACTCTTACCTTGCTGCAGATCTGGCCTGAGGTGGAGTCATCTCTGGTCACCGCCGCTCCCAGGGCCAGGGGTTGGGGCTGCTGCTGGATCCCAGCCCTGCTCATCCTTGGCCTTCGCCTTGGCCCTGGCACGAGCTGGGCTCAGCCCGGGCTGCCGCTCCACTCCCCTCTCCCCTCCCCTGGCAGGAGGCGGCGCAGAGAGGAGGAGGCAGAGGCGGGGACAAGCCGAGGAGGAGCGGACTGCCCGGGCACCATGTTACCCCGTCCTCTGCAGCCGGAGCAGGGCCGCACTACCGGCTCCCGCCTGAGGGGGCAGGTGACCGCTTCCCGCTGCCCGCGGGAGAGCGGCGTGAACAAGCCGAGGAGCGGCCCGTCCTCTGAAGCCGGGGCAGGGCCGCGCTACAGGCTCCCGCCGCTCTCCCACTGTCAGCACCCACCCCCCAGGCGGAGCCAGTAGCGCGGTCCTGCCCCAGCTGCAGAGGACAGGCCGCTCCTCTGCTTGTTCACGCTGCTCTCCCGCGGGCAGCGGCCACCCCCCTCCAGGCAGGCGCCGGTAGCACGGCCCTGCCCCGGCTTCAGAGGACGGGCCGCTCCTCGGCTTGTTCGCGCCGCTCTCCTGCGGGCAGCGGCCACTTCCCCCCCAGGCGGGAGCCGGTAGCTCAGCATTTTGCCGCCCCATACATTTTGCCGCCCTAGGCACCAGCTTGTTTAGCTGGTGCCTAGAGCCGCCCCTGCCTAGGAGCCGGAGGGACATGCTAGCTGCTTCTGGGAGCCACGTGGAGTCAGTTGCTGTGGCCAACCAGACTTTTAGCGGCCCACTCAGCTATGCTGGCTGGAGACGCCAGAGTCCCTTTTCGACCGGGCATTCCGGTCAAAAATTGGACACCTGGCAATCCTATTGATATATAAACTAGGGTCCATAAACTCATATGCCCATAAACTTTCTCTTTCTCCTCCTCACACCTACAGTATGCGAGTTACCCAAGCACCATCTGACAATCATAATGAGCTGGCACTATAGGAGAAATACCATTCTATAATATAGAGCTAATAAATTACAATATAGTGATCTGTATCATAGAATCATAGAAGATTAGGGTTGGAAGAGACCTCAGGAGGTCATCTAATCTGCATCTGTATGCAGCCCCCTGTATTTTTCAGAAGTGTTTCTTCCATACCAGAGGCAATATGGCTTAGCCTTTTAAGACAGGCAAACATCCGGACCTATTTTACAGCACAGAACAGATATGCTGAAAAAAAGAAACTGGAGATAATGAGAAATAAATAGATTGTAAATCAGGACCACTCCTGCCCATCCGTTTGCATAAAGAAACAGTTATAGTTACAACTGTTGCATACTCAAATCCAACTCAACAAAAACTAAAAGGAGGGGAGGAAGAGAAAAACAAAACCTTTTTGACTGACATGACTGCAAGGGTGTCCTTTGTGCCATCTGACAACTGCCAGTTCCCAAATGTTGAGATCAGGGAGTCCTGGTCTCATGCTCATTCTCTGTGTGCGTGCGCGTGGCTCCAATTTATTCATTTAATTGAAATGGTCTTTGGAATAAAAGTTAGCATAAGCTCTGTTTGTAAATAAGGCAATTGTTGGCAGGTTGATTTGTTTTTTTACATGCAGTACATTATGGAGCACATATTATTAGCACTCAAGCTCCTCTGTATCCTGTTATGTCCTAGTGCTACTAGGAGCCATGTGCTCTCACATACAGTATGTACATCTGATGAAGTGGGTTTTAGCCCATGAAAGCTTATGCCCAAATAAATTTGTTAGTCTATAAGGTCCCACAAATACTCCTCGTTGTTTTTGCTGATACAGACTAACACGGCTACCACTCTAAATACAGTATGTTGTGGAAGCAGGCATTTACTCATTTTAATGAATGCCAGCCTCTACACATTTGCCTGAGGCCTGTCCGCGACTGTAGCACTCGCCATGCTAAAAAGCCATTCGGAGTAAACATTTGAGGAAGAACAGCCTAGATGTTGTTCATCTATATGAAATGTGCCCATTAACATATCCCTCCAAATGCCAGTACAGCACAGGGCTGAGGTATGGGCAGACAACAATGACATCCATCAACGTTCCATGAAGCCCTATCTTCAGCTAAACCCTTGTGGAGCTCTGGGGCAATTTTGGCAAGGCCAAAGTCCTCCAGGCTCTCACAAAGGGAGATGCTGCTGCCACAAATATGGATCAGGACCCTGCCAAAAGCACTCAAGCCACTGTCAATCAGTCTTTGCTTCCAGTGGTTTATGTCAGTCAGTCCCTCAAGCAGAAGGAAGGAATAATTGCTACTTTAAAATCTGGTTCCACACGGTGGCCACAATAGAATGCTCTCGCATATTTCTCTGGGGTGGCAGTCACCTCTCAGTGCACAGGGCATTTTTTGTGCCAGCCAGAGGTACGTCCATTGTTATTTCCCTCACTATACTGCCCAGCCATATAGCTTCCCCTCCCTCACCAAACAGACAGCTGAATGGAATGAGCTCGCTAATATCAGTGGCCTCACCAGCAACAATCCTTGGAGTATTAAAGGGCCTCAGGATGCCTCACACACACTTCTCATTAGCAGCCAGTCTGATGCTGCAGAGAGCAAGCTGCTTTCTTTCTCCGCTTGAGTGAAGCTTTATAGGTAAACAGTCAGCATAGCAGTATTCTGCTCCTCAAGCCAATCTAATACATGCAGCCAGAGTCACTCTTGACTCAACCAGAATAATAGGCCTTCAGCCATAGAAAGTCTGCCAGAACGGGGAAACGGTGCACAAATTGCTTGCAATCCAAGTTCTGCCAGGGAGCCTCAAGCTGGCAGGAGCAAGTCCAAAAATGGGTAAGGCCAGTACAGATGAAAACAGAGCCTCCTGTGCCAGCAGGTCTCACATGGAGCCCTACCCGGGTTTTAAAGCTGCCCTCCCAGTAGGATAAATCTCTATTCCACTGGGGTTACCTCTGTAAGCACAGGAGGTACAACTTACACTGACCCCACCCCTTTGGCCATCAGGATGACTCCAATTTATAACTGCAGAACTCTGTTATGTCAATGTACCTAGCTCATTATTTGACTGGGAAGTTCAAATTTGGTATAAAAGAACACTCAGCATTAGACTCTTCAATGCAGAGACAGTCTCGCTATATGTGTTTGTACCGCACCTAGCACAACTGGTTCCCCATCCTCTTCAGGGCCTCTGGGTGCTACTGCAGTACATATCATAAATAAGAAAAGCAGAGTTTGTAAATGCAGGTTTGGTAAGAGGGACAATATGTTTTGGAAGGACCAAATTTCTATTTCTCACCCATATTCCAAATCACTTCATTCACTGTTTCGTTCCCCCTCTGATTGTCCCAGTCTCCACCTGGCTGCAGCCCTCATCGGACAAAGGTATAGCAAGATCCAATGGCTGGAAGTTGACGCTAGACAAATTCAGACTAGAAATAAGGTGTAAATTTTTTATCAGTGAGGGGAATGAGTCATTGGAATAATTTACCAAGGGCTGTGGTGGATTGTCTATCACTGGCAATTTTTAAATCAAGATACAATTTCCCCCCCTAAAAGATATGCTCTAGTTCAAACAAGAATGATTTCTGGGAAGATCTATGGCGCCTGAGTTACATAAGAGATCAGGGTAGATGATCACAGTGGTCCCTTCTGGTTTTAGACTATTAACTATTTTGTGGGGAAAGGATCAAGACTCTGGGCAAAGAAGAAAATTTGGCCTCTGTGTCCATTGCTGATACTGGACCTTGTAAAAACAAGAACCCTCCATTCAGTTGAGGAACAGTCATGTAAAGTGGAGCTTTGCATAAAGATGATGGGTAAATCTGGAAAGTATGCTGTGTTGCTGGCGTAGCTGAAGTTTGACACTGCAGAGAAACTGGGCCAGCCCTAGCCAGGAATAGTTCATCGTTCAGAACTAGTTAGACGAAGAGCTGAAGTTGGTGTACTCCTTGCTCAAATAGACAATTTCTGTATTACATGGTGGCCACCGCATTGTGTTATGCTCAGGCTGTCAACTACTAATTATATCTGACATCTTTAAATATGAGTGTGTCTGCAAGTGTGTAAAAAAATAGAAAGTAAAATCCCTTACACTCAGAGTTTCTAAAGCATATGGAAAACATAAGTATCCTGGAAAATAAATGCTGGTTCTAAATAATTAACTTGAGAGAGAAAATACAATGTTAAAGATCCCATTAAAAGGAAAATCCTGATGCAAGGTTGACTACAGAGCTGTTATCAGTGCCTCCACAATAAAAGGCCAGATGCTCTAGAAGAGCAGATATTCAGAGTATGAGCCATAACTCTCCGGGGTATGTGCGTTGGAAAGCAAAAAAATCAAAGACCTATGACATGGCCAGCTAATTAAGGCTGTCTAACAGAATCCTATCTGTGGCAAATACTTTACATTATTTCGGGGTTGGTAACTCCACTGAGTTTATTCCAAAAAAAGGCCTAGTGAAACCTGCTTTGCTTTCCTAAAGTTATGCTTCCCTGTATTAGGTCCCTTCAGGTTTGCCTTTTCAACCCGTCAAGAGAGCTCTCAAGTTGAATTTGGCTACATCTTGAAGAACCTGAAGTTTCCCTTTTTAATATGGAGACAACTTCACTCTAAATTTCACTGTGTCTGGTAACAATAATCCAGATGACACAGAGTATCGCTGGGGCAGGAGAGCTGGAATGTATTATTGATTTGTAATGTTTGCTGCTTTTTCTTGGTTGATCTTTCAAATTATCTTTTTGAAACATTTACTTAAAAGCTTTTTAAACTTTTAAGGATTTTTGATGGGTCTGACAGTCTGATCATGTTTTGTGCTTCTGTAGTCTAAGTCTCTTATGTTTCTTACTCCTTATTTATGATGGGCCTGTGTAAGCAGCTAGATTAATGAATCACAGAAAGTAGCTACAGTGTGTCATCATACCCTACAGCTTGCAGAGAGAGTACAGTGCTATTTTTCTACACTTCTATTGCTACTAATTTAACATGACATTATCTGAAGCTACTCTCCAGCACTTTTCAGTAAAGTTTCTAAAAGTATAACAAAACCTGACCTTCCCTTGCACTCTGGATGCCCTTAAGGGAACATGAATATCTTCAAGAGGCCATTTTCTGCTTAACTCTGTCTTTTTGCAACTCTGATTACTGTGACCAGGAGGCTGTGTTATGACAACCTACTATGAACAGGGCTTACTCATAGTATCCTGACCAACAACAAGCAAACCATATGGTTATTGACCAAACAACAGTATATATTTGAGAACTGTTGATCTTTTGGGCTGCACGTGTTGCAATTTGTGTTTTGGGGTCCATTGTTTCAACCTTGAGGTGTACCAGAGTGCAGAGGCCTTAATAGACAACTTTCAATATGGCAGTACTACTCAGGAGCTGATTGATTCCATTAAGGTTAAAAATTCCAAGGTATTGCTCTCCAAGATGTACAAGTAACATTAGGTACTGCAATATCTTCTTAAACTCATTCCTCAAATTCTCCTATTGAATAATGGTTATAGGAAGATGATCTTTCACTAAAAGAAGCTTAACAATTCTTTTTACATCTTTGTCTTTCATTTATTGAATAAAGCCTCTAGATTGGATGACAGAGATCTAAACCCCATGAACACTATTTTCTATTTGATTATAAATCACCAGGAAAGGTACTAAGGAAAATAGGAGATGCTCTGAATGAATATGATACAATACAAGCTAAGTACCTGTCATAAGCATCCTCCAACCTTTGTGTTATCTAAAAAAAACCTTCCCTTATACAATGACTACAACTGTTGGGCTATGCAACCTTAATGACAAATTCAAGGCAACAACTTCCCTTAAAACACTTTGCACTTTAACAAACATTTTTGTACAGCCACACTGCAGTGAGGTGTGTCGTCTCTGACACCAAATTTTGAAGAGGCAACAATTTTTCCCTCTATTGGAACTATTCTGACAAGTTTCATGACAACCTTCCCTCTGGTCAGGTAGAGCAGAACACAGCTTCCTCTTGAGCCCATCGGTGGTATTTCTGAACTCTTCAGGGAGGTTAATACAGAACACCTGGTCTCTCTTCTAAGACTGGCCAAAAATTTTCCATCAAATCAGTTTTCAACAGAAAAAAGCACTACAGCAGAGGTTCTCAAACTGTGGTCCATGGACCACCAGTGGTCTGCAGATAGTTCCCTCTAACGTGCGCACCTGGGTGGCCACCCACCTAATTAGTGGAGCTGTGCAGGCATGGCTCCACTAATTAGGTGCCTGGACCCTGGAGAAAACACACATGTAAGGTGAAGTGGTGGCCTTGGGGGGAATAGGGGGTAGGTGGTAGGGGGCAGTGGGGTGAGAAGAGGGTGTGGGGGGAATTTGGGATGTGCATGGCCAGAGAAAGAGGCGACTTTCCCCAGCTCCAGGGCTGTGGCTGCCGGGGAGAGATGGCCCACTTTCCCAGGCTCAGCTCTGTGGCTGCTGTGGCAGGGGAGAGACGCGCCCCCCTCCTTCCCAGCCCCAGCTTGGGGGCTGCTGCGGCAGGGGAGAGAGGGCACATCTATTGCATTAGAAAGGTAAGACTACTGATATTAAAATGAGTTGCGTGCTTTTATTTGTAGAACAAAAAAGTTAATTATTTAGGTTTTTTTTATATAGCACATTTATCCAAAGCGCTTTACAATAGTCAGCTAACGGTACAAACAACATTTGGAAAAAACATTAAGTGGTCCGCCGAGCCCCTCAGCAATTTTCAAGTGGTCCGTGAATAAAAAAGTTTGAGAACCACTGCACTACAGCATCTCAGGTAGTTTAATGCAAAACTCACTCAATGTAATGTTTCTTTTTGTTTCAGCAAACCAATTACTTAGATTTGAATTAACCAGACAAATTATTTCATTTTCCCCAGCAAAAACTTTTGGTTTTCAGCCAAGAGTTGGTGTGTTTTTGATGAAAAGCCGAAGTTTCCTATGGAAAGTTGTTGGGGGGAAAAATTAATATTTTTCTTGGTCAAAATTTTCCACAGGAAAAAAAAATCCTTATGTTGACCAACTCTACTCACAGCATCATGTGCTGAATGCAAACTAAGAAGTGAACTCCTAACCTAATGGTAGGTGTACTGTATTACTGCTAAATAATACAGCCAATCTGACACCAGAACTTCCACAAAGGCATTTAAGCCAGAACTTTCAAAAGATCTCAGCATGCAAAATGAGGGCCATACTTTCATAAAATTTCAGCATGTCAAGTGTTGAGCGCTTTTGAAAATCTGTCCCTAAGAGTGGGTGTTGAGTACTTGAAAATCTAGTCCCTTGAATCATATACCCTCACTTTTTGCTGTAGCCATTAGGAATTCATCAGCTCTGTAATAGCAGCTCCGTAACAACTGCTAGCCTGTCCAGGCATAAAATGACTAACGGATAGCCACATGAAGTAAGCTACTCTCATGCTGGAGATGTTCATACTGTAGAAATCCCTGCAGCTGCTTAAAAGTGCATTAGTCTGAACACCATAATTCTTCAAAGTTATCATAATATCATAGAAGATTAGGGTTTAAGAGACCTCAGGAGGTCATCTAGTCCAACCCCGTGCTCAAAGCAGGATCAACACAAACTAAATCATCGCAGCCAAGGCTTTGCCAAGCTGGGCCTTAAAAACCTCTAAGGATAGAGATTCCACAACCTCCCTGGGTAACCCATTCCAGTGCTTCACCACCCTCCTAGTGAAAAAGTTTTTCCAAATATCCAACCTAAACCTCCCCGACTGCAACTTGAGACCATTGCTCCTTGTTCTGTCATCTGCCACCACTGAGAACAGCCTAGATCCATCCTCTTTGGAACCCTGCTTCAGGTAGTTGAAGGCTGCTATCAAATCTCCCCTCACTCTTCTCTTCTGCAGACTAAATAAGCCCAGTTCCCTCAGCCTCTCCTTGTAAGTCATGTGCCCCAGCCCCCTAATCATTTTTGTTGCCCTCCGCTGGACTCTCTCAATTTGTCCTTTCTGTAGTGGGAGGCCCAAAACTGGATTAAATACTCCAGATGTGGCTTCACCAGTGCTGAATAGAGGGGAATAATCAGTTCCCTCAATCTGATGGTAATGCTCCTACTAATGCAGCCCAATATTCCATTAGCCTTCTTGGAAACAAGGGCAAGAAGTTCACACTGTTGACTCATATCCAGCTTCTCGTCCACTGTAATCCCCGGGTCTTTTTCTGCAGAACTGCCCCTTAGCTAGTCAATCCCCAGTCTATAGTAGTGCATGGGATTCTTCCGTCCTAAGTGCAGGACTCTGCACTTGTCCTTGTTGAACCTCATCAGATTTCTTTTGGCCCAATCCTCCAATTTGTCTAGGACACTCTGGACCCTATCCCTACCCTGCAGCATATCTACCTCTCCCCACAGCTTCGTGTCATCTGCAAACTTGCTGAGGGTGCAATCCAGATAATTAATGTAATGAAGATGTTGAACAAAACTGGGCCTAGGACTGACCCCTGGGGCACTCCACTTGATACCAGCTGCCAACTATACGTCGAGCCGTTGATCACTACCTGTTGAGCCGAATGATCTAAACAGCTTTCTATCCACCTAAAAGTCCATTCATCCAATCCATAGTTTTATAAGAGAATACTGTGGGAGACTGTATAAAAAGTTTTGCTAAAGTCAAGATATATCACGTCCACCGCTTTTCCCATATCCACAGAGCCAGTTATGTCATCATTGAAGGCAATCAGGATGGTCAGGCATGACTTGCCTTTAGTGAATCCATGTTGACTGTTCCTGATCACCTTCCTCTCCTCCAAAGTGCTTCAAAATGGATTCCTTGAAGACCTGCTCCATGATTTTTCCAGGTGAGGTGAGGCTGACTGGCCTGTAGTTCCCCAGATGGGAACTGTATTTGCCTTTTTCCAATAATCTGGGACCTCCCCTGATCACGAGTTTTCAAAGATAATGGCCAATGGCTCTGCAATCACATCAGCCAACTCCCTCAGCACTCTCGGATGCATTGCATCCGGCCCCATAGAGTTTTGCATGTTCAGCTTTTCTAAATAATCCTTAACTTGTACTTTATGGGGAGGAGGCTGCTCACCTCCTCCCCATACTGTGCTGCCCAGTGCAGCAGTCTGGGAGCTGACCTTGTCTGTGAAGACAGAAGCAAAAAAAAGCACTGAGTACTTCAGCTTTTTCCACATCATCTGTCACTAGGTTGCCTCCCCCATTCCGTAAAGGTCCCACACTTTCCCTGACCACCTTCTTGTTGCTAACATACCTGTAGAAATCCTCCTTGTTACCCTTCACATCCCTTGCTAGCTGCAACTCCAATTTTGCTTTGGCCTTCCTAATTACACCCCTGCATGCTCAAACAATATTTTTATGCTCCTCCCTAGTCATCTGTCCAAGTTTCCACTTCTTGTAAGGCAACCATAATCTTTTTCCTGCTTCAGCTCTACAGAAAGTTCTGAATGTGCTCTACACATTCCTAATGTGGCTAGTCTGTTATAGAATATGGGGCCAAAGCACTAATAATATGATGTATCATGAAAAAGGGTTTCCCTATGAGTTTGTGGCTGAGAATAAATTTGAGTAAAGAGCCTGAAGTAATTCAAGTATTAAGTAATCAACTTAACAGACAACGCTGCAAGTATGTAGGAATAAGCAGGCGAGTAAGCATTTCTTTAAGGAAGTAATTATAAATAAGGCTACATTTTAGTCATGGGTATTTTTAGTAAAAGTCATGGACAGGTTACGAGCATAAACAAAAATTTGCGGCCCGTGACCTCTCCATGACTTATACTATATATCCCTGACTAAATCTTGGGGGGTGGGCGGTTCGTGGGGGGCGGCCCAGGGGGTGCCATGGGTACTTGGCGGGGGGCAGCCTGGGTGCTCGGGGGGGCAGCACGGGTGATGGGGAGGAGGTTGGTGGGACTGGGGCAGGTTCCTACCTGGCTCCTGGGAAGTGGCAACCTCCACCTCCTAGCTCCACATGCTGCCTCCACTCTGCCCCAAGCTCCAGTTCTGCAGCTCCCATTGTCTGGGAACTGTGGCCAATGGGAGCTGTGGGGGCGGTGCCTGTGGGTGGAGGCAGCATGTGTAGCTAGGAGCTGAGGGAGGGGAGTTCCTGTCACCCTTCCGGGGAGCAGGGGCAGCTCTATGTATTTTGCCGCCCCAAACACGGCAGTCAGGCGGCTTTCAGCAGCGGGCCTGCGGGAGGTCCGCTAGTAACGCGGATTCGGCGGCATGCCTGTGGGAGGTCCGCCAGTCCCGCGGCTTCGGCATACCCGCCACCGAAGCCGCAGGACCGGCGGACCTCCCGCAGGCAGGCACACCGCCGAAAGCTCCCTGACTGCCGCCCCCACAGTGACCGGAGGGCCTCTGGGTAAGCTGGTGCCTGGAGCCGCCCCTGCTGGGGAGCCCCCACCAGGTAAGCACCGCCCCACATCGCAATCCCCAGCTCTGAGCCCCTCCACATCCTAACTCCTGTTGCTGGGGGAGGGGATCCTGAGACTGCCCCAGCAGCAGCCAGTGTGACTGGCCATGGGGCTGCCCAAGCTGCTCAGGCGGCTACTGCAGAAGCTACTGAACGGGCTACTGTAGAAGTCACGGAAAGTCACAGAATCCGTGACCTCTGTGACAAACACGGAGTCTTAATTATAAATGATAAACATCTCTTCTCCCCTGAATGCAAATGGGGGGCAATCCCACTTGTTGCTGTTATGCAATTGCTGTGTTTTGTTTCCTGTTTATTCCAATAAGTATTCATTATTTAAAGTTTTCTTTTACAGTTTGAGAAATGTAATTATTTTTTCCCATGCCATGGAACAAGTAATGATTGTATGATCTATGAGAAAAAAAAAAGTCTGAACAAGCAAAGTCTCAAAAACCAAAGCACATACAAACAGCAATGGCATTTTTTTATTAGCATTCTTTCTTAGGAAGTGTTGAAGGAAAAATTAATATAATGGATTAACTCAGATGTACTAAACTGTAAACAGTAGGCAGCAACTCACTTCTCAGCCTGGGGGACTGAAAAATATCCATTTGTCTGCAGTTCTGCTTCCTCATTTACCTGAAACAATGTGGGTACCAAGTCACCAATCTAAGTTTTTTCCTGCTGATAGCAAGCTATTTATAACAATTTGTTTTAAACTCAAAGGAACTTAATAGTTTTTTTTAAAAAGAGTCTGTTCTTGCTGCATTTTTTGCCAAGTTTTAAGAAAATTAGCCTGTAGACATTTAGCTGATGCTTTATTTTCCTATTAATCCAACTGCACTGGATTACTGGGACCTCACTCAAATGGGGCCCAATCCTAAAAGGCTTCATGCATACTCAATTCCCACGGAAGCCAAGAGTGCACAGTACCCTGTAAAACCGGATTAGTAATTCAGGATAAATGCTAGAGCCTGACTAAGGTTTTGCAAGATTACAAGTCAGAAGCCCATACACTTTGGGAAGAGCAGGGGAGTTTTCTATAAACCTTTACTGCTGACCCTGGGTAGTTTAGATCTAATTTTTCTTTTTAATTTGAACTTGCAAATTAGTGAGATGAGAAGAACCATTTCTAAGAAATGTATGTATTACTGAGATGAGATGCTATATGCTTCTGAGATCCAAATGCCACACATTTGTAAAAGCTCATTTTGTACTGGAACAATCAGGTTACAGTATATGTCCATCAAGAACAATAAGTTAGTAAGTAAGCCTCAGCAAAATATAAACAAGTGGGTTATAGTGAAACAAGAAGAGGGAAGAGCCTTTTTGGAATCATGCTAGACTACTTTTGACTGGCTCTCTTTCGTTCAGTACAGTTCAACCCCTAACTGGGGGACGATGGTGGCGGCCATGAACAGACATGATGCAAAACACAACATGAAAATGACTAGCATTTTGTAAGGAACCCCTTGAAAACTAAGCCTTCTGATTTAAATCATCCACATTTAAGCAAGTCTAAAGTTAAGCAAACTACCTAATTCTCAATCATAACCCCACCTCCACATACTCTTTATCACCAACCCCGGCATGCACAGTACCTGGAAGTCTGTCGAACCCTGCTCACATGTATAGGACAAATTAAAACAAATGGAAAAGGTTCAACCATTGAAGTTATGAAGAAACCATATCCTTTGAAGTAGCTGTTCTCTCTTAAACTCAAGTACAAGTAATCCTAAAAAACATTTCTGCCTTGAGGAATTCAAGATGTTTTATGAAAAAAATCTCTCATCTCAACCTAGTGCTTAATTGTACATAAAAATGGATGCTGAGTGATCCCACGTTAGTCACTTTGCAATTATTCTCAGACTCAGTTTTTGGACAGACATTTTTATTGTTTGTGAAAATTGCCTGTCATTTGTGTATTAGCTCTATCATTATGAAACTTCAGAACCATCCTTCAAGAAGAAAAATCCCTATAGATCATACATACAATTTTGCTAATTGAAGAAACCATTAAATTATAGACAAGGAGTCTGCAAAATAATGTAAAATATTTCTAAGGAAATGAAGAAGGTTTACACAGCCCATTAGGACTTGTCCTCTTTTAGTGCCTCAGTACACAGGAGGGTAACTAATGTTCATTTGGATCATCCCAATGTTTTCTGCTTGAACAACTGTGCCTGGTGTGTTATTTCATACGTTTATTATTCGCAGCATGAAAATTTGTTTCCTAAATTCTTTTCTGTATCTGTTGATACTTAATTTGCATCATCGGTGCTGAACTGGAAAGAGCAGCTCAGATGGGTGTTCTGAGCCAATTAAATTTGTATTGACTTCTTTTAAATATTTTGACTGTCACTTTTCCAAGCTATATTAATTTTTGATTTAGGACCTTTTAACCATAAAAATCAATTTTGTTTTCCCCCTCCTTGTATCAAATAGGGGGAGGGGAGTACACTAAAGCCAGTGACAAGATTACATATTTAAAAGTAAGAGAGCCAGGGAAAGTAGAAATTAATAATTATTTAATATTTATACTGGAGTAGGACCCAGAAGCCCCAATAAGAGTTGGACCCCATTGGTCTCGGCACTGTAGAAGCACATTGGAGGACAAGCTCCTTGCAGTATAAACACCTGTCACTGCAAAGACTTATGCACGCGAGTAACTTTACGCACATAAGTGGTTCCATTTAACTAATTGGAACTACTCACATCTGCAAAGTTAATGGAGCCACTCAGTTATGTAACATTAGTGGCGTAATTGCTTACAGGATTGAGGGCTAAAAACAACATCTGACAGTTCTCATAGTAACATTAATTTGCCCACATTGCATATACTGTATATTTTGGTATACATTTAATAATGTATACATGTAATCATAAATGATTGTGCAAAATGGGCAAATAATCTGACCATGAGAAACTAGCCTTTGCATCACTGGACTCAGCATTTAACTATATTACAAGCTGATTGCTGCATTAAAAGAAGTTTGGAGGGACAGGGGTGGGCAGTATTTAAAGCTGCCTCTCTAAAAACAAAATATAAGCTGCCCTCCCTGTGGAAAATTCCTATAGAATTCAATAGGGACTTATACTGTAAGTTTCGGGGGACAAACTGTTGCTTACTATAGATTTATACAGCTACTAGCACAATGTAGCCCTGACCTTCGTGGGTTCTGTGACGCTCTCTCAGGGAGCCCAGAACTATGGGTCACCTTGTAATCCCCCTGCCTCAGCGAGAGAGAGATTCGCTAGTGCTAACCTGCACGACAGTTCCATATCACCCCAGTCTGCTAGCCACCCCACCAACCTTACTTTGCCTTGTAGGTAATATTTGGTGCACCCCAGTTCCTAAGCCCACTGGAAGAGCATTCCCCTGGAGTATTACTTGTCAGTAGACCCTCACAGAGACAGTGTACACACCAGTTTATTTGATTCAACTAAGAATTCACACTTTGCTTAATATTACAGCACTGGGATCTACTTATGATAAAACAAAGAAGTTACAAATAAAAAAAATATGACACTTCTAAGAAACTAAACATAACTTTAGCAAGATACAAGCCTTTGGCTGAAGGTGCAAAAACTGCTTTAAACTTTTTCTGTAGATCTTGCTGATTTTCAACTAATTAGGATTCAGATTTTCATGATGCCCCCACATCATATCGGGGCAGGGCTAGATTTAGGGGCAGGTGACTGCCTAGGGTGTCAAGCTCGGGTTGTTTTTGTTGGTAGCGACAAAAGCGACAACAGAATGTTTTAAGTAATATGTTTCAGGTATTCCGTACATGGATTCATTTTTCACTAACCTCCTAGAATGTTCTGGACCTTTGTAGAATCTCATGGAACCTTCCAGACTTTGAGAACTACATTTTCCTTGAACATCCTAGAATGTTGTCAGCCATGCCCTTGCGGGTATATAAAACACTCTTGAACAATTGTACCGACCTTCACCGGATGCTGGCACACGGGGAATGTTCTGATGTCAATGATAAAGACCTCTATGTCGAATTGGATGACATCCATCACATTTTGCAATGTGGGAAGGACCCTCCAGCTCTACAACATGAATGAATTGGAGAACCTGGAGTGAAGGACACTTTTCCTAATGTGTGACTAGCTTTGAGGATTCTGCTCATGCCGCTGGTCACAGTTGCGAGTGGTGAGTGCAGCTTTTCAGTGCTCAGGCTCATTAAAACAGATCTTCAGTCGAAGAGGGCTGACAAGAGACTGACATCACTTGCTATTACTTGAAAATGTCATTGGCCAGTCTTTGGTTCTCTCTGATGCCATGCTTCAGTTCACGAGGACAAAGGTGAGAAAAGTGACCTTTTGAACTAAAAGACTAGGGTTAACCTTTTAAGGCTGTCACCTACTGTAACACTATTTAATATTGGTCCACCCAGTGTTGGTGCACAGTTCAATTTCTTGATGTTAGTACATTTCAGTTATTCTTAAAATTAAAAAGTTTCTATAAGCTTAGAGGAAACCAATTTTTTTTATTTGCTTATATATGGCATGAATAAATATAGATTTACGGATCCTAGCATGTACATTTATCATTTTATCTGACGGGGATAAATCATGTATTCAAATTGTGTAAAGTCATGAAATGGGCTACAAATGCATTAAAAGTAAAGTATTAAAAATGGGGGTGCAAAGAAGATGCTCCTTCCCTGTGACGCCATTTGGTCTAGGGCCAGCCCTGATCAAAGATCTCCTCAATAAAAGGATAAAAAGTATCTTTTTTGCTTCCCCTTATAATCTCCCCATACTCATTGTTTTGACCCCAGAGACAAAACAACCTCCTCTGGCTTTGGTCTCCCATCCTGATTTCACATCCCTCAGCCACCTGTTTCCCTGTTTACTTAATATGAAATAGGGCTGTCTTTGTGTTGGCTTTTCCAATACCAAAAGGCTAGGCAGACAGGACAATCAACATTCCGGTGTGTGGGAGAAACATGTTTATCAACCACGCCTGGTTACATAGTTTAAACATATTTTAGTACATACCTATACTTCTTGCATGACACCCGTACATACATCTTGCAATGCTGATGGTGACCAAAGTATGATACAAGCTTTCAATTTGATACTTTACACCACATTCTTTATAGATAAATACTATGACCACAGTGTGCTTGGTATAATGAGTTTGTCAGGCCTGAGAGGCGTTGCAGTTACAGGACAGTGAATGCCAATTGGCATTGAGGTGCTCATAGGGTCACAGGGTCTCCAAGCACTTCTGTAATACAAACAAGTATCAATAAGCTTTGAAGTTACTCACACTCAGGATGCTGAGAACCTTTCCTGCAAAAAATAGGAATTTGTGCTCACCATCTGCTAGGAGCCTCTCACAGGTCCCAGTTTTCAGAGTTGCTCCTGAGCGCACACACAAGTTCTATGGGCTCTCACAGAATTTGTAGGTACTCAGCCCCTTGGAAAAAATCATGTCCTAGCACAGGGGTGGGCAAACTATGGCCCAGGGGCCACATCTGGCCCTTCAGACATTTTAATCTGGTCCTCGAGCTCCCACCAGGGAGCGAGGTCTGGGGCTTGCCCCGCTCGTGCTGTGGCTCTGCACGGCTCCCGAAAGCAGCAGCATGTCTCCCCTCTGGCTCTTATGCATAGGGGCAGCCAGGGGGTTCAACACACGGCCCCCACCTCAAGCACCGCCCCCGCAGCTCCCATTGGCCGGGAACTGTGACCAATGGGAGATGCAGGGGTGGCAACTGTAGACGGGGCAGCACACAGAGCCACCTGGCCACACCTCTGTGTAGGAGCTGGAGGAGGGACATGTTGCTGCTTCCAGAAGCTACTTGAGGTAAGCGCCTGCACCCCTGACCCCCTGCCCTAGCCCTGATTCCCCTCCTGCCCACTAAGCCCTTCGGTCCCAGCCCAGAGCACCCTCCTGCACCCCCAACCCCTCATTCCCAGCCCCACCCCAAAGCCTGCACCCCCAGTTGGAGCCCTCACCCCTCCCATGCACCCCAACCCCCTGCCCCAGTCCGAAGCCCCCTCCCACTCCCTGAACTCCTCATTTCTGGCCCCACCCCAGAGCCCTCACCCCCTCCCGCACCACAACCCCCAATTTTGTGAGCATTCATGGCCCGTCACACAATTTCCATATGCAGATGTGGCCCTCAGGCCAAAAAGTTTGTCCACCCCTGTCCTAGCAGAACCGGGCCCTGTGTGCAAGTGATAGGACTTGTGCTTGCAAATTTACTGGCACAAATACAGAGGCTGTTTTGTGAAGTGTTGATCCTTGGATGTGAAGAGGCAGTGACTGTTTTTGCTTAACTGGCTAGCAATCATGTCTTAGATTGTTCATGTTCCTGGAAAATACTGCACCTATTCCGTTGAAAGTTGGTCTTAAGGAAAAGCAGTATGTGTACTTACATATTCTTTTAACCTGTGGTGTAACATGTATTTAATTTCAACTGTACAGACTAAGCCTAGAGTTCAGACTGAGGTGATCTTGTAGATTACATTTTGACTACATTCTAAGTAATATAGCCTTTAATGGGAAAACAATATGACTTGATAGGGTCCCTACTTGGTTTCAAAGTACAGAATATTTTATGGATTCTCAAACCTACTGCATTTGTTCTCCTAGTGCTTGGTATATGGGGATAAATATGTCTGAAGTTATCTGGAGTTTCTTCTGTTTATCCTCAGATTGTGAAACACTATAAATGCCCTGGTTTCATAATCATAGTAGATAGCTTCAGTTCCTAAGATGTACAATATATGCCTGCTTAGAGATTCATTCATCGGGGCTTCATGTTACTGCAAATATTGTAAAATTTTACTCACCAGTCCAGAGACCAAGTTCTTTTTCATGAACAATGGAACAGAGTCAAGCAGCATGAATCTGCCAGTGGCTCAAAGAATGAGTCAATTTTTTTTGGAGCCAATCCAGAACACTGGATTCCAAGGCTTATGTTATGTTACATCATGCCATTCTCCCCTTTCTTTAAATCAAGGCTATGCCTCAGTCTTAATATATGTTAATTTGCAAGACTTCCATAGATTTCCTATCCATACCTCTCAACTAACTTTAATCATAAATTATGTCCCTCACCTCAGGGTATTTTATTTGTCGTACTGTAAGTGTGCACATTGCTAGGTATATTACAGCACACATACACATCCATAAATCAACACAACATTACACCATGCCTACTTTCTTAATTTAAAAACTGTCTAAGACTCTAAAGCAAGCCTTGGATATGTTGGCTGGAAAACAGTTGTTGCAGGCATGATAAAGGATCACAGAATCTTCACACGGTTAGAAAGGTTAAAAGGCGATTTGCTTGACTGGATGTAGTTTTTGCCAGTGCTATTTGCACTGCAGTCTTACATCAACAGTTCCAAAGATAAATGTTTCATTTGTCTAAATGAATAAATAAGTTTAGTGAAAGGTTTAGAAAGCTGATCTTTTCCTACTGCTCCAGCTATCACAATGACAGCAAAGCAGCTCAACACAGTAAGGTGAAAGAGAAAAGCAGCAGCATGATAGTTGATTAGGGTGCATTATAATAAGAAAAAACGCACAAACAATGCTGGTATTACTGATCCAAGTTCAAAGGGATACAGAGGCTGCTGACACCCATGTAAGGGAGCTCCACAGCAGCATAACTGATCCCAAGAATGGTCAACTGGCAGATTTGGAAAGTGCCTAGTATTTTGTGGGCACTATCCAAAACAAACACTAAAAGATTAAGGGAATGAGGTAGTTCCATGTTCAGGAAGAATGGTCCAGTGGTTTAGATACCAGCCAAGGACTGAAGGTATTCAGGTTCAATTCCCTCCACCACCACAGACTCTCTGTGTGACCTGTGATAAGTCATTTAGCACCACATCCACAAAGACTTAGGCATTGCAATGCCTAACTTTTAGATACCTAGAAAATCACTCAACACTGTGATCCACAAAGCCCAAGTTAGATTCCCCTATAACAAATGGAGAGAGGCAGGCACCCTGGAATGCAAAGCACAAAAAGCCAAGCTAGCTAGTGGGAGGTGCCAACAAAAAGGGTGTGTCCTAAGCCCCTCCACATCACAGAGTTAAGCACTGGGCTAGAAGGAGGTGCCTATCTGTGCTTGCCAGAACCATTCTCCTGGAGTCAGTTGCCTTAGGCATCCTAAGCTGTATCTTGAGAGAATGCCTCACTCCACTCAAAACAGCTGGGGGAGGTGGTGGCAGTGATGGTCACTCTATAGCTTTGAGTATTTACATAGGATGTAGGAAATCCAGGTTCAATACTTCCCTCTCTGCCACAGGGGGAGAAAGGAGTCTCCCACCTCTCAGGAGATTGCTTTAACTACTGAGCTACAGGATATTCGAATGTGGGACTGCTTCAGTCGCTCCTGTTGCAGCTGTTCTACTGTGGATAAATTAAAGAGTCAGTGGGCCAGAAAGAGAGAGAAAGAATGAGAATGACTCTATAGCCTGGTGGTTAGGCTGTTGAAGGGAACCCAATCCAATAGACAGCCTCTGAGCATGCCTACTGGATGGGGCCCCGCAGCTCAATTAGGCAAAGCAGCACTAATTGTCCCCCAGTTCATGGATCACCCTGGTCCTTAGATAGAAGATAGGTGCTCAGACACCTGGAATAAGGCAGCTGTGAGCATGCCAAGAAGCAGAAACTTGGGAGCCTACAGAACTTTTACAGCATACATTTAGGCACCAACTGTGTTTAGGCACCTACACAAGTTTTGTGGATGGCTGTGGTGCCTAAATCTGGGCCAAAGGCATCTACATTCCTTTGTGGATCTGGGCCTTAGTCTCTGTGCCTCCGTTCCTCATCTGTAAAATGGAGATAATGTACTTCCCTATCTCACAGGTGTGTTGTGAGGATAAATACACTGAAGATTGTCAGGTGCTCAGATACTATGGTACTTACATGGCCCTATTACCATAGACAGAAACAGAGATTGGGGGAGGAGAGGGATTATCCAACATAAATTAGCTTCTTCTCTTCTCCACTAGTCATCTTCTGGCCACTGCCTCCCATGCATGCCCATGAACACTACCACAGCTCCATGGGCTAGCACCCCAGCAGCCTGTGGTGTTGAGGGGAAAACAGAGGAATCCAGGAATCCCAGAGAACATTGGGTGGGTGGGTGAGTCCTGATAGGTTATTCATTATTTTTAATATCATAGCACCTAGGAGCCTGAGTCATGGGCCATGACTCTATTGTGTTCAACACCATAAAAACAGAACAAAAAGATTATCTCTACCCCAAGGCGCTTACAATCTAAGCGTAAGACAAGAAACACAAGAAGGATACAGACAGGCTAGGAAATACAAGCAAACAGTGAGACAATATTTGTCAGCATGATAGACTGGTGTGGAGACTACTACCTAACCATTGTTAAGTTTTTTTTTGTAGGCATCACAGCCAAGGAGAGTTTTAAGGAGGGATTTGAAGGTGGATAATGAGGTACCTTTTCAGATGTTTAGGGTGAGTGATTTTCTAGTGTGAGGGGCAGCACAAGAGAAAGCACACAGGTGCTTGTTTGAAAATTCAGCAAGTGGGCAATGGAGGCTGGTATCATGGGCCGACCAGAGGAGAGCATCAACAGAGACTGAGAGACGATAGATATGGTTGGGATTGACTGTAAAGACCTTTGAAAGTGAAGACAAGCAATTTATGTTTGATGCAACAGAGAAGTGGGAGCCAGTGGAGGGATGCAAAAAGATGGGTGACATGATCAAAGTGACAGGCAAAGAAATTGATCTTTGCTGTAGCATTCTGAATGGGTTTGAGTAGGGCAAGATTGCATTGGTCAAGGCCAGACAGAAGGCTAGTGAAACTATTGACACGTGAGATGATGAGAGCTTGAGGAAGACTTAGTGGTGGGGAGAATAAGAAAAGCTGTAACTTAGATGTGTTATGCGGAAATAATCAGCAAGATTTGGAGAGAGCCTGAATGTGAGAACCTTGAAAGAGGTCCATGGTTGTGGTGCTCTGAGATGTCCATTTCTCAATTGCCAGGGAAAGTGAATGCCTTAGGGCCTGATTAGTCCCCTAAAGTTCAGCTGACAGCTCTAACAGGATGTCTATGAGATCTGGGGGGCATTTGGCTTCCTCAGTGGCTCCACACCTCTCAATCAGCTCAGGCAAAACTCCAGTGCTTTTACAACTTCAGTAGAGCCACTACTTCACAGCAAGCCAGGGGTGGGGAGGAGGAGGAGGAGGAGAAGGGGAAGAGGTAGAGTCAGAAGGGAACAGAACTAAGCCGTCACAAAGCAGCAACACTGCTGGTGCTCAAAAAGACCTTCCCTCTTACTAGTGCTCCATGGACACAGAGCAGTTTGCTCAGAGTGCTGTAGGCTGGCTTCATACCCTTAGTGGAGTAGGATGAGGGTGTGGCCTTATATTAATCAATACCATCGTGTGATTTGCTTGTTCAGGATCTGCTTTTGAGTAGGTTTGAAGTAAATATTTTACAGGATTTCCCAAATGTTTGAATACAGCATTTTTCTACGCTGGTCTAAACTGCTGTGCAGCATTGTATGCTGAAGTTGTCATGATCTACAAGGGAAAGAGCTGCATTTCACCAGTGGGTTATGTAAAATACATACACCAATAAGCAAAGCAAGCCTGTGTGTGTATTTGGGGTCCTTCAAGGGGAAAAAAACATTATGTAAGTGTAATTCACTCTGAATTATAATATCTTGATCCATTTAATGATCTTCTCCTAGCCAGAAAATGGCCAGCTACAACTCTGAACTCCACCTTGAGTTTATTAGGCTGGTTAAGGCAACCACTGATCCATGTTTACCAGCATCACCCCACCTCAGCTCTTCTGAGACCACTGTTTTATCCTCTTATGAAGCTGAACCATGGGACCCCTGTCAGCCTAGAGCATGTGTCCACAACAGCAATGTTCTACACTCTGCCCAGCACCTCCAGCTGACTCTCAACTGCTCAGCAGAGCATGATCTCTGCCCCTGCTGAGCTTGAGAACAGATGGGAGGAAACAAGCAGCAGCTCTTCTTGTTGAGTCAGTCACACCCCAGTGCATGTCTTTCAGCTGCTCATGGTTCTGATCTGTAATCTGGATAAAGAAAGGCATAAGGAGAAAGGAGAGGGTTAAGCATTTGGGAGCATAAGAATAAGATGAAGTAGGGATTGGGAAGAAGAGAAAAATGTTTTGAAACTGAAGTGAGCTTTATAAGCAGCTTTTAATTCCACCAACAAGGTGCAGTTTTATCATGTTACTGTAATTCACAACAGTAAGACACTTGAAAAACTGCAAGATTTCATAGGAATTTTACCACTACATTTCTCCCTCTGCTAATTAGACTGCAGCTGTCAGTCAAGTACAGATAAACAGAGTGAGAGAAGTCTTGTTATGCTGGTTTTAAACTACAGTAAAGAGAACAGAACTTTCACTCTCTCAAATGATCTGGTGGATACTTCCAACATACAAGTGAAGTGCCAGATTCTGTAGCAAGCCTCTGAATGCAAAGTGGGGCCAAGGAAGGGGGAGGAGAGAAGAGACACAAGATGCTTTCCCTCCCTTGCACCTTTCACACAGGGGCTGACCACTATTGCAGTCTCTGCACTGTCCTGAGCACTGTGATTGCTCTCTGATAGCACACCCTGTAATGTAAGCCATACCAAAAAGGGGCTGTGGTTCCTTCCCTTTCCTATGCCTCAGCTCCACAGGAGAGAACATGGGGCTACCCCAATGGCATGTAGGAGATGAGGTGCCTTCCCTCTCTCTCTCTCTCTACACCTGAGAGCGCCAGGAACCATATGTGCTGTTCCCACTGGACCAGGCAATTACATATCTTCCCAATGCAGGGCTGTGGCTAACAGAGGGAAGATGGAGATGTTCTGAAAACAAAGGCGGGTGATGAACATATTAACAAACAAAAGTGTCTTTCCCAATCTCTTTCTGTTTGTGTAACAAGCAGAATGGCAACATCACAGAGCCCTGCTGGAGGGAAAATGCCAACGACTAGGGAGATGGCACCCACATCCCCTTTTTGGCAGAGTTCCTTAGGATGATCTGGGCTACTATAGCTAACATTATCCCTCTACACTCTTCTTCCCCTCCATTCCATCCTATAGCTCCAAATCTCAAAACCATCTCCCTCCAGCATGTCCCACACCATCTCACACTCAAACTCTGCCTTATATAAATAAAACACTATGAGCGGCTGAATTTTATAAACAACTCTAAAACCCCCAACGATTTTATTTGAGGTAGGACATTCACTTGTCAAAAGTGTCAGAGGTGGCCTCTGACAAAAAATAATATGACAGTAAAGGGGTTAATCAAGACACTTTCAATGCAATGCACAAAAGAAATTCAGAAAATGGCTGTCATTTCACAAATCTCCAGCATGGAGCTCTGCCATTATTTCTGTGACTCTCTCTTAAAGGAGAGTTATAAAAGTGTGATATCTCATGAGAGCACTTATAATATATCTTTACTGACATGTCTTACGCAGGAAGAAAAAAACCATTTATGAAAACTCCTTAAGGCAAAGTGTTACCTAGGGTGACCAGACAGCAAGTGTGAAATATTGGGACAGGGGGTGGGGGGATAATAGGAGCCTATATGAGAAAAAGACCCAAAAATCAGGACTGTCCCTATAAAATCAGGACATCTGGTCACCCTAGTGTTACCTGACTTCAGATTCAAACTTTTCATTTATTAGGAAAGATGTAGAAGTGTCTTCAGGTGCTGATGTTGCTTGTTCTGAGCAGTGGAAGTGGAGAAGCCATTCCAGGGGAAACAAGCTTCCAGTTTGCCATTGCTAATTTTAAAACAGTGTAGTGTATACAAAGGTCACACCTGTAGCATGATCTACAGGTTATGTATTATTTATATTGGTTACCTAACAATTCCTAATTATCACTGAGGTTTGACAGGTTCTTGTCTCAAGGTCAGGGCCAGTATTATTAAAACTACTGTATAGTTGGGAACCCCAATGTGCACAGTTGCAACACTCACCCTATAGGAACTCCTCTATATTTATTAATACATTTAGGCCTAGTCTACACTAGAAAGTTAGGTCAACAAAAGCCACATTGGGTCGATTTAATAATGAATGTGTCTACACTACTGAGTCCCTTCTGCCGACCTAAATGGCCTGTAAACTCGACTTCTGTACTCCACCTCTGCAAGAGATGTAGCGCTTGATTCGACCTCCACAGGTTGACATGGGGATAGTGTAGACACTGCGTTGTGTAATTCGAATGAAGTGGCCTCCAGGAGGTATCCCACGTGCTCCGTTGTCAGCACTTTGGAAAGCACTTTCAACTCCACGGCACATCAGCCAGGTACACAGGAAACAGCTGCTCCCCTGTTAAAGCCATAGGAACTTTTGAATTTTCATTCCCTGTTTGATCAGCATGGAGAGCTTGCCAGAACAGCTGATCATGGAGAGTCAAGGCCGCAAACGCGCTCCAGAATGGAGTACACAGGAGGTAGTGGTTCTTATTGCTGTGTGGGAAGAAGAGTCTGTGCAGGCAGAGCTTCGATCCAGCAGAAGAAATGCTGACAGCTATGCCAAGATCATGCAGGGCATGGGGAAAAGGGCTACACCCGGGACACACAGCAGTGCTGCGTGAAAATAAAGGAGCTTCATCAAGCATAGCAGAAGACAAGGGAGGCGAACGGTCATTCTGGTTCTGCCCCAGAGACATGCCGCTTTTATGAGGAGCTGCATGCGATTCTTGGAGGCAACCACACCACTACCCCAAAACGCTCCGTGGATACCTCTCAGAAGCTCTGGGCAACCTCGAGCACCCAGAAGGACGACATTGTTGATGAGAAAGAGGAGGAGGAGGGGGGTGACAATGTGAGACAGGCAAGCAGAGGATCCATTCTCCCCGACAACCAAGAATTGTTTTTAACCCTGGAGCCCATCCCTTTACAGGACCATTTGGCAGTGGAGCATGATGCCAGGGAAAGCACCTCTGATGAGTACACATTTCCAATCACACTGTAGGGGTTACATGCTATTATTTTTTATGTTTAATATGAACAAAAAAGTAGGTGTAGTGGATATCAGTGGCCAGTTCAGCTACGCAGAGGGTGCTCTCCAAGAAAGAATGTTTATGTGCCCAGGGATGGCCCAGGAATCCTTCATGGAGATCTCTAGGAAGCTTTCATGGAGGTACTCTGCAATCCTATGCCAAAGGTTTCTGGAAAGGGCTGCCTTATTTCGTCCACCACAGTAGGACACTTTCCCGCACCACTCCAGTATTAGTTTTGCTGGCATCATTGCAGCACACAGCATTGCAGCATAAGGACCAGGTCTGTACCCAGATGCTTGCAGCATCTGCTCCCTTACTGCCTCTGTTACCCTCAGGAGAGCGATATCACATAGGGTCACCTAGGGAAAACGGAGGAAGTTTTCAATGCTAGCCCTTAAACCACAAACAGTTCAACAAGTAATCCGCCCCCGTTTGGTGAAATATGGGTCCCACAACCACGCTTTCCCAAATATAGAATCATAGAATCATAGAATATCAGGGTTGGAAGGGACCTCAAGAGGTCATCTAGTCCAACCCCCTGCTCAAAGCAGGACCAATTCCCAACTAAATCATCCCAGCCAGGGCTTTGTCAAGCCGGGCCTTAAAAACCTCCAAGGAAGGAGACTCCACCACCTCCCTAGGTAACGCATTCCAGTGCTTCACCACCCTCCTAGTGAAATAGTGCTTCCTAATATCCAACCTGGACCTCCCCCACTGCAACTTGAGACCATTGCTCCTTGTTCTGTCATCTGCCCCCACTGAGAACAGCCGAGCTCCATCCTCTTTGGAACCCCCCTTCAGGTAGTTGAAGGCTGCTATCAAATCCCCCCTCATTCTTCTCTTCTGGAGACTAAACAATCCCAGTTCCCTCAGCCTCTCCTCATAAGTCATGTGCTCCAGACCCCTAATCATTTTTGTTGCCCTCCGCTGGACTCTCTCCAATTTGCACACATCCTTCTTGTAGTGTGGGGCCCAAAACTGGACACAGTATTCCAGATGAGGCCTCACCAATGTCGAATAAAGGGGAACGATCACGTCCCTCGATCTGCTGGCAATGCCCCTACTTATACAGCCCAAAATGCCGTTAGCCTTCTTGGCAACAAGAGCACACTGTTGACTCATATCCAGCTTCTCGTCCACTGTGACCCCTAGGTCCTTTTCTGCAGAACTGCTACCTAGCCATTCGGTCCCTAGTCTGTAGCAGTGCATGGGATTCTTCCGTCCTAAGTGCAGGACTCTGCACTTATCCCTTGTTGAACCTCATCAGGTTTTTTTTGGCCCAATCCTCTAATTTGTCTAGGTCCCTCTGTATCCGATCCCTACCCTCTAGTGTATCTACCACGCCTCCTAGTTTAGTGTCATCTGCAAACTTGCTGAGAGTGCAGTCCACACCATCCTCCAGATCATTAATAAAGATATTAAACAAAACCGGCCCCAGGACCGACCCTTGGGGCACTCCGCTTGAAACCGGCTGCCAACTAGACATGGAGCCATTGATCACTACCCGTTGAGCCCGACGATCTAGCCAGCTTTCTATCCACCTTACAGTCCATTCATTCAGCCCATACTTCTTTAACTTGGCGGCAAGAATACTGTGGGAGACTGTATCAAAAGCTTTGCTAAAGTCAAGGAATAACACATCCACTGCTCTCCCCTCATCCACAGAGCCAGTTATCTCATCATAGAAGGCAATTAGGTTAGTCAGGCACGACTTGCCCTTGGTGAATCCATGCTGACTGTTCCTGATCACTTTCCTCTCCTCTAAGTGTTTCAAAATTGATTCCTTGAGGACCTGTTCCATGATTTTTCCAGGGACTGAGGTGAGGCTGACTGGCCTGTAGTTCCCCGGATCCTCCTTCTTCCCTTTTTTAAAGATGGGCACTACATTAGCCTTTTTCCAGTCATCTGGGACCTCCCCCGATCGCCATGAGTTTTCAAAAATAATGGCTAATGGCTCTGCAATCTCATCCGCCAACTCCTTTAGCACCCTCAGATGCAGCTTATCCGGCCCCATGGACTTGTGCACGTCCAGTTTTTCTAAATAGTCCCGAACCACTTCTTTCTCCACATAGGGCTGGTCACCTTCTCCCCATATTGTGCTGCCCAGTGCAGCAGTCTGGGAGCTGACCTTGTTCGTGAAGACAGAGGCAAAAAAAGCATTGAGTACATTAGCTTTTTCCACATCCTCGGTCACTAGTTGCCTCCCTCATTCAGTAAGGGGCCCACACTTTCATTGACTTTCTTCTTGTTGCTAACATACCTGAAGAAACCCTTCTTGTTACTCTTAACATCTCTTGCTAGCTGCAACTCCAAGTGTGATTTGGCCTTCCTGATTTCATTCCTGCATGCCTGAGCAATATTTTTATACTCCTCCCTGGTCATTTGTCCAATCTTCCACTTCTTGTAAGCTTCTTTTTTGCGTTTAAGATCAGCAAGGATTTCACTGTTTAGCCAAGCTGGTCGCCTGCCATATTTACTATTCTTTCTACACATCGGGATGGTTTGTTCCTGCAACCGCAATAAGGATTCTTTAAAATACAGCCAGCTCTCCTGGACCCCTTTGCCCTTCATGTTATTCTCCCAGGGGATCCTGCCCATCTGTTCCCTGAGGGAGTCAAAGTCTGCTTTTCTGAAGTCCAGGGTCCGTATTCTGCTGCTCTCCTTTCTTCCTTGTGTCAGGATCCTGAACTCGACCATCTCATGGTCACTGCCTCCCAGGTTCCCATCCACTTTTGCTTCCCCTACTAATTCTTCCCTGTTTGTGAGCAGCAGGTCAAGAAAAGCTCTGCCCCTAGTTGGTTCCTCCAGCACTTGCACCAGGAAATTGTCCCCTACACTTTCCAAAAACTTCCTGGATTGTCTGTGCACCGCTATATTGCTCTCCCAGCAGATATCAGGGTGATTAAAGTCTCCCATGAGAACCAGGGCCTGCGATCTAGCAACTTCTGCTAGTTGCCAGAAGAAAGCCTCATCCACCTCATCCCTCTGGTCTGGTGGTCTATAGCAGACTCCAACCACGACATCACCCTTGTTGCTCACACTTCTCAACTTTATCCAGAGACTCTCAGGTTTTTCTGCAGTTTCATACCGGAGCTCTGAGCAGTCATATTCCTCTCTTACATACAATGCAACTCCCCCACCTTTTCTGCCCTGCCTGTCCTTCCTGAACAGTTTATATCCATCCATGACAGTACTCCAGTCATGTGAGTTATCCCACCAAGTCTCTGTTATTCCAATCGCATCATAGTTCCCTGACTGTGCCAGGACTTCCAGTTCTCCCTGCTTGTTTCCCAGGCTTCTTGCATTTGTGTATAGGCACTTAAGATAACTCATTGATTGTCCCTCTTTCTCAGCATGAGACAGGAGTCCTCCCCTCTTGCGCTCTCCTGCTTGTGCTTCCTCCCAGGATCCCATTTCCCCACTTACCTCAGGGCTTTGGTCTCCTTCCCCCGGTGAACCTAGTTTAAAGCCCTCCTCACTAGGTTAGCCAGCCTGCTGGCGAAGATGCTCTTCCCTCTCTTCGTTAGGTGGAGCCCGTCTCTGCCTAGCACTCCTCCTTCTTGGAATACCATCCCATGGTCGAAGAATCCAAAGCCTTCTCTCTGACACCACCTGCGTAGCCATTCATTGACTTCCACGATTCGACGGTCTCTACCCAGGCCTTTTCCTTGCACAGGGAGGATGGACGAGAACACCACTTGCGCCTCAAACTCCTTTACCCTTCTCAAACTCCTTTACCCTTCATGGAAGGGATCACCCTGTATTGCAAGCAGCATTGAAAAAAGGGGGGGGGATGAAGGAGGGGCGGCTTCCTGTTTGTCTCCTTTGCCCCCCAACCTGGTGCCACTTTTGTAAAAAACAAACTATTTGGGGGGCTTTACACTGGTGCCTGTCCTCAAGCACCATCCAGGTTGCTAGGGGAAAGGGGGCTTTTCTCAAGTTCCAACCTGTGATCCCAAGGATGTCTTCACAAAAGCAGCAGCACAAGGACTCTCGCCCATGCCTCATGGCCTTACTCACCATGGCTGGAGCAGCAGACCGACTCTTGCAATAGCCAGTGGTTGTGATTACGTTGTGGCTTGCAGTGAAGTGTTTTTTTAATAAAAGAAAAATTAAGCTTGTACCAGAAACAGTGTATGCACTGTCAATACTACCCTTGTGTTTTGCATTCCTTGCAGCTGAAACCTTGTCCATCAGCACATCCTCCACACCGGGACAGAGACTTTCCCAGATTAGAAGGCAGAAAAAAGACTCGGGGGCACATGTTCAATGAGTTAATGCGCGCCTCTGAGAGTGACAAGATGCAGGTCAGAGCATGGAGGATTACACTGTCCGAGAACCCAGACATGGACAGGGAGGACAGGAGAGCATGCAGGAAACAAGACTGTGACACACAGGAAGGAATGCTGCGGATTATGAAGGAGCACTCAGACATGTTGAGGTTCTGGTTGCGGTTCAAGAAAGGCAGCTGGATGCTAGAGTCCCTCTGCAGCCTATGCTGAACCTGCTGCCATAATCACCCAGTTCTACATCCTCCTCCCCCAATGTCCTATAAGGAGGGGGGAAAGTTCAGTATCCCTTGCACTCAACACCAAGGGAGGGTACAAGGACCAGAAGATGCCCATTCCTACACCTTTGATTGTTATTGCACTGCAGCTGTAAGCAAGCTTTCTGTGTTTCTCCACCCACAGTGTTATCAGCCCTTTGCCCCAGGTTATCTTACTTGTCTTTGCTGTCTCCGTGTGTTTGTGTGCACAATAAAACAATGGATTGAGGAGAAAAAACTCTTTATTCATTCAACACATGGTGGTTGGTTGGGGTGGAATTTACAGGGGAGAAAATGTAATGGAGGGGACAGTTAGGTAAGGAACAACACAGATAAGGGTCACATTACTTTGGCTCACTGCGGAGACACAGAGCCCCTCAATGTGCTCTTCTCATTACCCTGGTGTCTGGCTGCTCAAAATTGGCTGCTAGGCAATCTGCCTCAACCCTCCACCCCGGCGGAAACTTTTCTCCCTTTGTTTCACAGATATGAAGAAGCACACAACAGGCAGCAATAACAATGGGGATACTGCTTTCACTGAGGTCTACCCTAGTAAGCAAACAACGCCAGTGACCTTTTAAATGTCCAAAGGCACATCCCACCACCCTTCTGCACTTGCTCAGCCTATGGTTGAACCGGTCCTTACTGTGATCCAGGCTGCTTGTGTACACAGCTTCATGAGCCATGGGAGCTAGGGATAGGGGCTGAGTCTCCCAGGATCACTAGTGGCATTTCAACATCATCAATGGCTATTTTGCAGTCTGGAAAGAAATTCCCTGCTTGCATCTTTCTGAACAGAGCTGTGTTCCTAAAGATGAGCACATCAGGCACCTTTCCCAACCATCACACATTGATGTTGGTGAAACGGTCCCTGTGATCCACCAGTGCTTGCAACACCATTAAGTACCACCCCTTTTGGTTTATGTACTCTCTGGCAAGCTGGTTTGGTGACAAGATAGGGATATGTGTTCCGTCTATTACCCCACTGCAGTTAGAGAACCTCATTGTGGCAAAACCATCCACTATGTCCTGCACCTTGTCCAGAGTCACTACCCTTCTTAACAGAAGTCTGTTGATAGCCCTGAAAACTTGGAACACAACAGATCCCACGATAGATTTACACACTCCAAATGGATGCCCCACTGACCGGTAGCAGTCTGGCATTGCAAGCTTCCATAGAGCTATCGCCACTCGCTTCTCCACTGTCAGAGCAGTTCTCATTTTAGTATTGCTGCACTTCAGGACTGGGGAAAGCTCTTCACGCAGTTCCTGGAAAGTGGCCTTATGCATTTGAAAGTTCTGCAACCACTGCTCATCATCCCATAGTTGCATAACTATGCAGTCCCACTAGTCACTGCTTGTTCCCAGGCTCAGAAATGGCATTCAACTGTGTCAAGGTGATGCGTGACTGTCGTCAGCAACTGTGAATTGCTCTGTTCTAGGTCTTCCAGCAGGGCTGCTTGCGTGGTTTCACATTGTTCCGTGCAGCAGCTCCTGTATTGGTTGTGTAAATACTGCAGGATAAGGTGCGAGGTGTTTGTAATGCTCACAACAACAGTGTACAGCTGAGCGGAGTCCATGCTTATCATGCTATGGTGTCCGCATTAGTAACCCGGGCTTAGAAAAAGGCTTGGTTTGTTTCCTGTTGATTTGAGGGAGGGAGGTAAGTGCAACATGGGAGGCTAATGCCATGTTCCCATAACCACCCATGCCAATGTTTTGGTCACATAAGGCATTGCAAGCCCAACCCAAAATTCCCCTTGGCTATGTGCAGTATGGGATAGCTACCCACAGTGCAGTGCTCCATGTGTCAAGGGAAGCCCTGCTCGTGAGGATGCACTCTGCTGACACAATGAGCGTAGTGTGGACACGCAAGATTGACATGCTTAAATCGGAGGCTCGATGTCAACTTACATGAAGTCGACTTAAGTTTGTAGTGTAGATATGGCCTTAGCAAAGTCACAAACACTCAAACTCAGTATGGAAGATAGAAATAGAAAATGTACATCTGAACATCACACCATCCCTTGCACAACAACCCGAAATGTTAGCCATTATCTTCCTCATCACCATCACCTTCCTCATCATCATCAGTGGTCATCATTCTGGTACCTCCCAACTGCCCCTCTCTCTCCTACTGCCCCTAGGCTGGGATGCAGCTTTTATAATATGTTACACTGATACCACTATGTCTAATGCATATTCAGTAGGGGTTTCTCCCCCTCGTCCTTATTTGTATTTCCTCACCCTACTAATGTTGGAGTGTCCTTCTCCTATAGGTTAATATATCAATGATCTCAACTTATCATCATAATTCAATTCCTTGCCATGGCATTCTTGTGGTCAGTCATCTATGGATATTGACTCATATTCCTGTGGTTGGTAGGTTTCATTATGGTAAATTATGACAAAATCCCCCCTTGCACATTCTATTTTCAGTTCCTCAAAACTTGGGGGTGACCATTAGGTCATTTATCTGTGCCAAAGTTCATAGGCCTCAAGCTTTATGCTAACTGCTGAAGCTAATGTCTTACAGGATACAGGCCTGTAGGTTCCTTGCATTACTACTGAATAGAACATCATAATATAATGAAGGCAAGGCAGTGAATATAATAAAGGCAAGCTAGTCCCATGGGCGACACATCAAACAGGTACAGTTCCAAGATATAAATTACCAACTCATAATATGCACACACTTACTAGAGCTAGTTGAACAGTGAAAAGAGAAATTAAATTCTGCTACCCTGAAGTTCAAAACAGATGCATGTAGGCAAGGGACAGAAGTGTGTGCTCACTTTGAGAGACACCAAGGAACCCAAACCACGATTCAGTTCCTCTGACTTCCTTAGTTATTTAAGGCAGGTGGCAAGTTGTAAGTATTTGCAGTACTCAAGACTTTTCCTATAGCAAGTACAGGGCTGCCCAGCAACATGCTGCAAATACTGAGATAATCAGATATACTTTTCTTAGGTAGAACTGGTAAGTTTTCAAGGGCCACTATTCTTCAGCCACTGGTTTCAAGTCCCTACAAGAAAACCTGATACCTTCCTAATGTATAGGTAGAGAAGGTTTACCATCCCATAGTATTATTTTCTACCATGGGATATTTTCCACCTTTTAACATGTGAAGAAAAGAAACTATACTTAATTAACATGAAATGAATAGAAAGTGCAATGGGATCGATTATTATTTTGTTTGTATCACTATATAACTGACATCAATAAATAAGCTTTAACTGTGTTTTAAAGGGATGAGCATGTTCTCACAGTTCAGGGCAACTGCACCTATATTCCTCCTCTATAGTCAACCAAGAGTACCCACTCTCAGGCTTCTGGCTCCCCAGTTGTTACCTCTCTTGGGTAGAGATCTGAGTCTCTCACTCCTAACCAGGGTCTTGTTCAGGCTGCACAACTCCCTGCCTACACTGCAAAGTCCGACTGCCTAAAGCCAGGCCTGCTTTACTTCTCTCTTCAGAGACAGTCAGCAGTATAATTGCCTCAATTGTTTCCACCCAGCTTTTTCTAAGCAAACTCATTTATTCTTCAGGTAAAAGAGAAAACATTAAAAATCAATACATAAGAACCTATATGCATATTAACAAACTTGCCAGAGATCACCCCATGACTCCAACCAGGGCTCTGACTGGAGAACAGTCCCTCAAACCCCACCAAGGGTTTTTTCCCTGTGATCAGAAATTCGTTACAGCGGTTAGCTCAGAACAAGTACCCCAATGAATCAGTGAGTTACTCCTTCAAGCCATTTGGGTCTTTTGGTCCTGGGAATAGATAATTCATAGACAAAAGTCCCCTCCCCAGGGCAAAGCTTCAAAAGATCAGGTGTGGAAATGGGCATTTGTATCCCTCCACACAAGTATTTCCTAGGAAACCTACTCAACTAACAGTTCATTCTTGGTCTTAGCCCATTGTTTAAAAAGAGAGTCTTTTAATGTTCATAACACTTTCCAGGGTTTACATTTGTCTGGGAGATGTGACTAATTACATATAATCCCACAACACCACAAACATTTGAATTTTTAATACAAGCTCCTAAAATACTTAAACTTAATTCAATAAGATTTGACATAATTCAATAAGGTTTGTCCAGGATATTGCAGGCAATTGCCATATCTGTCACAACATTGCTGGAGGGAATATATATTCTACAGTGAGGCCCCAATTCACCAAGGTACTTAAACACACGAGTAGTTCCACTGACTTCTCAGCACATGCTCAAAATTAGGCAAATGCTTAAATTCATTGCTCAATCAGGGTCTTAATGTGCCTTTTTGTTGTTTTATACAGTACATTGGTTGGGGAGTATATTTTATTCCGACTAGAATATTGTTCATCTCTTGACAATTCAGTTTTTAAAGACAATATATTAAGTCTGCAGAGACTTCCTGGCATTATATTGAAATAATAGAGAATGAACAGAGCTTCAAAATAGAACATTTATCCCAAAAACAGTAATTTACTCACTAGTAATTTTTTATCCTGTTTACTGATATTTAAGATGTGTTTGAATAAGTGATTTCCATGCTTATCACGTGTGGTGTACCTCATCCAGTGCACTAAATGCCCCCAATAACAACCATGTTGTCACTATGCTCTTGAATGAACTCACAGAAAAATGATAAAGACAAACACCTTATCACCTGGTGGGTGACATGTTTCACAAATATGATCACTCCATAACTGACCCCTCAAGTCCTTGTCCTCAAAGGAAACCTGCACAAAACCTTCAAAAGAGGAGCCTTGGAGCTTAAAATTCATATCTTTGCTAGACACTAAAAATCATGGTCTTAAAGACACTAGATTTATGGTTTATTACAACAACCTGTAACCCACAAAACCCCATTTTTGTCCTATCACTGCAGAAGTGTTAATTGGCCACTTCACCTTCAATGGTCTCTTACAATAGATAACTACACAGGCTAAACAATCTGTTCCATTTTGTTCTTACCTGTCAAACTCTGAGTACCTCTCCCAGACCTGAAGAGCCTTGTAGCTTGAAAGCTTGTCTCTTTCATCAACAATAGTTGGTCCAAAGATATTACCTCATCCACCTTGTACATAAGAGACTACTGTCATTGAGATGTAGTATAGACATCATCCTTAAAAGCATGCTAATTATTAAATAGCAAAATAGTACTCCTCATTATTGCAGCATTCCCTCAGTATTCCCCATAGTCAGTATAGGGAATACTGAAGTAACCTTTTTATAGTTATCAAAGACAAAAATGGCAGATTTTTAAGGTCAAGTAACATACAGTATGGACAAACAAATTAAATCGTATGAAAAACATACACTGTATCCTAAGGATATTGCCATAATGAAAATGAAGATCTCTATGGAATACAGCAGAAATAGCACTCTACTGCCAACACATTAACACAAGAGATCAGACACTATGGAATAAAATCTCTCATCAATATGTCCCAAAGGTCAGACACATTAGCCTTGCACACAGATTTGTAATTTACCATATTCACTTTTTTAGGGTAACATTACATATTCTTCACTAATATTTCAAATTGCAATCTGCAGCTGTCCTCTCTATGTCCCAAATGCAAAGTAGAAAATGGATCTCAGTCATATGTCAAACGTGATTCTGGGATGTATCAAACGTGATTCTGGGATGTATTAACAGGTGTGTTGTGAGCAAGACACGAGAAGTCATTCTTCCGCTCTACTCTGCTCTGGTTAGGCCTCAGCTGGAGTATTGTGTCCAGTTCTGGGCACCGCATTACAAGAAAGATGTGGAGAAATTGGAAAGGGTCCAGAGAAGAGCAACAAGAATGATTAAAGGTCTTGAGAACATGACCTGTGAAGCAAGGCTGAAAGAATTGGGTTTGTTTAGTTTGGAAAAGAGAAGACTGAGAGGGGACATGATAGCAGTTTTCAGGTATCTAAAAGGGTGTCATAAGGAGGAGGGAGAAAACTTGTTCACCTTAGCCTCTGAGGATAGAACAAGAAGCAATGGGCTTAAACTGCAGCAAGGGAGGTCTAGGTTGGACATTAGGAAAAAGTTCCTAACTGTCAGGGTGGTTAAACACTGGAATAAATTGCCTAGGGAGGTTGTGGAATCTCCATCTCTGGAGATATTTAAGAGTAGGTTAGATAAATGTCTATCAGGGATGGTCTAGACAGTATTTGGTCCTGCCATGCGGGCAGGGGACTGGACTCGATGACCTCTCGAGGTCCCTTCCAGTCCTAGAATCTATGAATCTATGAATCTATGAATCTATTTTCTGAAAGCTTAGAAATGTTTCAACCCAGTACACAGGCTTTGAGAGTAGCCCAAGAGTCAGTTAAAATAAGAGGAATTCCAGGAGAAACCCAACCTTTAAGCTATTTAAATATTCAGTTACCACCACCACAACATCATGACTATAGAAGCACTCACTTTTCCCAGGTACGGATCAAGTGGCTAAGTTTAAAAAACAAAAAACAAAACAAAAAACACACACACACCAAACACACACACACCAGAACATTTGCCCTAAACTGGAAATGATCCTAAAATAAAACTTTTGGCAGGTCCAGAATTGTTCAGATATTTTTTTAAAGTTGCTAGTTTTACCAGGACCTTATCCATAAAGCTGGTTAGGAATTTGTTTTCAAAAATTCCAATTTTTCAAATATGACATCTTTCATTGAAAAGTGTCTGTTTCAATGAATTTTTTTTTACTCTACTTTTTTTTTAAAAAAATGTTGAAATTGTCAAAATGTTTCATTTTAAAATGTTTGAAATGAAAAATTCTGGTTTTCTGGTTCAAACTGACATTTTGTTTAGAAATTTAAGCTAATTACAGTAAAAAAAATGGAAACACATTCTGATTCATCCAACCCCACTTTTTTTCAGATTTTTGGTTTGGAAAAATTTTTGACATTTAAAATTTTTGTCTGTTGATACCATCAGAAAAACATTCTGATTCATCCAACCCCACTTTTTTTCAGATTTTTGGTTTGGAAAAATTTTTGACATTTAAAATTTTTGTCTGTTGATACCTCAAAATTTTTCATGGGATGGGAAAAATGTTTTTTTTTGCCCAGCTCTACCTGTCAGTACCAAAGTACCATTCTGGGGGGGAGCGGGGTGGTGGTATTTCAGGCCCATCGATAATCAGAAAGTGCCTGAAATCCTGTGCACAAGAGAATATGATCAAGAGATTTCTGATTTCTATTTTGAGCTACGTTTTCTAGATAGCATGCCAAATCTAGGCAGAATAGGACGAGAAGATTGTTATGATAACCCTTCTGTAGAGTAATATGTTGCTAACCTGATATTGTCAATCCCAACAAATACTGGGAGAGATGGTAATAAAGAGATAGGATTACATATACACAGCAGCTTTAAAAAGTCAGAAGACACTGAAAAATATCCCTCTCCAAGACACTTGAAAAGGGAATTTTTTGGTAAAGGGTCTGCTCTGATTTTAACTTGTGGACCCTTTCCTTATCCAGTAAGTTGGGGGTGTTTAGTCACTATGGGTATGTCTACACTGGAATGTAAGCCCAGGGTTAAGAGAACTCGAGTTAGCAGACCCTAGGTTTGTTCACCTAGGGTTTGAGTGTCTACACTCTTTTGTACCCCCAGGCTAAGAATTGTTGAACCCTGAGTACCAACCTGGAGCTCCAGTATCTACCCTGCATTATGTGGGCCTGCGTCCAACCACCCATATCCCAGACTTTGTAGCAACCTCCCGAAATGTGAGCACCCTAGCCCTTTGTTTGTGGTGCACTGTGGGAAAACTTGACTGTCCACCAAACTTGATTATCCAGAGGACAAAGAAATTTGGCCTATGGGATTGTGGGCTACTTTTGGCAGACTCCCAAAACATGAGTCCAGTGGAGCTGCATCTGCACTGAAAAGCAATAGGGTTTGAAGCCTGGGTCCCAGATTGACTCAGGCTCCACTTCTATGGGCTCCTGGGACGCTGTTTCTGAGTCCTGGATTAGTGTGATTTGTGTGTAGATGGAAAGGGTGATAGGCTTGAGCCTGAGTTCAAACCCTGGGCTTACATTGTAATGTAGAGTACTCTGTGTTTTCTTTGGCGAAGGGGGGAGCCTATAGCAAAGCGTATTCGCACCCCATAGAATGCCCCAATAAGGCCAGAGTTATGGGTGTTTCATCATCTGGGGACCAAAATCCAATTCCAAAACCAACTTTTACCGTGGGTTTCCAAAACACAGAAACCACTTTCAATCTTTCATACTATAGGCAGTGTGCAGTTCTGCCAAACAAACATACTCCATGTGTTATGTTTTTTCCCCAGTTCATCATATACACACACCAGAATATAGTTGAGGTTAGTATTATGACTGTACTTCATTTTTTGGCCCAAACCAGTAAATATTAACCAAATTCCTTCCATATAGGGAAAAATATCTACAGTAACTTGTCAAAGTGGAAGTGACATTCACAAAAACGTGTGCTAAAGTATGCTAGTATCCCACTCATCCACAAAGTCTGATTCCTCTTAATTTAAAATATGCCAATGTCATTTTCTACAGATTCTTAATCCCAGTACAGCAAAACGTTCAACATCAAATCCCTGTCAGCTTCCTCTGACTAGATTAGGCTGGACATGGGCATTAAGGAGCATATGCCTTTTCCTGCTGAAGAGTCTGCAACAAAAGGAGTCTGCACAACAGAAACAAAGACTGTGGAGAAACTGTCAGCAAAGAAAGAAAAAGGCTGTGTAAATCCCAGCTAGCACCATCTACAGTGGCTGTGTCTCATTCTCTAACATAGACGGTATAGGGGGTCCATGGCCATCCCTCCCCATCAATCTCAGAGGGAGGCCACACCCCCTCACTATCCTGTGTCTATAAAGACAATGCTCAATGGAGAATTAGCAATCTCAGGGCTCTGGCCCTCTGGCGGGGCAAAGGAACAAGCCATTTGAAAGGCTCTGGCCTTCGGGGAAGGGCAGAGTGACAAGCAGTGTGACACTGTGCCTCAAAGCAGCCCCCTGGCACCCCCATATTCACCACTATCATATAATTATGACATGTTGTGTACAAAGTGTGTCCTGTGAAGTATAATTTTAAAAGACGATCTGTTGAACCTCAATATCTTGTTGGATTGTATGTGCTATCATTGTATGGGAAATTATGAAGTTTTGCTATGTGTATTATTGAAATATGATGTGAAGGTGGAAACACCAACCACCAACCTTTCTGGGACCACAGTGGAGCAACCAGACAGTGTGGCTGGCCCATTAAGAGGAATCCACACTACAAAGGACTACCCCAGGAACCGTTTACCATAGAAACAAATCAGAGATGGCACATACACAATGGAGACAGCTTGATTCACGTCATAGCAAAGGATATTTCCAGCAAGCTGGAGGAAACTTTAAAAGGGGGAAGTGACATCATCACTTGGCCTCATTCCTCCCATAACTCAGCACTTGGAAACATGTCTGGAAAACAAAAGATTCAACTGGGGAGGTGGTTCCAGGCTGGAAAGAAGAATCCCAGTCTGCGTATTAAGGAACAATACCATCAGGTGAGACACTGCTTGATTCAAATCCTATCTAGTGTATAGAACTCAGATTGCAGTTTTACTTTCATATCTTAGGTAATCAGCCTTGATCTGTATGCTTACTACTTATAATCACTTAAAATCTATCTATCTATCTTTCTGTAGTTAATAAAGATGTTTTATATTTTACCTAAAACTGTGTTTTGGTGGAAGTGCTTGGTGTACAAAAGCTGGTGCACATCAATTTTCCTTTATAGAAGTGGCAGACTGAGTAATGAACTTGCCCTGATCAGAAGCCTGACCAGTGTACAGGCTCTGGGGTCCTAGGCTGGGGAACTGGGTGGAGCCTCTCTAGTGTCAGTTCATGAATGGCTAGGAGAAGCATTCATGTAATTCAGCTGAATTTGTCCCGGACTGTGAATGTTTGTGTGAGTGCAGTACCTGGAGAGGTTTGCAGCTTGTCACAGCATCACGATGTGAGAGGGAGCCCATGTTAGTAAGCCAGAGGGCTCAGTGGTAGCCCAGTTCCAGGGTACCACAAGCAGTTTAAAGGGTTCTGGCCTCCAGGCAGACAGCAGACAAACGCAGGCCTCTTGACCTGGGGTGGGGTGGCCACAGGGGGTGGAGGACCCATGCCCACCATACTCCAGGGCCTAGCAATGGCAGATGGTTCCGCCCCTGGGTCAGTGGAGATCTCACTGAAACACGCTTACACTATTGTCTGGTGTCCCTGGGCTACTTCTTACTATTCTTTTGGAATGTACCTCTGTCTCCTGGGATTCCACCATCTCCCCGGGGTACATGGCCAGTGGCAATTCCAGTAGCTCCTCCAGGTACTGGTCAGTCAGCAGTATCAGCACCTCCTCTGAGTCCTCAGCTTGGCAGAGCTCTGTCTCAGGCGCAGGGCTCAGCAGCAAGAGAGACATACCTGCTTCCTCTCTGGCTTTCCCACAACTTAGCTACAGGGCACTCCTTTTAAATTTCCCACTCCACCCCTCTGCTTCCAGCAGGGGGCATGGCTTGCCTGGCTCACTAGGGGGTGAAGAGTGGTTCTTCCCCTTCAGTCTCAGAGGGAGGCCACGCCCCCTTGCTACAGATGGTTACAGAAGACCTCGTGCTGCAGGATTTGTTGGGAAAGTGCATAACTGGGTATTGAAAGAGGGCTTTAATGTGGATTATTAACAGCAGCAATATTGTAGGCAAAAAGGAGGACATCAGTGAATTGAAAATCTGTCCACTGAGGCACATAATAGGGTAGTAGTAGTGATGAATGGCAAAGCAGTGACAATGTGTTACTCCCCAAACCAACAAAGAAAGCACAAGCACTACTGGAAGGGAGTTTAAAAAGCCAAAATATAGCAGAGTCCTGTAGTTAAACAGAACAATCATCATACTATTTAGCATTTCCTATAGTTCTTTACTAATTAATTCATTGTCACGATCCATGTGATGTTAAAATGGGACAATATTTAGCAGCAACTGAGGTCAGTAGGGCCTCATTAGAGAGGTAAAGAAAAATTAATAGGGCTGATTTCACAATTCCCAGAGGCATCACAAGAGTTGCAGAGGTTGTGTGTGACAACCTGGGCAAATGTCTATTTCTTTTGAATATTGTGTGAGAGTCTCTTGTTTGACTCTCCCTATTCTGTTGTGTATTGCTGTCTGACTGAATGCATAGAGTTAAATCAATAGAGGCTGTAAAGGTATTGATACAGAACCAAGCAGGAAAGGTAAAACAGTAACAGATAAGACAGCCTCTCAAGTACCAGTTTCAAGGGAGTTACGATAACAATGGCTTGGTTGTCAACTGGGGGGAGAAGTTATCTAGTGACTACATCCAGGCTGTGATTTTTTTTCTTCCCAATGCTAAGTCTGGGATGAAAGGAAACCCTAAAACATCATAGGACCCTGACCAGTTAAAGAAGTGCCTCTGGCAGAAGGGAGGGGAAAAGTGGCCAGAGAAGCTAATCAGGATGTGTCAGTGAAGAAGCTGAGGCTAGGTCTACACTACAGCGGGGTTCCGACCTAAGATACGCAACTTCAGCTACGTGAATACCGTAGCTGAAGTTGCGTATTTTAGGTCGGCTTACCTGGCGGTGAGGACGGGGGAAAGCCGACCGCTGCTGCGCTGCCGCCGACTCCGCTGCCGCCTCTTGTCGAGGTGGATTTCCGGAGTCGACGGCAGAGCGATCAGGGATCGATTTTACCGCGTCCTCACGAGACGCGGTAAGTCGATCCCCGATAAACCGATTGCTACCCACCGGATCGGCGGGTAGTGAAGACATAGCCTGACTGACTGAGACACAGAGTATCTTTGCACTGCAATCAGAGATGTGTTTGCAGCTCAGGTAGGCATTGTGATACTACACCCCATATTTGTCATAGTGATATGATTATGGCATAATTATGATCATAGATTCATAGGACTGGAAGGGACCTTGAGAGGTCATCTAGTCCAGTCCCCTGCACTTAGGGCAGGACTAAGTATTATCTAGACCATTCATGACAGGTGTTTGTCTAACCTGCTCCTAAAAGTCTCCAATGATGGAGATTCCACAACCTCCCTAGGCAATTTATTCCAGTGCTTAACTATCCTGACATTTAGGAAGTTTTTCCTACATCCAACCTAAACCTCCCTTGCTGCAATTTAAGCCCATTGCTTCTTGTCCTATTCTCAGAGGTTAAGAACAATTTTTCTCCCTCCTCCTTGTAGTAACCTTTTACATACTTGAAAACTGTTATGTCCCCTCTCAGTCTTCTCTTTTCCAGAGTAAACAAACCCAATTTTTTTTCCAATCTTCCCTCACAGGTCATGTTTTCTAGACCTTTAATCATTTTTGTTGCTCTTCTCTGGACTTTCTCCAATTTGTCCACATCCTTCCTGAAATGTGATGCCCAGAACTGGACACAATACTCCAGTTGAGGCCTAATCAGTGCAGAGTAGAGCGGAAGAATTACTTCTCATGTCCTCCTTACAACACTCCTGCTAATACATCCCATAATGATATTCGCTTTTTTTGCAACAGCATTACACTGACTCATTTAGCTTGTGGTCCACTATGACCCCCAGATCCCTTTCCACAGTACTCCTTCCTAGGCAGTTATTTTCCCATTTTGTATGTGTGCAACTGATTGTTCCTTCCTAAATGGAGTACTTTGCATTTGTCCTTATTACATTTCGTCCTATTTACTTCAGACCATTTCTCCAGTTTGTCCAGATGATTTTGAATTTTAACCCTATCCTCCAAAGCACTTGCAACCCCTCCCAGCTTGGTATCATCTTCAAACTTTATAAGTGTACTCTCTATGCCATTATCTAAATCACTGATGAAGATATTGAACAGAACCGGACCCAGACCTGATCCCTGCGGGATCCTACTCGTTATGTCCTTTCAGCATGACTGTGAACCACTGATAACTACTCTCTAGGAATGGTTTTCCAACCAGTTTTTCACCCACCTTATAGTAGCTCCATCTAGGTTGCATGTCCCTACTTTGTTTATGAGAAGGTCATGCGAGACAATATCAAAAGCTTTACTAAAGTCAAGATATATCACTTCCCCCCACCCTTCCACAAGGCTTGTTACCCTGTGAAAGAAAGCTATTAGTTTGGTTTGACACCATTTGTTCTTGACAAATTCATGCTGACTGTTACATGAGATGATCGAGTTCAGGATCCTGACAAAAGGAAGAAAGGAGACTTCAGAAACGCAGACTTTGACTCCCTCAGGGAATTGATGGGTAGGATCACCTGGGAGAATAAACATGAGGGGGAAAGGAGTCCAGGAGAGCTGGCTGTATTTTAAAGAATCCTTATTGAGTTGCAGGAACAAACCATCCCGATGTATAGAAAGAATAGTAAATATGGCAGGCGACCAGCTTGGCTTAACAATCCTTGCTGATGTTAAACACAAAAAAGCTTGCAAGAAGTGGAAGCTTGGACAAATGACAAGGGAGGAGTATAAAAATATTGCTCAGGCATGCATGAGTGAAATCAGGAAGGCCAAATCACAATTGGAGTTGCAGCTAGCAAGGGATGTTAAGAGTAACCAGAAGGGTTTCTACAGATATGTTAGCAACAAGAAGGTGGTCAGGGAAAGTGTGGGCCCCTGACTGAATGGGGGAGGCAACCTAGTGACAGAGGATGTGGAAAAAGCTAATGTACTCAATGCTTTTTTTGCCTCTGTTTTCATGAACAAGGTCAGCTCCCAGACTACTGCACTGGGCAGCACAGTATGTGGACGAGGTGACCAGCCCTCTGTGGAGAAAGAAGTGGTTCAGGACTACTTAGAAAAGCTGGACGAGCACAAGTCCATGGGGCCAAATCTAATGCATCCGAGAGTGCTAAAGAAGTTGGCGGACGTGATTGCAGAGCCATTGGCCATTATCTTTGAAAATTCATGGCGATTGGGGGAGGTCCTGGATGACTGGGAAAAGACTAATGTAGTGACCATCTTTAAAAAAGGGAAGGAGGAGGATCCGGGGAACTACAGGCCAGTCAGCCTCACCTCAGTCCCTGGAAAAATCATGGAGCAGGTCCTCAAGGAATCAATTTTGAAGCACTTAGAGAAGAGGAAAGTGATCAGGAACAGTCAGCATGGATTCTACAAGGGCAAGTCATGCCTGACTAACCTAATTGCCTTCTATGATGAGATAACTGGCTCTGTGGATGAGAGGAAAACAGTGGACGTGTCATTCCTTGACTTTAGCAAAGCTTTTGATACAGTCTCACAGTATTCTTGCCAGCAATTTAAAGAAGTATGGGCTGAATGAATGGACTGTAAGGTGGATAGAAAGCTGGCTAGATCATCGGGCTCAAAGGGTAGCGATCAATGGGTCGATGTATAGTTGGGCAGCTGGTATCAAGCAGAGTGACCCAAGGGTCGATCCTGGGGCCAGTTTTGTTCAATATCTTCATTAATGATCTGGAGAATGGCATGGACTGCACTCTCAGCAAGTTTGCAGATGACACTAAACTCGGAGGAGTGGTAGATACACTGGAGGGTAGGGATAGGATACCGAGGGACCCAGCCAAATTAGAGGATTGGGCCAAAAGAAATCTGATGAGGTTCAACAAGGACAAGTGCAGAGCCCTGCACTTAGGACGGAAGAATCCCATGCACTGCTACAGACTAGGGACCGAGTGGCTAAGCAGCAGTTCTGCAGAAAAGGATCTAGGGGTTACAGTGGACGAGATGCTGGATATGAGTCAACAGTGCGCCCTTGTTGGCAAGAAGGCTAACGGCATTTTCGGCTGTATAAGTAGGAGCATTTCCAGCGGATCGAGGGACGTGATCATTCCCCTATATTCGGCATTGGTGAGGTCTCATCTGGAGTACAGTGTCCAGTTTTGGGCCCCGCACTACAAGAAGGATGTGGAAAAATTGGACAGAGTCCAGTGGAGGGCAACAAAAATGATTAGGGGGCTGGAACACATGACTTATGAGGAGAGGCTGAGGAAACTGGGGTTATTTAGTCTGCAGAAGAGAAGAATGAGGGGGGATTTGATAGCTGCTTTCAACTACCTAAAAGGGGGTTCCAAAGAGGATGGATCTAGACTGTTCTCAGTGGTAGCAGATGACAGAACAAGGAGCAATGGTTTCAAGTTGCAGTGGGGAAGGTTTAGGTTGGATATTAGGAAAACCTTTTTCACTAGGAGGGTGGTGAAGCACTGGAATGGGTTACCTAGGGAGGTGCTGGAATCTCCTTCCTTAGAGGTCTTTAAGGTTGGGCTTGACAAAGCCCTGGCTGGGATGATTTTATTTGGGGATTGGTCCTGCTTTGAGCAGGGGGTTGGACTAGATGACCTCCTGAGGTCCCTCTCAACCCGGATACTCTATGATTCTACTTATCACCTTATTATCTTCTAGATGTTTGCAAACTGATTGCTTAATTATTTGCTCCATTATCTTTCTAGGTACAGAAATGAAGCTGACTGATCTGTATTTCCCTGGGTTGTCCTTATTTTCTTTTTTATAGATGGGCACTATATTTGCACTTTTCCAGTCTTCCATGACTTTTCAAAGATAATTGCTAATAGCTCAGATATCTCCTCAGTCAGCTTGAGTATTATAGGATGCATTTGATCAGGCCCTGGTGACTTGAAGACATCTAAGTAATTTTAACTTCTTCTTTCCCTATTTTAAATCTCTTCTGATCCTACCTCATTTTCACTGGTATTCACTATGTTAGATGTCCAATCACCACCAACCTTCTTGGTGAAAACCGAAACAAAAGTCATTAAGCACCTCTGCCATTTCCACATTTTCTGTTATTGTTTTTCCCCCTTCACTGAGTAATGGTCAATTTATTATAAGATGGGTAATTTAAGGTATCATTGGAAAAGTTATGATTTGCTGAATATGATTATCCTACGTGTGTGCATGTATCATTTTTGTATCTGAAGTTATGAATATTGACTATGTATCTGTATTTCAAATGTGTTTACAACTGGGTAACACCCACTAGGCAAAAAGGCTTCTAATCTAGCCAGCTGGTTGTGAAGGGCCTATTCACAGTAATGGGCCATTAGGAAAAACAATAGGCCTTTAGGAGAAGCTTATCCCACACCTGGTGAGCCTTCCTGAGAATGCTCCAAACAGCTTGTAAGTAATGACTGCTATGACTCAGCAAGGGCATGTGACCAGATCACATGACACTGAACTCCAATTTGTTACCTGTATTTTTCCACAAACTGTCTGGGAACTGAGTTTGGAACAAGGGTTCCCACCATATGTTAAAGCTATATAAGGTGGGGTGTGACATCATCTAGGGGCCTTGCTTCCCACACAAGAGAATTCCTGGAAATGCCTGAGGAACAAAGACTGAACTGGCAGAAGTGCTGGTCCCAGGCTTAAGGAATTTCTACCCTGTGTACGGAAACCTGCTTGACTGCTTGTATCATCAGCCAGGGTGAGAAATTGCTAATTCATATCTAATCTTTTTAGTATTTTAGGCTCAGTTTGCAGTTTTGTTTATTTACTAGGTAATCTGCCTTGATCTGTTTGCTATCACTTATAACACTGCTCTACAGCCAAAATGCTTCTGAAATAAATGTAGTCAAACTTTACTAATTCTAGGTCACTAAGAACGAAAATGATGCTTAAAATTGTTGATTGGCTCTAGTTTTCAAGATATGCTATTGGGTCAGTATATACGACCCTTGACTTGGGAATGGCGGAGGATAAGTGAGTTATAAAGGGAAGGAATCTCAATTTAAACCAGAAATGACTAAAATACATCTTTGACTGGATCTATGAATAAATCTATGACTGGGTTTGGACAGTACTTGCTTTTTAGGCGAAACAATGAATGATGCAATCTGAAGCTGGTATTGCGTCATACATGATATGAATTGCATCATGTTATTCCTAGAAGTCATGGATGATGCAATCATAATGAAGCTTACATCACTCTGCTGAACAAATTGCCCTATATCAGCTCTAGAAATCATACAGTGTCGTGCTCTCTTATTTGTCAGTGTTTGATTTTGCAAAGGGACACATTTCTGTTTAGCCAAAGTGAGCAGAGATGCCTAGTACTTGTGTGAACAGTGCAGATAACTTCTGCTATGTTTGTGGTGAAGTGACTTTTGCATCACAAAAGCGCAGTATAACCACTCTGGTTAAGAAAGCCTATCACCTTTATTTTGGCTGCAAAATTGGAGATCAGGACAAGAGGTGGGCCCCACACATATGCTGCATCACTTGTGCAACAAATCTTCGCCAGTGGTTGAACAGGAAAAGGAAATCTATGCCTTTTGCAGTACCAATGATTTGGAGAGAGCCAACAGATCATACCAGCAATTGTTACTTCTGCACGCTGCCTCCAGTTGGGAAAGGTGTGTCAAAGAAGAAAAAGTGGACTGTGCATTATCCAAACATTCCATCAGCTATACGCCCAGTACCCCACGGAGAAGGACTGCCGGTTCCTGATGCACCAGAATCATTCTCACTTGAGTCAGACGAGGAAGAGGAAGAGGATGAAACTTCTGGTCCTGAACCATCAATGTCACAGGACCCACATTTTCTCCCATCCTCCTCCTCTGAACCACACCTCATAACACAAGGTGAACTGAATGACCTTGTCAGGGATTTGGAACTACCCAAGAGTAAGGCAGAGCTGTTGGGCTCCAGACTACAGCAGTGGAATCTCCTGGCAGGTGATGTTAGGGTTTCCATGTTCCGTGACTGTCAAAAGGATCTTGTCCCATTCTTATTCATGGAAGGTGATCTTGTAGCCTGCAACAAGATCGATGGTGTGATGGCAGCCCTCAACATCGTTCACGATCCAGATGAGTGGAGACTGTTCATTGATTCATCCAAGACGAGTCTTAAAGCTCTTTTACTGCATAATGGCAATGTTTTGCCATCAATTCCAGTTGGTCATGCAGTCCATAGGAAGGAAACCTATGACAACATGAAACAACTTTTGAGGTGCATAAACTATGACCAAGATCAGTGGCAGCTTTGTGGCGATTTGAAGGTTGTTGCTCTCTTGCTTGCTCTGCAGACTGGATACACAAAGTACTGCTGTTTTCTCTGCGAATGGGATAGTCGTGCAAGAGATTCCCACTACATCAAGAAAGATTGGCCACTCCGACAGTCATTGGAGCCTGGGAGGAAAAGTGTTCAGCATTCACCACTTGTTGAATCAAGGAAGATTTTGTTACCACCCTTACACATCAAGCTGGGTCTGATGAAGAACTTTGTCAAGGCCATTGACAAAACACAAGCAGCTTTCAAGTACCTCCGTGGAAAATGTCCAAGGTTAAGTGAAGCTAAGATAAAGGAAGGTGTCTTTGTTGATCCTCAGATTCGTGAACTTCGAGATGATGCATTTGACCATGCACTGCGTGGCAAGGAAAAGACGGCATGGAAAGCCTTCCAGTTAGCGGCAATAAATTTTCTCGGAAACAACAAGGCAGACAACTACAGGTTGTTGGTGGAAAACCTCCTCAAGGCATACAAAAGCCTTGGTTGCAACATGTCACTAAAGATACATTTTTTGCACTCTCATCTAGATTTTTTTCCACCGAACTGTGGAGCAGTGAGCGACGAGCACGGCGAGCGATTTCACCAGGACATTGCAACAATGGAGAAACGCTATCAGGACAAATGGAGCCCATCAATGCTTGCAGACTATTGCTGGACAGTGACAAGAGATGCTCCATTTAATGAATACAAGAGACAAGCCAAGAAGCGCCGAGTAGACACTGAATAGGACTAAACTATGTACAGAATAGTTTTTTGCCTTTTGTTTCATAATAAATTTTATTTATATAAAACCCTTTTGCTGATTTTTAAAGTGTTACATAAACAGGACAGGTGAAATATTATCATGTAAAGCAACCATAAACACATGAAAAGCCCTAGGTTTATAATTTATGATTAAAACTCTACTATCTACACAATATACCTAGACATAAAATGTAAAAACTTAAATATCTTAGAAACAGTAGCCAATCAGTTGTTTTAATTGTCATATTTGAATTCAGCACATCAAAATACATAATAAATAGCACATTTTATCTCTGAAGCAGACGACTTCTCAAAAATTGTAGACCAGTGTAATCACTTAAAAAAAAATCTGTTTTTTGTTTTATCTACATCTGTGTGCCTTTAAGTGAAGTGTCTGGGGAAAATCTCAACTTAGTTAACACAAGTTTGTTGCATATTCCTCTCCACATTGAGGGAGAGGTGAACTGGGTAATAAATTCATACTGGTCAGGGTTCCACCAGGGCAGGATTGTATAGCTCTGGGGTCTTAGGCTGGGGATTCTTTTGGCTGTAGCCTCTCTATTGTTGGTTCATGCAGTGGCTGGCCGCTGCATGCCACTACAGCTGAGTGTGTGAATGCTGGCGGGAGTGTAGGACTGGGAACAGTCTATAGCTTGTCACAGCAGCACAGTACTGAGAGGGAGCCCAAGCTGGTGACTCAGAAGGCTCAGTAGTACCTCAGTTCCAGACTGCACGCCGGGGGTGACAACCCATCACAGGCATACCCACACTAGCTTTTATCTACCTAGGAAAGCTAAAAATAGCAGTGAAAATGCAGTGGCACAGGCTGTACAAGCATGCTAGTGACCCTGGGGACCTACTCAAGTTCCTAGCATGCAGTGGGGTCCAATGCAGCTATTTTTAGCTGTGCTAGTTAAATTAAAAATAGCAGGGGCATGCCAATGTGAGCTGCAATCACACCTCTGATTACCGTGTGGAGACACTGTAAGACACAGAGGGAGAAGACTGCAAGCAGCATAGGCTGGTTCTCCCAATTCAGTGATGGAGAAATAAGCCAGACCACCTGAGCTATGGCTAGAGAGGTTACAATTAGGTAAGGGAACATGCACGTAGGTCTCTTATTTTAAATTCACTTCTCTCAGCACTGTGCATCTTTGGGGCAAAATATATCATGCTTTGTCTCAAAGAAGCTGTCTGTTTCACTGCAAATGTGTGCTGTCACAGCTTCCAAAGAGAAACCTTGATTGCTCCATCTAGACCTGCTGAATTAGTCATGGTTGGTAGCCAGGGGCTGTTACCTAGAGACCCAGTTAAAGTGGTTGGGTCAGTTTCTCACCCCAAGAAAGAAGTGGAGGCAGAATTCTGCCACTGGAAGGCTTTCCATGCCGTCTTTTCCTTGCCACGCAGTGCACTTGGGAAACTAGGATAGGATCTCACCTGGGTCAGCCTAACTACTGACTCACACTTAGTACTTCTGAAAAATCAAGCCCTCATATGACTTGCCCAAAGTCATGTGGCAGATCTGGGAACTGAAGACAAGTTGTTTGAGTCCCAGTACACATCACCATCCTTCATCTTCTGGGGCTGATGGATAATCTTTCAATTTTTAATAAAAGTGGCAATTCAGCATTTGGCTTAAGTAACATACTAACTAAGTAATTAAGTTACTAATGCTCAGTAGCAACTCTAGTCAAACTGAATAATCCCTTCTCCTCCCAGCATACCATTACCCACACAGTAAACAATCACTAAACATTTTGCAGTGTTAAGTGACCTCTGATTGTGTCTGTATGACACTACTACCTATACCTATCCTGCAGCATGTCACTTTATTCATTCTAGTGTGGTTTATTTTATTGCATGATTTTTCTAGCAAGATCTTTTCATGACGATCAGTTTTATCTGTATTAGACACTGTTCGCTTAAATAAAGTTTTGGGACCAAATGCACCCGTGATGCAACTAGGCTGACTACAGTAGAGTGATCCCAGGAGTTAATTTAGCTGTGTACAAATCAGAATAAGTAACTTTTCCTGCACATTTCCTTAAACCCATAGTACATTTTCACAGCATTCGTAATAAGTCAGTAATTTCAGCTTCTCTTGTTTGTGTTCAGAGAGTTCACCTATATGTGGAAGCATACTTTTGTGTTCGGACACTTTCGTTAGTTTCAGGAAATATCAACATTAATTACATTGGAATCTGGGAGCCTGTTAATTGGGCTTAAACATTCTGGTCATGAATCTAAATCCAAGCTGGTTTTGAACCATGCCTGGGTAGAATCTCTGGTACACTAGAAAGTAAGGAAACGTTAGCTAAATTCATGATTTCTCCCTCCCTCATTCGGAGTTGACTCAAAGGTTGCACAATTTATAATGAGGTGTGTGTGAAATGACCCATAACTATAATCTTGTTGTGCTTTCATGCCTTTCTCATCTCACCACATATTTCACTCTCCTGTCTCTTTTGTCCTGGAAGCCTATATCATATGCATCCCTATCATCTTTGTCAAGCCTCTTATATGGGGTTGACTACCCACTAGCTTATTACAGAAATTTTAGAATTAAGCAATTTATTTTCTTATTTTTCCATTTATTTTCTCCATGTAATACAAAGCCACAGACACTTCACAACCCTAAATCCTTTTGTCCCCCCTTGTCTATTCTTCATAGGTATCATTTCTTTTCCTACTCTGGATCCTACCCCATCCTCAGAAACTGTATCTGTGAAACTCTGCATCCTGAGAAACATTTTCTATGTCTGACCACAAACATCATGAACTCCTTTTCACTGAGATCACACTACTCTGCACAGGGCTGGCTTGAGGAATTTGCAGAAGATTCTTTGTGATGCGTCACAAATTAACAGACTCATTGATAAATTTGCATTGCGGGTTGGGAAGAGGGTATCTTTAGTTCCTCTTTTCCCTCCAGCTTCCTGATGCAGAAGAGAAGTCCAAGTAATCGTAAATTTTGCCTAGTTGCCAAAATTTGAGAGACATTTGTTCAAATAAGCTGTAGATCTGAGGACATCAGACACTGGTGAGTTGTGTGTTCATTCTGATGCACTAACAAACATTAGCTATTTAACCACCCTGTAAGGTAGATGCATATTATCCCTATTTTACAGATTTGGGAACTAAGCCAAAAAGATCATTTGACTTGTTGAGATCTAAAGGAGGAGTCAATGTCAGGGCAGGATTAGAATCCAGGAGCACCTAGTCCACACTACATCGGGCTATTAAGCTGTCTCTCCTGGTGGACAGAGATCACTGGTTGATCAGCAATGCTGGTTCAGCTATAGGCAGCTAGCTAGAAAGGAGCCGGGGAGTCTTCAAGCATCTGTCAATGCAGTTGCCTTTACAATTACAAGCTTGATCTGGATTGCTCCAAAAATCAAACATGGTTTTCATGGACTCTAAAAGGATATTTGCAGGAAGACTAAATAACCTGTGACCTTTATGAAAATTCAGTTTCCAAATTTCAACTCTAGCAATGGTTTACTTTGGTTTATATATTTATGAGGCTGCTTTGCAAGGTAAAGAACTAAAGAATTACTTTTTTTTTTTTAATTAAATTAATGGAGATATCCTATCTCCTAGAACTGGAAGGGACCTTGAAAGGTCATCAAGTCCAGCCCCCGCCTTCACTAGCAGGACCAAGTACTGATTTTGCCCCAGATCCCTAAATGGCCCCCTCAAGGATTGAGCTCACAACCCTGGGTTTAGCAGGCCAATGCTCAAACCATTGAGCTATCCCTCCCTCACTTTTTTGCAAAGTGAAAGCTGAGATTTCCCCTTTAGATTTTTATGTCCCTCCTACCCCCCACCTGGAGGAAGGACCAGCTTCTAAAGCTCGGCAAATATTGCTAAAAAGTATTTGCAAACATTGATTTGACTAAAAATCCCAATTTGCTTTGACATTCATAACCCCTTTAATTCACTTTGCATATATATTTTGCAGGCAAAATTTTGTTTGCAAGAATGTTTGCATAAAGGGAAAGTGTCAAATAGTCAAATATATCCATACAAGTCTGTATTAGTATGCTAATACTTGTACAAATATAAATGTGACATGATCATGTAGCTGTCACAAAATCTCCTTGTGGAAGATATCCAGTAACAAAAAAAATACCATCATGTGACTTCAGTAACAAGTCATAGTGCAACTGACAAATTGCAGTACAAATAGTAAATGCTTACAGAAATAGTTGTGGTGAATAGTTTACAAGCAGTCCATAGGCTGAAATTGTTTGCCTAAGTCATTTGTCAAATAATTCTGAGTAACTAACAAAAAGTAAAAGAAAAGGTCTGTTTGCAGATAATTTACTAACAAAAAGTGAATTGAATTCATCAAATAAATAGTTTGCTGCAAATACTTTGTTCAGCTATTTGTGCCTTGATTTACTTTTGATGCACATGCTGAGAATTACACATGTAATGATTTTAATTTCCCTCTCTTTCCTTAAATTGCGCTTTTTATATAGGTTTTGGGCTGTGGTTCATTTTCACCCTCCCAGCAGAATAATTTGAGGGTGACAGGAATTGTATTCTCTTAATGTCAGTTTCCTCTTTCATCCTACAATTCAAAGGCATAATACAGCACAAAGTTAACACTCTTCATTGCATTTCTACCACATGAATGAACCCATCCTTTTTACTCTCTAGAAGCCAACTACAGGATTATTGCAGTCTACCATCTCTTTTTATGCCCTAGGGATCCTTTCTTTCTTGTTTGGACTAGGGTGAGATACAATTTATTTATCTGTTTGAACATGGTTCAGATTAATACTCTGTCAGACATCCTGGAAATACTTAGCTATTAACTAGGTAACAAGAAACCTGAACTATTTAGGGTTGTGCGCGCGCTCACAGGTGCCAATAAGGGATAATTAACTAAAGCAAATTAAGAGAATCACCCACTGAAAGATTGCTGGGAGTGCCACTGGCTTGAATTACACCCTTTGTTTCTCCTTTTGAGTCTGTACAGTGATGGCAGCACTTCTCTGTGATATATTTTCAAGGGGGTATGTCAGGTCTGTGCCCACTGATGTGGAAATTATTACAGTGGCACCAGGGGCAATGATGGAAGGATAGTTACAAATAATTAGCAAGAAAAATTTGCATGGGGCCAAGGGCTTTGATTGTGTCAGCTGGTATAAGTTATTAGATAGGTACACACAACTGCTGTAGAAGTATCCATTAAAAAAATTGGGACTGGGGGGGGAGATGTTGAGGGAATAATTAGCAATCATTCCCTTTCTTTTGTTCTCTTGCTAGACTAACTCCCACAACCTGAAGAGTTTACTCCAAGACAAGTGGCTTAGTATGAGTCACCCCTGAGGCCGTACAGTATTTCAGGCAGATTGCCTGTACCTGGTGTAGGTTGCAAACTGCACAGATAAAAGGAAAGAAGAAAAGCAGGGCAGACTCTCCAGACATAAATGCCCCAGTGGCGAGTGCACCAGGAGATCACACCCCATCACCTTTCAATAAGAAGATTTTCCTTTTCCTTCATTTCAAATGATTTATTATAATAAAGGGAAGGTGAACAGCAAAAGTAGGATTTCATAATTTGTGGTTTGGCTTGATTTCTTAGACAAACTGTCTAAGACAAATTACACCATATCTATAAGTGATACTAGCATTAAAGCTTGCTTTTAGCCAGCTAAGTCTTCTTAGTATCAATTAACTTTTAATTGGACAAGACAGCATGCTACATTATCTGGTAACTCCCTACTTCTGGACTTGAGTTATATGTACTGCAGGATTGCTCTTCTGTAGTAAATAAATCCTAGATTCAAACACGTGAAGAACCTCTAGGGCAACAATGATCTTGTGTTTTCCCCTTTCCTGACAGCTACAATAAAGAAAATAAACCAGTATCTTTCTCTTCAGCATACCCATATTTAACCTGCTGTCCCTTACTACTAAAAATTTGGTGACCTACACTTTAGCTCCTGCATGAGAATAGGTGGGAGCACCCATTACAATTCCTCTGATGACATGCAATTGATTACAAGTCTTGATCTATGCTGCAGACAAGTATTTTGGAGACTATTCCCAGCTCATTTCATGGTAGTTTCAGCTCAAAGCCTGACACCTTTTTCTAAGAATATATAGATCTCTTGTTCACTGTAGCAGTGCAATTCCCTGCTCCTGGGGTTTCCTCTGTACATGACTTCAAATCCGTATGATCAATGTGTAACAGGCAGCAATACAATTCAGATAAAGTGAGTACTGACCTATACTCTAAATAAGACAAAAATCCTTCTGGCACCAAAAAAACCAAAAACAAACAAACACACATGACCTAAACCAGGGAATAGTAGAAATCCCATGTAAACATCAAAGTTACAAGATTTCCAAACCAGTATGGTACAGATACATTTTGGATAAGCATTCCATCTTTCAGATGCTTATCAAGGCCTTGCAAGTTCACTAAGCGGTAATAATCCTCTGAAAAATGCAGTGGCAGTATCATATGTACATCTTAGGGCTGGTCTATACTTAGCCAATAGTTCGGCGGCTGGAAATCGAACTTCCTGGTTCGATTTATAGCGTCTGGTCTGGACGCGATAAATCGAACCAGGAAGTGCTCGCCGTCGACTGCGGTACTCCAGCTCAACGAGAGGAGTACCGCGGAGTCGACGGGGGAGCCTGCCTGCCGCGTGTGGACCGCGTCTGAACCGCGGTAAGTTCGAAGTAAGGTATGTCGACTTCAGCTACGTTATTCACGTAGCTGAAGTTGCGTACCTTACTTCGACTTGGGGGGTTAGTGTAGACCAGGCCTTAGATCCATATACTCCAAGACCAGAAGGTACCATTGTGATCATCTAGTCTGACCTGTGTAACATAGGACACAGAACTTCCCCAAAATAATTCCTACACAAATCTTTTAGAAAGACAGCCAATCTTTCTTTAAAAATTGCTAGCTACGGAAATCCACCACAACCTCTTGGTAAACTGTTCCAATGGTTAATTACCCTCACTGTTAAAAAAAAAAAATTTACACCCTATTTCCACTCTGAATGTATCTAGTTTCAACTTCCACCCATTGAATCAAGTAATACCTTTCTCTGCTAGACTGAAGAGCCCATTACACTGGTCTACAATTTTTGAGAAGTCGTCTGCTTCAGAGATAAAATGTGCTATTTATTATGTATTTTGATGTGCTGAATTCAAATATGACAATTAAAACAACTGATTGGCTACTGTTTCTAAGATATTTAAGTTTTTACATTTTATGTCTAGGTATATTGTGTAGATAGTAGAGTATTAATCATAAATTGTAAACCTAGGTCTTTTCATGTGTTTATGGTTGCTTTACATGATAATATTTCATGATAAGATTTACATGATAAGATTCCACTGCTGTAGTCTGGAGCCCAACAGCTCTGCCTTACTCTTGGGTAGTTCCAAATCCCTGACAAGGTCATTCAGTTCACCTTGTGTTAGGAGGTGTGGTTCAGAGGAGGAGGATGGGAGAAAATGTGGGTCCTATGACATTGATGGTTCAGGACCAGAAGTTTCATCCTCTTCCTCTTCCTCGTCTGACTCAAGTGAGAATGATTCTGGTGCATCAGGAACCGGCAGTCCTTCTCCGTGGGGTACTGGGCGTATAGCTGATGGAATGTTTGGATAATGCACAGTCCACTTTTTCTTCTTTGACACACCTTTCCCAACTGGAGGCACCATGCAGAAGTAACAATTGCTGGTATGATCTGTTGGCTCTCTCCAAATCATTGGCACTGCAAAAGGCATAGATTTCCTTTTCCTGTTCAACCACTGGCGAAGATTTGTTGCACAAGTGTTGCAGCATATGTGTGGGGCCCACCTCTTGTCCTGATCTCCAATTTTGCAGCCAAAATAAAGGTGATAGGCTTTCTTAACCATAGTGGTTATACTGTGCTTTTGTGATGCAAAAGTCACTTCACCACAAACATAGCAGAAGTTATCTACACTGTTCACACAAGTACTAGGCATCTCTGCTCACTTTGGCTAAACAGAAATGTGTCCCTTTGCAAAATCAAACACTGACAAATAAGAGAGCATGACACTATGATTTCTAGAGCTGATATAGGGCAATTTGTTCAGCAGAGTGATGTAAGCTTTGTTATGATTGCATCATCCATGACTTCTAGGAATAACATGATGCAATTCATATCATGTATGACGCAATACCAGCTTCAGATGCATCATTCATTGTTTTGCCTAAAAAGCAAGTACTGTCCAAACCCAGTCATAGATTTATTCATAGAGCCAGTCAAAGATGTATTTTAGTCATTTCTGGTTTAAATTGAGATCCCTTCCCTTTATAACTCACTTATCCTCCGCCACTCCCAAGTCAAGGGTCGTATATACTGACCCAATAGCATATCTTGAAAACTAGAGCCAATCAACAATTTTAAGCATCATTTTCGTTCTCAGTGACCCAGAATTAGTAAAGTTTGACTACATTTATTTCAGAAGCATTTTGGCTGTAGAGCAGTGTTATCAGATGTTGTTCTCCATGTACCTCTAGATTAATGAAGTCACCCTTATCCTTCTCTTTGTTAAGATAAGTAGAATGGTGTCCTGGCACCTATAACTACAAGGCATGTTTTCTAATCCTTTAATCATTCTCATGGCTCTTCTCTGAACTCTAATTTATCAACATCCTTCTTGAACTGTGGGCACCAGCACTGGATTCAGCAGCAGTCGTATCAGTGCCAAATATAGAGGTAAAACAACCTCTCTACTTCTACTCAAGATTCCCCTGCCATGCATCCAATGATGTCATTAACCCTTTGGGCCACGGTGTCACACAGGGAGCTCATGTTCAGCTGATTATCTACTATAACCCCCAAATGTTTTTCAGAGTCACTGCTTCCCAGGATAGAGCCTCCACCCAGTATGTATGACCTACATTCTTTGTTCCTAGAGGTACAGATTTACATTTAGATGAATTAAAAGACACTGTTTGCTTGTGCCCCCATCTTACCAAGTGATCCAGATTGCTCTAGATCAGTGACCTGTCCCACTCCTCCGATTTCTGGTCATCTGCAAACTTATCAGTGATGACTTTGTTTTCCTCCAGGGCATTTATAAAAAAGTTAATTAGTGTAAGGCCAAGGACTGATCCCTACGAAACCACACTAGAAACACACCCACTGATGATTTCCTATTTACAATTACATTTTGAAACCTATCAATTACCCAGCTTTTGATCATTTAATGTGTGCCTTGTTAATTTTGTAATTCAGTATTGAAAGCCATGCAGAGAACCACGTGGAAAGATTCATTCCAATACTGCATAATTTCTGCTTGACAGCAGACAGGAAGGCAGTTTCCATGACTGCCAGGTTCCTTAGTTGCAATAGTTCTATCCTCTCTTTTAACAATTCTATACATAAGTGATGAGGGGACGGTCAACCACAGTGGGTGACTAAAATGCACCCCATTGTTCAGTGATATTTATAACAGTTTCTCCAATTTCAAACTTTACCAGCTGGAGAATTTGTTCTAAGATTGGTATTGACTTTTCAATCAATGCTTCTTACCAGTAGCAGCAGACATCTTTTCTGTATTAGTTATGCTACCTTACTCTCCCCCTTTGATCCCTCTGCTGTCACAAATGTTATAAAATGTAGAAGCCAGACAGGTAGCCAAAGGCCAAAAAAGTGCATAGTCACGTACATGATACAAGTTCATGTCTCAAACTTAATCCCTCTCTTGGCCACAGGAAATAAAAGGAATGTGAGTGGTAGTGCACGAAGCTTGAAGGCCTTGTCCACACTAGATATTTGTGGCATAATAATCACTGTGTGGCCTCCCTAGCCTACCAAGTATAAAATTATTAGTAACAGCTGAGAAACGATCACACCACCACATGGATTGCACTCGATCCAAGCAAGATTAACTGCCTCTTTAATCTCCATCAGTGCCAGCCCAGCCTCAACAAGCATTGTCATAGCAAACAAATTTTCCAGAAGGCCTCACTTCACAGTTGCCAACTTTCACGGGGTAAATAAGCATCCTGACTTTCACAATAAGCCAAAAAATCAAACTAATCCCATTTCAAAACAAGGCCAAAACAAGCCAACCCCTAAGAATCCCAGCACTCTATGTGACTAGAGCCCCCTGGTGTGCAGTCTGGGACTGTCGTGGGCCCGCTGTGCACTCCTGACTCTTCCCCACTCCCTTGCCCCTGCTTGCCAGGGGCCAATTAAAAAAAAAAAACGCAACAAGCTACAAGCCAAACAAGCAACAAGCCCAAAACTAGCCAACATGCAACTCACAAGCCAATTAAGCCAAAAACAAGCCCAATTGCTGTTTTTTTTGTTTTGTTTTTTGTTTTGTTTGTTTTGCGGGTTTGGCATGTCTGCCTCACTTCTGTAAAAAATAAATACATAAAATCAGGCTGCACACTCAGATGTCACTGGACACGTCTATTTATTAACATCCATTTCTTTGCATTCATTGTAGTCTTGGCTACACTAGGAAAATTTTGCAAGAACTCCCACTGCTGCTCATACCAATTCAGCTCCATTTGTGCTAGCAATGCGGGGCACCACAGTACAGATGGAATGAGAGCTGCCACCACTAAACTTTGGCATCTAACCCTGCGCACAGCTGATCTAATCCATGTGGGGCTTACAAAAACAGCAACCCCTTCATACTAGACTCCAGTAGAACTGAGTGGATGTTAGCAAAAAAATGACATTTTTGCAAGGCTGGTAGATAAGACTTGAATTGAACCAAGCCACTTTTGAAGAACGTCTCCGAAGTCATCCTATGAGCATCCTGACAACTGGCCAGAGGCAGACATCTTACTGCTTGAGAACATCTGGGATTTTGCATGTATTCCCTGAAGACATCTGCTCAGAAAAACCTCTACTTCAACTAACTCACAGAGGTGTTTGAGGCAGACAGAACCTCTTACTAAACTGCAGCCACTAGTGTTGCTCTCTGGCTGTCCGCAGATAATGCTTGAATATCCTCAACTGCCTCCTGAGACACTGACAATTTTCCAAACAATGAGCAGAAATCTCTGAGTAAAGAGCAAGTTCTAGCAATCCAGCCTGGTCTCCATTTTGACAGTAGTTTCATTAAAGGCTGAGCATCACAAGAGTTTAAAATAAATAAATAAATAAATAAATAAAAAAAAGTGGGGGGAGAGGGAGAACAGATGTTCAGCCTGGAAGAATGAAGTCCTCTATTTATTCATTGTGCAGGTAAAGCAATACTGGCTCTTAATTCTGACCTGCTAAAGTACTTCAACCCTGATCTGAGGGAACCACCTTGGATAACAAAGGTAGCTCTGTCTCCATGCCCAATCATTCCTTCCCCCTTCTGCAAGCAGAGTAAAGGGTGCTGGAAGAAGGCAGCATTCCTACCCTACTCCTAGCGGTACACATATGCTAAATAGGATCTGAACTCATCCCTTTCCTGAAGTTTGACATTGTTAACTTACACAACAATCAGATCTTAGCCTGAGCTTCCTCCTCAGCATTACTGTTTTATTCTTCTGAAGGACCTCTGTCCTCATCTCTAGCTTCCTCTGCCTCAGAATTGTTTTAAACGCTTACAGTGGAACTTGTAGGACTCATCTGATCCAGCTCCCAGAGTGAATCTTCATTCATGTGCAGAATCCTAGCATCTGTTTCCCTTTCACAGCTTCCAGCTGTGTTGGTGGTTTTGCGATGGAGACACTTTCCTATTAAGAACTAGACTAAAACTACCAACTGCTTTTCAAATAGGCAGATATTCATCAGCTAATACCTTATGATGATGAGTACTAAGATGAACCAGCTCAAACTGGTAACCTCAAGTCAAAAGCTGTGTATTCCACCATGATCAATCCCCCAAACCATCTGGTCTCCTGAGAGAGCTCTACCAATGCCAAACCTTTCAGAAAGCTGCCAGAGGTAGATGTAAACACGGGTGTGGCATCATAGCCAGCTCATATATGTATTGTTTCTACTGAACTGGTGAACAAGATTTGTTCCATGGGCCATTTGAAGATTGAAGGAAAGTGGGCAATACTGTAAAACATAGACCTGACAGCTGAGATTTTCAAAGAATTTTGGTGCCCAAGTCCCATTGAAATTCTATGTATCCAACTCTCCTAGGCTCCTTTTAAAATTACAGCTGGTATGTTTAAATGAGAATCAGTTCCCTGAACAGGGGAAATGCTGAAATACAAGAATTAATTTGATGGGGGGAATGGACCTACAACTGCAAGCAGTGTGAAATCTTTGTGGCAATCCTGGGACTCAGTGGTATAGCATGCTAGTCACGCATATCACCTGTTATTAATGAGGAGACACCACACAATATACAAAATGACAAAAAAGCCAGTTTGAAATTCAGTGTAGATTTATTTATTTTTGGGTACTGACACCCCTGTGAAAGTACCCTATTGTGACATAAGCAGGATCATATTTACCCCTGCTTGCTGTTGGTAGTTATACTAGTAACACCTGGCTTCTTTTATTAAGATTGTTTTTATCTACAGCCATAACTGCCATCCTGCATAGGTGAAATCAAAGACATCTATTTTGTGTCTAACATCTCTTTGGGGGCGGGAGGGAAATCAATGTATTGGACTAATTTGCTAAATAACTTTTCACTGTCTAGGTGAAAGAGCCCTAGAGGGCCAACCTCTTCACCTGGCATGTTCAGAAACTAATTGCAAATTACTGTGCCTGTGATTTGGAAGCCAGCCATTGAGTGCACTGTGGTCTATGAGCTCTGAGCTCTAATGTGATCAGCCATGCCAGCATTGATTATGGAAAAGTTCCTAGAGGACAACTATGCCTGTTATATAGTGCTAATCAGCATTTTGATAAAAAGTGACAAATCATGGAACAGTGTTTGCAAGCTCATGCAATTTGTCAAGTATTAGGTCTGATTACCTCATTTGGTGCAGAACATGAGCAATTCTAAGCAATGAATTTAACTGAGTTTAACAGAAATTCTTTCAATAAAAAGGGATATGTAGATTAATTGCATGATCACGGATTTCCAACACGTGTCTCCCCTGCCCAAACCCCTGTTAATTTTTCTCCAGGAGATTTCACACAGACTCAGACTTTAAGGTCAGAAGGGACCATCGTGATCATCTAGCCTGACCTCCTGCACATCGCAAGCCACAGAACCTCACCCACTCCTGAAATAGACCCCTAACCTCTGGCTGAGTTACTGAAGTCCTCAAATCATGGTTTAAAGTCTTCAAGTGATAGAAAATTCACCTTTTACACTAGTTTAAACCTGTGAGTGACCCATGCCCCTTGCTGCAGAGGAAGGCAAAAATCCCCCAGGGTCTCTGCCAATGTGACCTGGGGGAAAATTCCTTCCTGACCCCAATATGGCAATCAGTTGGAACCTGAACATTTCAGCAAGACCCAACAGCTGGGAAAGAATGATCTGTAATAACTTGGAGCCCTCCCCATCTAGTGTCCCATCTGCAGCAGTTGGGGATTTTTGCTACTGGCAATGTCCAATGGGCCACATGCCAGCATAGGCAGTCCCATCATACCATCCCCTCCATAAACTTATCAAGCTCAGTCTTAAAGCCAGTTAGGTTTTTTGCCCCCACTGCTCCTCTTAGATGGTGCTTCCAGAACTTCACACCTCTGATATTTAGAAACCTTCATCTAATTTCAAGCCTAAACTTGTTGATGGCCAGTTTATATCCATTTGTTCTTGTGTCCACATTGGTACTTAGCTTAAATAACTCCTCTCCCTCCCTGGTATTTATCTCTGATGTATTTATAGAGAGCAATCATATCTCCCCTCAGCCTTCTATTGGTTAGGCTAAACAAGCCAAGCTCTTTGCCTCTTCTCTCATAATGTATGTTTTCCATTCCTGGCATTATCCTAGTAGCCCTTCTCTGCACCAGTTCCAGTTTGAATTCATCTTTCTTAAACATGGGAAACCAGGATTGCACACAGTATTCCAGATGAGGTCTCACCAGTGCCTTGTATAATGGTACTAACGTCCCTGTCTCATACCTGATGCATCCTAGGACTGCATTAGCCTTTTGCACAGCCTCATTGCATTGGCAGCTCAGTCATCCTGTGATCAGCCAATGCACCCAGGCCTTTTTTCTCTTCTGTCTCTTCCAACTGATAAGTCCCTAGTTTATAGCAAAAATTCTTCTTGTTAGTCCCTACATGCATGACCTTTCACTTTGCACTATTAAATTTCATCCCATTTCTATTATTCTAGTTTACAAGGTCCTCCAAATCTTCTTGTATGATATTCCGGTCCTCCTCTGTATTGGCAATACTGCCCAACTGTGTCATCTGCAAATTTTATTTGCACACTCCCACTTTTTGTGCCAAGATCAGTAATAAAAATGTTAAATAAAATTGGTCCCAAGACTGATCTCTGAGGAACTCCACTAGTAACCTCCTCTAGCCTGACAGTTCACCTTTCAGTGTGACTTCTTGTAGTCTCCCCTTTAACTAGTTCCTTATCCATCTTTTAATTCTCATATTAATCTGCATTCAACCTAATAGTGTTTTAAAATGATTCCTTTCCCTCATACTAGTGTAGATATAGTGGAACCCACATGTTAAAGTATATTTATAAAGAAGAAGATCAAAAGTCTCACTGTTTCAATGCATTATAATCCCCACAGCTTCCGACAGCTCCCATTGGCCAGGAACGGTGAACCACGGCCACTGGGAGCTGTGGGCGGCCATGCCTGTGGATGGTCAATGTAAACAAACTGTCTCGTGGCCCACCAATGGATTACCCTGATGGGCCACATGCAGCCTGTGGGCCACAGGTTGCCCACCACTACATTATAAATGTACAAACTGCACTTTCAGGTATAGAAATTCTTCACTAATAGAGCCAGATTCCATCCTCAGAAGTGCATACACCTATTACTTAAGTAAATGGGAGTCAGATATGATCACTGAAAGGTATAATTTGGTCCATTGTGAAGTTGCTTTGAGAAAAAATTTCCTTAAGAGGGTTCAACGTTATGCACTTTTCTTTGACTTATACAGTATTTCCCAAAATGTAAACCTCAATTCACATGGAACGTAGAAAAATAGATTTAAAAATAAATATATAGAGCTATAAGCAAATGTAATAAGACGACAAAACTGGGGAGAAAAGAGTCAAGTCTTCCGGGATGAATTATGATAGATTGGCAATCTGCAGGAAACTGTCACTGACAGCCAACTTTCCTTTACTATAACATCCTGTATTTTTCTTCTCCTGATGCACCTTGGCCCTATGCATAGAGAATATCCAATAGGCCAAAGAAAAGTACTTGTACTGAAATATGAGAAGCACTCAGCTCTATTTTGTCCAGGGACATACTAGGTTGTACCCCTAAAAACAAGTGGTTATTAAAATAATCTAGAATTAATGTGTTCATGCAAAGAGTCAACTGTATATATCAGTATGTGTAATATTGTGATGTAGCTCTGCTTCTGCTTATAACTATACACCATTCATTTAAAGCAAGGGTAGGCAACCTATGGCACGCATGCCAAAGGTGGCAGGTGAGCTGATTTTCAGTGGCACTCACACTGCCCGGGTCCTGGCCACCAGTCCGGGAGGCTCTGCATTTTAATTTAAATTTTAAATGAAGCTTCTTAAACATTTTAAAAACCTTATTTACTTTATATACAACAATAGTTTAGCTATATATTATAGACTTATAGAAAGACGCCTTCTAAAAACGTTAAAATGTATTACTGGCACGCGAAACCTTAAATTAGAGTGATTAAATGAAGACTCGGCACACCACTTCTGAAAGGTTGCCAACTCCTGATTTAAAGCATTAACATTGTGTTGAGGAGATGGTGTTTGCTGCTGTGGTTGAATTAGATTTCGAGTAGGGTTCAGGTTCGAGGCTGAACCGGAGCGAAGACTCAGGTAGGATTGCAACAAGAAGCAGGAGCTTGTCTCCTGAAATTTCAGTTCAACAGTTTTCTCTCATTGCTCTGACTGTTTCCACTTGTGGCTCTGGTGATAGTTATTTGCTGTTGTAAGCTCAGTGAAGAAGGTCCCCAAACCAAGTCTGACTAGATGCAGCAGTAGTACTTGTTAATGCTACTGAGATTCTCAGCCTAACACCAGCAGCAAGTCTTATCCCAAGAGAGGCACTCATCTAATGTTTTCCTAAATAGAGCACAAGGAAGCTCAAAGAAGCCCAGAGGAGTCCCTAGCCACCTTGGCACCCTGATGAGGATGGCAGGGGAAGAGGAGGGAGGGAAACAACAGGGGCAGATGGGCAAAACAGTGTGGAGGACAAAGAGAAGGAGGCAGAAATGAAGTTAGTGAAATGAGATAGCAATCTGGTCCGATGAATCTGCTGAACAGATTTGTAACACATCTCACCCCACCACAGTCAGCAGGAGAGAGGGAGCAGACCCAGTCCCCTCCCCAGGTCAGCAGAGATGCACTGTAAAAACAGTCTGTTCCACAAAGGGCGCTTGCTTAATAGAGACCCAGCAGCAGCAGTCAGCCTGTGAGAGAAGAGACATTTCCCAGCAGGGGAGCAGGCTGTGGCTGACAAATGTTACAGCAGAATACAGGGCTGAACATAGCAACAAATACTGGGGATAGAAAACCCTAGTGCTAGAAAGCTGAATAGAGGGGGGCCTGAAGGGGACTCACAGGAGCACAGAGACAGCCGCCCACTGAGAGTCTAGAAGGGGCAGTAATTGGAAATAAACTTTGGCAACCAAGGAACCTCAGGCACAGGGGGGATTACTCTAGAAAAAACTGGACCATGTATTAAGTCAGGCATAAAGCATGAACAACGGGGACTATGGGGTGGGGTCTGATTGCCCACACGTGGACCAGTCTGCCAGCAGGAGACTTGAAAAACCATTACATCTGATGACAAATGGCCAACGTGGAGGGACCCGCAACTAGACAGACTAAACAGTGGCCAGTGGGGCCTACAGGCTGATCCCTAATTGCCTACTAAAGGGGGATGGACTAGAATTCTAGTATCCCAGGCACTAGGTTATAAACTCTTTTGGTTCTGTGTTTGTACGGTGCCTAGCACAATGGGGTCCTGAGCCATGACAGGGGCTCCTACGTGCTATGATAATAATGAATGAATAAATAAATAGTAATGATAGGCCTGAGGAGCTGCACAGGGTGTAGTAAATCCTATCTTTTGTTGCAATTTGCAACCTTTCCTTCTAGCCAGTCCTAGTAAATAATGTTTTTGTTTGAGCCAGGGGTGTGAGACTGCTTATTGGGAACACAATACAGCCTATCAGTTGAAGTCACTTCAGTGTTTGCTTATGAGACATGGTGAACCTAGCACACTACCAAGTATCTGAAAGAGTTTGTTGTTCTACAATGCTCCAGCGACCCCCTACGAGTGGGGACAATTATACTGGGAAGGAGCAGTAAAAAAAAAAAACAAGGGGATGGGATGGGGAGAGGGGGCACAGACACAAAGGGTATATCTACACTGCAATTAAAAACCCGCGGCTGGTCCATGCCAGCTGGCTCAGGCTGTGGTGCTGTTTCATTGCAGTGTAGACTTCTGGGCTTGAGCTGGAGCCCGGACTCTGGGACCCTGTGCAGTGGGACGGTCCCAGAGCCCAGGCTGCAGCCTGAGCCCAGAAGTCTACGTTGCAGTGAAACAACCCCACAGTCCAAGCCCTACGAGACCGAGCCAGCTGGTATGGGCCACCCACAGGTTTTTAATTGCAGAGTAGACATACTCGAGAGAGACAGATCAAGGAAATTGCAGAAGAAAAGGTGGGAGAAAAACAAAACCACTAAGAACAAAGATGAGGGTAGAAGAAAAAACATCAAATGGATGCAGAGAAAAAGTGAGATAGGGCTGGAGAGCTACTGTTTATGGGTAGAAGATACTCCTAATTCTTCTTTTTGCCTGCAGCCCTGATTATTACTTTCCATGAATCTGAAAGATCACCACAGTATTATACTTAATAGAAAAGTTTGTCTGAAAATAGCACAAAATTGGGTTATACAACAAGAGCCCAATCCGGCAAGGTATTGAGTGCCTCTGGGGAGTAGAGAAGTTGAGAAGATGATTTTGAATGAAGGATGAAATTCAGGATGTTGAGTGCCTCTTGGAGGAATTCAGCATCTTAAATGATCAGGCCCAAAAAGCTGTCACACAGACAAAAGAAAAAGTAGCACCTGCCATGTTGGAACTATAGTATCAGTCATTTAGAATGGCAGAAACACCACAAAATGTGTTTGATTAGTAAACTGTGAACACACATATACCTGTGTTTTGAGTTTCTTCATTTCTAGGTGTTGATTGTGTGCCAAGTTTTAGGGAAAAAAAATGGGTTCTGGTCATGCTACCTAAGTGCTTTTATGTAAATACTTTTAATATTAATTGGAGGGCAGAGAGTCAAGCACAGTGGCTCAATTTTATGAGAACTAATAACATTTTAGCTTATGTAACTACAAATAAGATTAATTGAACCTTAGGCTTCAAGGCATAATCTGATTGCCTGTGGTAGTTAGGAAGTTTGCAATGCTGTACACCCCCAATGTAAAGCATTACACCACTAGCTAGGTGTACAATAGACGATTTTCTCTTCTTCTGAAGCATTTCCTTCTTCTGAATACCAGTGTTTCCTGTACTTTGTGTTTCTGTAATTTGAACTGTTAAACATGTTAGCGCACTCTAAAAAGGACAATTTTGCTGCTAATCTTACATCCATTCCCCCAATATTCTATGGGTGATGTTAGGAAACTCAATTCTACATTACTTTGGGAGATGCTCTGCAAACGTGGAGCTTCTGTTAGTTCACTTAAACACCCAATAATAGTGCAGATGCTAAACTGAAGTTTACTCATATCATTTTGCTTGTGAAATCTTGGGAGATTTACAGATTTCCTGGTTTCAATAAGGTCAGAAATATACTGAGGCAAATACTGTAAATTTCTCTTGGGAAATGTTGGTCATTCCAAACATAATGCTTTGATTTTTTTAAAATCTTTTTTTTTAAACTTTAAAATATATGTTCAGTTTGGTTTGATTTTCAAAGATTCAAGTTAAATGTTGTTTTATCCAAATGGGTTCACCCCTTCCTAGTACCAGGACTGAAAAAAACATGCAGTCCTTTTTTCATTGCAAGCTCCCATTGACTAAGTAACAGGCTGCAGAATCTGGCCCACTGCTATTTATCCCAGGGCTATCACATCACCACATTCTATTATTATTATTCTGTTAAAAGATAAGGAGATCTAACCAGCATTTTTCAAAACTATTTGAATCTAACAGAACATGTCACACATGTCAGCTTATATCAGCCAGTTGTAATAGGTAAACTCTGCCTCTCCTTTTAGCCGCTCTCAATCACGAGCCCATCTCTTTCTCATAAAGGTAAAGTCTTCCATGTATTTTGGACAGCAGCAGAGAATTTTTGGTAGTGATCATCTCCAATAAGTCATGTCATCTTTGCTCCATAATTTACAAATTAATACGTACAAACAAGAAAATAAATAGGGAAGCCTGCCTTCCACGGTTACAAATGAACAAGATAAAGCTTGCAAATATTTACTACTTATCATGGAAAATCATGTTAGAAGATCACAGTCACTGTGAAACAGGTGAGTGGATACAAACCAATCACAAACGCCATGCTATTCAAAACTCTGCTTCCAGAGAAATTCTCAATCCAAAATACTTGGCTCCAAGCTCACTTGTTCCCTATCTGGCAACCTCTCACCAAAACAAGGCCTCAAAAAAGCTGCTTACACTCAGACCTGCCTACTTGGCTCTCAAGAGGATGGATCAAAAGGATGCAAAGCTAATCTAGTAGCTTCCTGGATGCCACCACTGAATAGGAAATTCCATCAGGAGACATCCTGGCCTGGAGACGTTAAAAAGCACTGCTCACTAGATCCATCACTTCCCATTAAAGCTCAAAAATAACTCCATTTCAAGCTGAATTTATAGTAACTCAGACCTTTTGTACCTCATGTAGGGCCTAATACAAAAAACCATCATTGAAGTAAAAGACTACCAGTGACTTCAATGGGCTTTGGCTCGGGCCCTTAAACTGTAAATGTAAGCAAAAAGAGAATCAGAGCACCACCAAAAAAAAGAGGGGGGCAGGTGCGGGGGGGGGGGGGGGGGGAGGAGAAGAGGGAAGGGATAAGTAAATCAAGTCAATATTCCACACAGGGTTTTAAAATTTCTCATGGATTTATTATTAAAATGCAAGTGTGTCAATCACCTCTTCTAAATGAAAAACATCTCACTCCTTTTTCTTAAGTTTGGCATCACAGTGAGTTTCAGAATTAGCCATTGTGGGACAGAAATAAAAGACAAGTCAGGGCTAGATATATGGTGAGAATGAAGCAGTGAGGCTAGAATTGGTAGGGACATTGTAAGGAAAGCTGTTTATTAAAAGCAATGGGGGAGGCAACAATGCCAGAAAAAAAAGCCAGCATGCAGTCAGGCAGCAGCAAGACAGAGGGATCAGAGAGAGGTGACTGGGAGCCCAAGAGGATGGGGAAGAATTGGACACTATTTGCTGGTACATTAAAAAAAAATAGCTGAAACAATTTGGCTACATCTGAGAAAAACTCATTTTCACATATTATTCCATTTAAAAACCCCACAACAGGGGAAAGTCAACAAAAGATTTGAATGAAAATGTAGACTGTCAGGCCCTATTTGCTTACTTGAACACAAAGTCTTTTTTAAAAAATCCAGTTCTTTTCTCTGACGTATATTATTGTAAATGAACATGCCCTCAGAATAGACAGAAAACCCATGTCAATGTGTTTCCCTCTTCTTCAGCATGCATTAATTTACTTTGTATAAATTGGCACATTACACTTTGTAAACACTTGAGAAAAAAAAATCTAGGTGCATGAATCCAGGTGCGCAGAGCAAGATGCAAGGTAGCTTAACAATACAGCGCTATTATATAGCCCTTTTCATCTTCCAAGATCTGTACAAGCATTGACAAATTCATCCTCCCAACCATATGAAGTGGGCATTATTCCCATTTTACAGACAGGAAAACTGAAGTTGACCTTCACAAATCCACAGAGAAAATGTGTGCCAGAGCCAGGATTAAATTCAGGAGTTCCTGGCTCATCTCCCAGGTCCTCAACCACTAAGCCATTCTTTGCTCTCAACAAAGAGTGCCACGCAAAACCAAACAACCTCAGGCTGCCTTGGTTTTGTTGCACCAGTAGGTCCAGCTTTCTGTACTTCCAGTGACCCTGCTGCACAACTTGTGTTCTGAATATTCTGTTAATTAAGATTTTTAAAGACAGGAGAGCTACTGTGCTCTGGATCACCAACCTGCTCAATATGCCACACTGATGCACTAAAAAGGGGTTTCTTTGAATGCTGTTCCATTCACTCGGAAATTAGGGGGACCCACAAATGCTTTGTATCAACAAACTGCACTTAATCACCTTCCACAGTAATTATTAGCCCCTGGGCAAGAAACCTAACAGTGGTGATTTCTAACACTATTGCAATGTGTAGTCCATTTTTGCCTGTCTGTTCTACCAGACTTGCATACTAACATCTTACTGAGACCATTCTGCCTTTATCAATTACCTCAGCAAACATTTCCTAATGGTATTTCCACTGGTTGGGATGTGACATTTTTCAAACACATGCATATGAAAAACGGGATCTTCCCCCACAGCAGCTCTCTGTATATTTGCGCAGCAGGGAGGGTAAATACTGAAAATATGTGCCAAAATAAATATAAGCGTTAGTTTGCCACTGTAGAAGAAATTACTCAATTCTGTGATCAACAGAAGTTTGTTAGAAACATGATAAGCTGATTTTTAAATCAGAATAAGCATTTGCAGATTGCTAAGGGAGGGAACAACAAATACACAAAGAGAGCCATTAAATTATTCCGTTAAACTAGAAGAAGGTTTGACATTAAGGATTTGCCTTCTCCAAATATTTGGGAGATGTGCCCTTACCAAAATTAAAATACAGAAAGGATAGCTAAACTCTTAAATTATCACATCAGTGAATAGAAACAGTAGTTTAAAGAGTCGTTGCTATAATGTATGGGGATGTTTAAAGTCTGAGGTAACAGCACAGCTTTAACAAATGCTCTTGTTAAAGACACTAGCAATTTAAAATTGTTATTTTAAGCAATAACAAGAGGCTATGTCCAAATGAGTACAAATATATAGGGCTTTTTTTCAAAAAGCTCTATTTTAAGGCTGTTCTGATTACCAGATTTCTGTGTCCTAGTTCCCAACCCACTTTGTTATTTCAAAGATAAGATCATTCCTACTTTACCTATCAAAAGATAACGCTGTGCTCAGTGACCCTATGTGCTGTACCATGAAAACAAAGTGGATATATTCTCCTGTCGCAATAGCAAAATCAACTTCACTTCTCTCTTCTCATGTTTTACTAGTAACCAGTAATCAGCTTCACTGCACATCAAAATTTAGATAAGTATTTTACGCACACTTGATTAAAATCACACAAATATAGTAGGAGAGAGGGAAAGCAAAAGTGATTGTGTAATTGGCAAAGGGATATCCATTCATCATGTTTTCAGGGTGGAGGGAGTTGTTTCCATGGCAGTAAGGGCTCCTTTGCTAACTAACTACATCGCCTCATTTTTTTAAAAAAAAACTTATAGGCTTTGCTGTGATGCTCATCACCGTGGTATCTGAACATCTCACAAACATTAATTAAATTTCCATCTGTCTTTCTAGGCAAGGACAACCATGATACAAAGATACAGAAAAGGGCAACAAAAATGCTTTGGGGTATGGAACAGCTTCCATATGAGGAGTGATTAATAAGACGGGGACTTTCCAGGTTGGAAAAAGAGATGGCTAAGGGAGGATATCACAGAGGTCTATAAAATCATGACTGGCGTGGAGAAAGTAAATAAGGAAGTGTTATTTACTCCTTCTCATAACACAAGAGCTAAGGGTGACCAAATGAAATTAATAGGCAGCAGGTTTAAAACAAACATAAGGAAGTATTTTTCACATAACATACAGGCCAAGACTATAACAGGGTTCATAAAAGAACTAGATAAGATAAGGCAGAGCGGGGATGGTGTCCCTAACCTCTGCTGGCCAGAACCTGGGAATAGTCAACAGGGATGGATCACTTGATGATTACCGGTTCTGTTCATTCCCTCTGCAGCATCTGGCATTGGCCACTGTCGGATGACAGGAAACTGAGCTAGATGGTCTGACCTAGTACGGCCCTGCTTATGATTTCAATTATTTCTAACCATCATCTGCAAAAATGTTACTTCCAATTCAGCCCAGTACCCATAAAACAGTCTACTCTTCCTTTAACTTACTCTGAATCGTACATGTCATGTACAATAGACAAAATTGTTTGCTGAATTCCACTAATTAATGAACTTTGGAAATTAAAAAGAGTCCAACTTTATTGACTTGGTGAGCCAAAGTTTTTTCTGTTTCATGCAACTCCACTGAAGCCAAGGGGGCTGCACAAGTGTCAGTGGGGGGGGAACATAGTGCAAGTGTACACTTAGGCCAACATAAGAGGATAGAAGATATTTTCTCTCTCAAAAAGAAAAACAAGAGCCTGATCAGTAGCATCAATTGTATTCAAAATGGTAAGCTGGATAATAAGCGTCCTAATAGCTTTTCAATTTACTAATCAGTCATCTAAGACATGTATGTTGCAATGCAATACTTTCATGGTAGTCAAATGTCATGTGACAGAGCAATAGGGAGCTATTCTGCTCAGTTACTACATCTGCTCTTGGAATGCAGTTTTTCCCCCCTCTCCACATTGTTCTTTTGGACTAAGGGGTGTGGGGAGATGATCCCATCTATACACTTGCTCCACCAAATCACTGAATTAATTTCAGCATGCTGAAAGGCAGCTATGGCCTGGGTCAAAACAAGGCCAACCATAGGCACAAAGGAGGAAAGGTGGGATTCAGCACCCCACTCCTCAAAAGAGCTGTCTGCTCCCTTTCCCCACCCAGCTTATCAAACCATAGTCTTCTCTCTACATCATTTCTCCCAAAGGCAGCTCCTGTCTCTGCTCAGCTGGGTGTGTAAGAAGAATTTTTTGTTAACCCAGTAACACGCCTAAACCACTGCCCACAGCTGGAATACCAATTGTTATGCTTATTGCTGAAAGCAACTAAAATGAGGCCTTTCGGAAGCCTTAGCACAAACTAACCAACCAGGAGGGGAGGGGGAAGTGAATGACCACGAAGAGTAAACATGACCCTGTGCCCTCCCGACTTGAGCTTTTTCCAAAGCATGCAGTTTTGCAAGATGGAAAGTCTGGCAATAGTTAACTATTGCTATGTGAAATATAACTGGTTAACTGATGGGAAATTCCCTGCCTGACAGGGTGGAAAACTCAACGGCTGAGCAGAAGCTAAGTGTGAAGTTTTTTTGATGAATAAGCTATATGATACTAAAAAATCGGGTATAAAAAGAGGAAGAAATCTCGCTCAGTGGACACTTGAGCTCCTCTCAAGTTCTCCTGCAGACAGAAAGTTGGCCATTGGACATCTGCAGTTATCCTCTGGAGGCCTCCTCAAGACCCTAGGTAAATATGAATCTGGGGGTAATTTGAGATGACCTACTAATCTGTTACGGACATGTGCAAGTGCTGGAGACTAAATAATGTAGCAGCTTTGAGTGAAAACACTTTTGTTTGCCTGCTTGCATCAACTATTTATTGGCCAGAAGGCCATGTCCCCATTGATTTATTTCCTGCCATCACCTTGCAAAAAGTAAAGTTACCAAGAGCTTTGAGTTTGGCAAAACCCCAGGTAACAGGTGAAGCAACAGTGGAGGGGTGGGGTAAGAAGGGAGGCTTGGTGGTTAGACACTGTTTGAATAACAAAGCGATTTAGGACAGGCCTGTTGATAAGTGAGCAAGACTGTCCAAGTATGCTAATAAGGAGCTCTATGCAGTTGCCTACTTAGCCCCAGCGTAACGCTGTACCTAATTCAAAACACTGGAGGGGGAAGCCCTTTTGCTTTGGACCTCAGAGCAATGAGAAATAGTTTTCTGGAAGTGGAACTCAACATCAGAAATACCACAGGCTAGCATGAACCACTTATGCACCTTACTTATGTTAACTAAAGAACCTCTATGACCTTTACGACCCTCAACAAATTCAGATAGAATGGGCTATTCCCCTCAATACAATTTTTAATTCACAACCCATAGCTTATATTGGCAATCAAATCCCTAGAATCTGCAAGAGTAACAGCACATTGGTAGTTGACTGTGGGTGTTGATTGCCCAAACCCAGATTCTGGTTAGCCAGCTGGAGCTTTTACTGTTATTTATATTATTCATATTACAATAGTGACCCAAGGCCCCACTGAGGATTACAGTCCCATAGTGCTAGGCACTATACAAATACATAGACAGACATGACCCCTGCCATAAAGAGCATATGAGTCAATGTACAGCCAGTGGACGCAGAAAACAGCAAAAGCGAAGTGAAATGGGAGACCAAAGGTAATGAGGTACCAGCAACGAGCTTTACTGTAGTAGCAACAAGCCACACCAGCGTGAGAGTTATTAGACTATTGTCAGACTTCTTAGGCCAATGAAGACTGAGACCAAAGGTGCTCTCTGTCTCACATAATACATCAGAAGCTTGCTCCAAGTAGCCTACTAATGCACAGCTCCTTCTATGCTGCTGAGGGCCAGGTCTGGCAATTTATTCTGTTTATAAGAGACAGAATTGACTAGATGAACTTTTTTCTATGCCATACACCAGTTGCTCTGAGGTATAAACCACATAACAGGTTATTTTACCTCTATATTTGGCACTGGAGTGACCGCTGCTGGAATACTATGTCCATTTCTGGTGCTCACAATTCAAGGATATTGATACATTGGAGAGAGTTCAGAGTTGAGCCACGAGAATGATTAAAGGATTAGAAAGCATGCCTTATAGTAATAAGCTAAATAGATTGAGCTCTTTGAGTCTAACAAAGAAGGTTAAGGGGTGGCTTGATTACAATCTAAGTACCTACACGGGGAACAAATATTTAGTAATGGGCTCTTCAATTTAGCAGAGGATATTATATGATCAGATGGAAGTGAAGCTAGACAAACTGGAAATAAGGCTTACATTTTTAATGATGAAAGTAATTAATAAGTACAATTAACCAAGGGTCCTGGTGGATTCTCCATCACTGACAATTTGATGTTTTTCTAAAAGATCTGCTCTAGGAATTATTTTGGGGAAGTTCTATAGCCTGTGCTATACAGGGGGTGGTCCCTTCAGGTCTCAGAATCTATTAATCTAGTGAGAGACAGAGACGACCTTTGGTCTCATATCTTTCCAAAACATCAGAAGTGTGCCCAGGGCTGGCCTTACCATGAGACGAACTGAGGCGGCTGCCTCAGGTACCAGACTGGGGCGGGGGCGCGCCACTAGGACCCAGACTTTAGAAAATTGTGTCTGCTGCTGGTGCATATGTATTCTCTCTGCTCTAGATGCACAGAGATGGCCGAGTGCTCTGCTGGAGAAAGGAGGGCACAAGAGACATAACAGGCAGGCAGGAGAAAAGGTGAGATGGAATAACAGAAAGTAGCAGGAGCTGCAGGGAGAGAGAGGAGGAGGAGCCTCTTATGTACCTCTCTAGCACCCCCCAGGAGCCTGGACTGATTAACACCAGCTTCTCAGGGAGCTTCCTGTTTCCTGCTGCTTCCCTGAACCCACTTGAGGAGAATAAGCAGCAAAGAGTCCTGTGGCACCTTATAGACTAATAGACGTATTGGAGCATGAGCTTTCGTGGGTGAATACCCACTTCGTCGGATGCAACCGCTCACGAAAGCTCATGCTCCAATACGTCTGTTAGTCTATAAGGTGCCACAGGACTCTTATCAGGGGGTAGCTGTGTTAGTCTGTATCTACAAAAACAACAAGGAGTCTGGTGGCACCTTAAAGACTAACAGATTTATTTGGGCATAAGCTTTCGTGGGTAAAAACCTCACTTCTTCAGGTGCATAGAGTGAAAGTTACAGATGCAGGCATTATATACTGACACATGGAGAGCAGGGAGTTACTTTGCAAGTGGAGAACCAGTGTTGACAGGGCCAATTCAATCAGGATGGATGTAGTCCACTCCCAATAATAGATGAGGAGGTGTCAATTCCAGGAGAGGAAAAGCTGGTTCTGTAATGAACCAGCCACTCCCAGTCCCTATTCAAGCCCAGATTAATGGTGTTAAATTATCCAGACTAACTCTGCTACCCCTTGATACTTGAGAAGAACAGGCAGTCAACTGAAGTAGTAGGAGCCAGTTAGACCCTTAAAACTCTGATATCTTCCCTCTCTCAGGCCCTGCTACCTGCCTGCTTATTTGTCCCCTTCAATTGAGTGCTGGCACAGAACAGCAGTCATGAGTGAAAGAAGAAAACGCCCCTCTGGGGCAGCATTCAGAAAAAGAAAGCATGCAAAGGAAGCTTTTCTATCTAAGCAGGAAGGAGCTCTCCTGAGATACATAGACACAAATGTTCACAGTGAGCCTTCTGGCCCCAGTGAGGATGTGAGTGGTGAGGAGATGCCTGATCTTCCAGTTAGTCAGAGTGCAGGTGACCTGGCAGCTACTGCAGCATCCATATCTCCATCTCAAATGGATGTAACCATGCACATTCCTGAAGAAAAGTGTAGATCAGAGAAGAGTGTGGTGGAGGCGCAAGAAACAGCTGCTGCTGAGTTTAGTTCCTTAAGTCTAGATGATCCAGGATGTGGACCCACTTGAGCAGTAGTCTGAGGGACTTCCTTGTACTGCATGGGCCACAGCAAGTGAAAAACTTCATGTTCCCCAAATACAATAAAAAAAAATAGAAATTTCCATCCAACACATTACTGGCATGAAATCCACAATGGTGACAAAGTGGAGAGGCCATGGTTTATGTACTCAAAAACTCAGAATGCTGCATACTGTTTTTGTTGCAAACTCTTCCAGTCAAATGTTCCAGCCACATTGGGTTCTACAGGAATAAAGGACTGAAAATCTGGCTAGAAATCTGGCATGCCATGAGAAGGCAGCAAATCACCAGAGAGCATTCCATAGATGGAAAGAGCTTGAGAGGAGACTAAGGTTAAAGGCCACATAGATTATCAGCATCAAGAGAAGATTGCATCAGAGTCTCTTTACTGGCAAAATGTTCTGAAAAGGCTCATTGCCATTGTGAGAATGCTTGCTACACAAAACCTAGCACTGTGTAGCACTTCAGATCAGCTGTATGTGCCAAACAATGGAAACTTCCTTAAAATTGTGGAGCTGATGGCTGAGTTTGATGCTGTACTCCAGGAGCATCTAAGAAGAATCACCCAGGAAATGTACACACACCGCTACCTTGGAAAAACAATTCAAAATGAGATCATACAGTTACTGGCAACAAAAGTCAAACAGAAGATTGTGGGAGATCTGAAGTCAGCAAGATATTCTGGACTGCACACCTGACATCAGCCAAATGGAACAAATGACTTGTTACAAAATGCACCATTAAAACAGAAACTAGTGAAAATGTCCCTGCAATGGTGACTGTGAGAGAGCATTTTCTAGAATTTATTGACATTGATGATACTGCAGGAGCTGGTATGACAAATGTGCTTCTTAAAAAGCTGGAAGATACGGGAATTGTGATAGCTGACATGAGCGGTCAGGGCTATGATAATAGTGCCAACATGAGAGGAAAGAACAGAGGAGTGAGGACATGGATCCGAGAGTTAAACTCTTGAGCTTTTTTTGTCCCAGGCAGTTCTCATTCATTAAACTTGGTTGCATCACTGACCACATCAGCTTCTAATGAGGCTGCTGAATTTTTTTAATGTAATTCAAAGCATCTATGTATTTTTCTCTGCATCAACTCATCGATGGCAAATTTTGAAGCAATGTCTGGGAACATCCTCTCTGACACTGAAACCACTGAGTGCCACATGATGGGAAAGTCGAGTGGAGGAGATAAAGCCTATCAAACACCAAATTGGGAAGATAGATGATGCCATAGTTGCCATTATGGAGTACAATGCTATGACAGGAACTGTTTGTGGGAGACCAGTGGTAGAGGGAAATGGAATCACCAGAAACATCCATAACTTCAAATTTCTGTGTGGCTTAGTGTTGTGGCATGACATACTGTTTGAAATAAATGTTGTAAGAGACTCCAAGGTGTTGACCTTGATATATCTGGCGCAATGGAACAACTGGACAAGGGAAAGTCATACCTACAGTCTTACCGGTCAGATGAAGGATTTCAAAATGTTCTGAAGAGTGCACAGAAGTTGGTAGAGGAACTTCTCACTTAAGCTATTTTTCCACCCATTCAAGAATGCAAGAGTCACCGAAGAAGACGACATTTTGATTACGAGGCATGGGATAATCCCATAAGAGACCCCAAACAATAATTCAAAATTGAATTATTTAACCAGGTGCTAGATTGTGCAATACAGACAGTTGAAGAACTTTCATGCATCTCAAGGAACACAGCAGTATATCTGGGATGTTGTATGATATTCCAAAACTCCTCACTGTACCTGAAGAAGACCTACACCAGCAATGCCGGGCACTAGAGACAGTGTTGACATACAACGACACGCAATATTGATGCGAGTGATTTAGGTGATGAACTGAAAGCCCTTTCAAGATACATTTCAGCAGGGTCAACTCCAAAGGCTGTTCTGGAATATATGTGCACAAATAAGATGACCATCCTCTTTCCAAATGCTTTTGTTGCTCTGTGCATACTTCTAACACTTCCTGTAACAGTTGCCAGTGGAGAATGCAGCTTCTCCAAGCTGAAGTTAATAAAAACACATCTATGCTCCACAATGACATAGGAGAGGCTGGTCGGCCTTGCAACCATCTCAATAGAGCATGAGCTGGCCCAGACTGTGGACCTTCAGGAAGCAGTTCAAATCTTTGCAACCAAGAAGGCATGGAAAGCACCACTTTGATTATTCAAACAGATAAAAATGCCAGTGTTTAGTATGCAGACAAGAAAGGTTACATTTGCTGTTCAGGCGTTTGAAAGTTAAGTGTTACTTAAAAATTTTGAACAAGGCATTTTAAGTTGTTAGTTCTCCTTTATTGGGGTAGGTAGCAGAGCAGTACCATGACAGGAAGAAGGCAGAATTGAGACCTTTCCAAGTTTTGGCCCAAGCGAGGGGGCATGGGGCATCATTTGAGCTCCCCGCCTCAGGTGCCAAAATGTTGTGGGCCGGGCCTGAGTGTGCCTCAGCAGCCTACCACCACACAGGTGCTTTTATGCTGCTAAGAGCCAGGTCTATCAATATAAACAGAGACTAAAAAAAAGGGTAGAACTCGTTCGATTGACTTTTTGTATGCCACACACCAATTTCTATGAGGTATAAAACATCTTATTATACAACATTTGTTTTCCTTTCTGACAGTCTCCTGCCATTTTTGATTATGGTCTGCTTTGGAATGGCATATTAAAGGTTCCATATTGCATAATGTCACCAATCTGCATGTGAAATTATGTCAAGAGAAGCATGAAATCCTTTCAAAACAGATATTTATGCAAAACAGAGATGAGAACATTATAGTCATAGATGTGGCTAATATGAACTGTCAAACAGTGGGTTTCTTTTTAAGGACTCTTATTTCAAATATTTCTGTCAGTCATGCTTTATGAGCATTCCCCACTTCAATATGGATTTCTCTTCCCTACTGGAATATGATCAGAATTGACCTCACAACATTACTTAGCCATGTGAGCTGTATTCCGTACACAGTGTACTGTATCAGCTTGTTTCTGTATGCGTATCACCAGCTCCTGCTGGATGCAATATGCAAGTCCTCTTTGCACTTGCATTTGTGTAGAATCTATATTCAAATATTTTACATATTCATAGTAATGGAATATATGAGTAACAAAATATACAAACATACATAGATATGCATGCACACACACGCGCGCACACACACACGTATATGCCACCCTCTCTGCTCAGAAACTCTTCCACTTGGCATAGGGTCGATCTTCTGGTTCTCTAGGCTCAGTGACAACCCCTAATAAGTTTAACACTGCCAGTCAGGGTCAATCGGGGAATTGAAAGACCATACCAGGTCTTATCCCCTCTATCTTCCTTGGGCATTAGTTAATGGGCTTTAGTCTGCACAGTCATCCAGACCAGACAGCTAATCAGACTTTAGAGATACAAGGAGTAACCTTAAGAACATCAATGTTATTCCCAGAGTTTACCTGAAATTCATTGTATTTCTTCACTTTGACATTCAGAGCACTGGGCAGTAATTAAACTGTGTCAATTACCCATCTCAAACGTATGTGATACTTTATTTTAATGATATGGTCACATTCCCCTTGACCATGCAGTTTTAAATCAGCCTTAGACACTGGCCAATTCAGAATGCTGTTCCTACCCTTTGGGGGGAGGGAGAGTAGGGGTGAGTGGCAACCGCCACAGTTTGTGTGATCTACAGGAAGGCCCCAGCTCATTTCCAAAGTCACCACCACTCTTTCAGGACTGGGTAGTGCCTCATCCAGTTATGGCTTAATCTCTGCTTTGAGCCCCAGCCTGATCAACCCAGCCCTTAGAGCTACTGTCAACCCTGGAGTTATGAATATGGCCAAAACCTCATGATTTTGGAAAAGAGGTTCTGGCAGGCTCATTTAGAGATGTCAATAAAATGTCCACAAAAACATTGGTGATTTAATTAATCTTGGTCCAAATTCTGCTTTCTTACAGCCAGCACAAGACAAGACAGCAAGTACTTTATCCATATGGTAGAGTAATGGGAAAATTGCCACTCAGACTTAGAAAATGAGCCTATTTATTGACAACCATTTTTCTAGTGGCAATCAGGCAATATCTGAAAATTTTAAGGGGGCTTTATCTCAGAAAAATGCTAGTTGAATCACAGAAGCTGTCAATACAGTTAACCTCTGATGAAACACTCTTTTCAAAGAGTTACATTGTTGTTTTCAATGATAATTTTGTTACTGCTCTGTAGAATAATCCCAAATGCTTCTGTCATGCTACAGTATTTAGAATTTCCCAATATGATCTCATCCCTTTCTTCTGGTAAAATATTAGGTGAAGGAGGAGCTTTTTATCTATACACAGTGTTACGGTGGTGAACAGCTATTAATAAAACATACAGGGTAACAGCTAGATGTAACAAACCTTAACATGAACAACTAATCTTGTATCACAAAGCTATAAGGAGCTGTTTCTTTTAATAGCTCTAGCATTTAAAATCTTCATCTTCACATGGAATACTGCAGCACTTCTAACCTTTAATCTTTATGAATACAACAACACTGTAATATTGCCAGTTAGCTAAACAAACTGCTGCTGGTATAGAAAAAGTAATCAGAAAAGGACACACACGCACAATATTTGGTCAAGAGGGTGAGAGATTATATTTTCAGATTTTCCAACATTTCAAGACTGATAATGACCTATTTGGACAGATCCCTTCTACCAATGCAGCTTTGTTCCTTGCAATGGAAGAGCTATTAGTCCAGTCTAATTTTAAGCCATGTAAGTGACGGCACTTCCACCCCATGTAAGTGATGGGGAAACTCTTAAGCAGTTTAATAGAACTCACTGTTAGGAATACTTTCCAGATATTCATCCTCAATTTTCTTTTCCTCTGTTTCAGCATATTAGTCATAGTTAATCTCTTCTCTCTATTCTTTTAAGGTGTTCATACATAACTTGAATACAATTATGACTATGTAGAGAATATTCTCTCACCCCCTCAGCCATACCATAAAAACAATTAGAAGTTCCTTCACACTGTATGATAATCAGTGTAAACTATCACAATACTGGAGCTAATTGAGTTATTCATTGTGAATAAGTTATCTGAGGAACTTAGCCCATTTTTTCTGTTCACATATTATTTGCAAATTCATCATGAATTCTGTAGATCTATTGGTTATTCATAAGTATTTGTCAAGGTCAAATAAAATTTTCAGTCTATGGATTGTTCACAGACTCTTCAAATTGACCATTCAGTATTGGTTATTTAGCATTTGTAGTGTATGATTGGTTGTCTGAGTCACATACTATTTCGGCTCTGAGTGAATGATAGACTTTATAATGAAGAATAGCAAACAGTGAACAGAGAATATGGAATAACATTCTTGTGGAACACATTTATAGATGAGTTATCATTCAAGCTAAAATTTCATGAAAAAAAAAATGATTGTTATCTGGATACTCATGGCTGATCCAAAGACCGGTAGCCAAATGAATTTGTCAAACTTTGTTGATAAAAATATTCTCAAATCACGTTTTATATTATTGGACCAGCTCTGTATGGAGCAGTGAAACCTCTTTAGAAATTTTCCATACCCTTGGTTATATTACACACACTGAAATACACAAGAGAGCTCTTCTAAATGAATACATCAGAAAGGAACAATGGTACAAAAAAAAAAAAAAAAAAAACAGTGCATCCAAAGGTATGAATCAACATATAATGCAGAGTTATTGATTCCTAATAAAGAAATAGCTATGTCAAATAGATACAACTCTAATGCACTAACCTATTAAATCAGGTTATGTGTTCAAAGGGACAGTCAACATAAAGGGTACAATTTTCAAAAGCACCTAAGTGAGTTAGGAACCTAAGCCCCATTGACAATACTAGTTAGGTACCTAAGTTACATTTGAAAATGGGACTTAGGTGCTTTTGAAAATTTTACCTAAAATCTCAATTATTGTAAAATAAATTTAAAATTAGTTTCAGATAGCACACCTACCTCCAAGACCTCTTGCCAGTTGAGACTTTACAAAGACCTGTTTGATTTTTTTTACATGTTTTTCGTTCTCCTCTTTGCTATGTGAAAGGCCCACACTAAGAGGAAATTGACTACGTAGGAGGAAATGTGGAACTGGTTCTACAATATAATAGAGAAAAATATTTTTCCTCTAAGCTCTTTCAGTTGTAGTAAACTTAAGTAAGTATTTAGAAGTGCAATTTAACTTACAGTGTTCCTTTAAGTTTCTATTTTACAGTACTCTACAGAAAGCTGAAGCATCATGCTGAAGAAATGGAAGAGGAATGCAGCAATGTTCTTTGTAGTTCTGTACGCTTGCTATTGTCTGCATAGCAGCCATTCGTTCTGTAAGTCTCTCTTTTCCCCTCTTTAATGTATTTATACACATTGCGTGCATCTGATTTGTGCCTCTTTTTCTTCCCTAATTAGGTAACATACAGTAAACTGATGTGCCTACAGTACCTCTATTTGGTTGTTTCCGGAGGAATACAACTATTTTGAGCAAATTGAGAGTAAACTATTAGTTTTCTATAGCCATTAATATGCTGTTGATATAACTACCACCACAGTTACAATATAACATTTGCCTTTTTCTTTAATTGCATCCCCAGACTGGGCTTAAACAGAAGAAATTCCTTCAAAGTAATGGTTATTTCATTAAACTAAATTTAAAAAAAAAACGGTTTTGGAACAGTGTCATCAAGGTCTAAAACTCCATGACTTCCATGTGCATTAAATATTGTGTTTGTTTTGTTGTTTCTCAGTTGAAAAAGTACACTAATAACCTGCAGTCACTGAATGCACATCAGTTACTTGAGCTTGAACAATGGAATAACCAGAGACTATTGTGTTCTTAACACAATGCATCTTTTTTTTTTGCCTCACAGAAAACACACACCACACTCCTTTTCTTAATGTCCATATTGTAATTGTATCCCAGAGGTGTGTGTAAATGTGAAGTGATAAAAAATAAAATGGGGGGTTAATAACTCTCAGTAAAGAGCTGTACAGAAAGCAGCACTGTTTATTCAGAAAATTGCTCATTTTCAACTCACAAAAGAAGAGTTTTATGGATATATTCTTAACCCTCTGGATTATGAATGGTAGTTAAATTCCCTATCAGAAAGTCCTGCTGCGAGTCAATTTTTTTCTGTTGATTGGCTTCACATTCCTGCCTGGCTCTATATCCTGGGAAGTTTAGCTTACTTTTTTACTCCATGTCTACCCTTTTTATGTCCCACTCAAAGGCTGCTCTCGCTCCTAGATGGACGGACATGATTTAAAAGAGCACCATTTCTAGATCAACAGTTCTCAAACTTCATTGCACTGAGACCTCCTTCTGACAACAAAAAGTACTACACACAACCCCCCAGCCCCGTGTTACTCTAGAAGAGTTAATATTTTAAATTTAAAAATGCATTAAAAAAGGATGCATCTACAAAAAGTATCCACTAAATATTTAAATTCACAATACAATCGCAAGACAATATTTCTATCCAGCAGTAAAAAATAAAATATGTACCTAATGGGAGCGATGGGCCTGTATTGCTGAACACACATCCTTGAAGCAGGGCTCTTTGTGGCTGAGGTAAAGATGGTTGTCATCTTCATCAGTGAAATGGGCCCTATATTTGTTTTTCAGGAAAGTCAGTGCTGAAAAGCTGGCATGAGCTGTCAATGCTGCAGATGACAGCTCTGTATATTCTTCTCACACTCAAATCCAGAAGTTAGCAAGAGGTTGTTCAGAAAAATCTCAGCATCAATGTCACATCCATTAATGCTTTTTTCACCATAAGTCAGAGTTGCCAACTTTCATGCAGTAAATAAGCACCCTGACTGTCACAATAAGCCAAAAATCAAATTAATCCCATTTCAAAACAAGGCCAAAATAAGCCAATTCCTAAGAACTCCAACACTCTATGTGACTAGATCCCCCCGCCGTGCAGTCTGGGACTGTGGTGGGCCTGCTGTGCACCCCTGACTTTCTCCCTGCCTTGCCCCTGCTTGTCCCTTGCCCCTGCTTGCCAGAAGCGGATTAAAAAAAACCAAAAAAAAAGGCAACAAGCTACAAGCCAAACAAGCAACAAGCCAAAAACAAGCCCAATTTCTGTGGTTTTTTAGCGGGTTTGGCATGTCAGCTATAAGTGCCATAACAGCACTTGCAGCCATTCTGCATTAAAGGGATTTCCAGTCCACGCCTCTGTTTTCTGATCCTTTTCAGGAAATGCTACCAAAACTGCAGTTTAAAGGCTTTCCAGGTGGCTGATGATAATGGCCTGCAAGTCATGCTTCGGGCAAGGCATTTTCATTCAAAAAGACAACCAGTAAAAAATAATAATAATAATAATAATAATGCTTCAAAACTGCCAATGTCCACACGAGCATACCACAAAGAAAGTTTCTTGATCCAACTTTCAATTTTGTCAGTGACAGAAAAAATGGAAGTGTCTTGCTCTTGAAGGTATTTAAAACATTTAGGCATTCAAAAATGTCGGCCAAGTAAGCTAGCAAAGCAAGCCACTTGGAATCTTCAAACTTCCACCAGCAGGGAATCTTTGTCTGAAAGAAAAATTCTCATTTCCTCTCAGAGCTCAAACAAACGATTGAAAACCTTTCCCGGAGACAACCAGCAAACTTCTGTGGGGTAAAGTGATGGTGCTCAGCTCCCATCTCATCACACAAAACTCCAAACAGACATACACTTGTTGAACTACACTTGATGAAGATGACTGTGCGAATGGCTGCCCTTTTTGGGGGGGGTGCGCAACTAGAGCTTGCCTGTGTATAATACTATGAGTCCAAACTGCTTGCGGTGCAACAGCCTGCACTCGGGTGACTAGCCCGCTATTTTTTCCAGTCATTGCACGAGCACCATCAATGCAAATTCCTACACAGCACTGCCATTCCAAGCCAGAATGAGATGAAAAAAAGCTTCCGAAAGTGCAAAGAGCTGTGGTAATGGCCGGCAGAACAGATATTCCTTTTGGAATTTTACATCAGCATCTGAGCAGCACCCAACACATTCATCATTTTGTCAAGTTGAATGGGGCGGGGGGAAAAGGACTTTGCTTCATTTTGGTGATCACTTGTTCAGTCACATCATTTGCCATACTGTGAATAGCCCTGGCAAAGGGGTCGTTAGATACAGAAATCGAATCAAGTTGAGTCACTGCACCTTGTCCCACAGAATCAAAGCCATTTCCTTGGTACACGGAATATTCCCAAGGGCATTCTGCATCAAAAAATTAAAAATTCTACACACAATATTTTAGAATTCTGCAATATCCCGCAAATTTTATTGGTCAAATAAATGCAGAGGCTCCAGCATGGCAGTGGGTAGCGCAGGCCACTGGCTGCACGAAGGTGAGAGATCAGCCTGAAGCCTCCCCACCCACCACCCCAGGGACACTGACTCAGTGGTGAGGCTGCACTCGACCCTGACACAGCACAAGGCCAGGGCCTGCCCCAGAAACACCCTGGGGCCCTGCCCCTCTGTGCCATGTGCACTAGGTGTGGGCAGGCAGGAGCCAAGTGTGGAGGGGCTCAGGATGGGGGGACCCAGGTGTGAGGTGAGAGGATTCTATGTGGGACAATGTGGGTGCAGGCAGCTCAGTGGGGGGTCTAGGTTTGGGGGAGGATCTGGATGCACAGAGGCTCATTGGGTTCCAGGTGCAGGGGCAATGGGACTCTGCAGGGGCTTCCAGTTGAAAGTGGTTGGGGCTCAGCAAGGGTTCTGGGTGCTGGGCAAGTGCTGCTAGTTGGGGGTCTGGGTGTGGGAGGGCTCAAGGTGGTGTAGGGGGCAGGGCTCATCAGGGTGGAGGTCTGGATGTAGGGGGCTCCAGATGCAGAGGTTGAGATTCAATGGGGTGTGGTTTGGATATGGAGGGCTAGGGGGGTTCTCAGTGTGTGGGCTGAGGCTTGGCAGGGGTGTCTGAGTATGGGAGTTGGGCAAATGGGGGAGCAACTCTCCAGACAGTGACCCCTGCCCCCCACCCCACAGCTGAGGAGCAATGGGGGCAGGAAGCAGGAAAGGATGCTGAGCTTCCTGCAGCTGGGGCATGTTTCTGGGGGTGGGTCTGACACAGCCCCAGTCACTCCTTGCATGGGAAGAGGAAGTCTCATCCTCTCCTGCCTCCAGCCCAGCCAGGACTAGCAGCTGATCCTGGCTGAGGGTAGGAGGCACTGGCTGGGGTATCCCCAGCCCTGCGGTAATTTAGCTCTCCGCCAGCTGCTCTGGGTGCCTGAAACGTTGTTCCTGCACAGCTAGGGAGTGGTGTGTGACTGATCTTGCAGCTTTCCTTTGCTTCCCTGTCAGAAAGTCATTTTTCTGCAGGAAAGCAAAGAAATCTGTGGGTGACATGAATTCTGCACCTGTGACTAAATCTTAGCTGCTCCTGGGGCCCCAGGGTATTGCTGCACTGGGGGTTCCTGGGGGCCAACAGCTGGCTCCTGCTCCAGTGGCAGGAGCTGACCATCCCCGGCCACCCCCTGCTGCAAGGCCCCTGGGGAAATTGCTGCTCTGATGATCTTCAGGACTGCCCCCGGGGCCACTGCTGCTCCAGGGCCACCACCTGGGGCCAGCCACACTGGCTGCTGCTTGGGCAGCCCCCAGGGCCACCCAAGCAGCAGCCGGTGCAGCTGCCGCCAGGGCCACCCAAGCAGCAGCCGGTGCGGCTGGCCCCGGGTCTAGTTGCTTGGGTCGCCCTGGGATCAGCCACACCAGCTGCTGCAGAAGTCAACGAGGTCCCAGAGGAAATCCATGACTTCCATGATAGACTCCCAGTCTTACTCACGGGCTCTCTCATTTGCTGTAGCAGCCATTTTTAGTACTGTTTTCTGGCCCTTTAGCTGTCAACTTTCACTAAAAAAAAAAAAAAAAAAAAAAAATCTAGTGGTTTTGTTTGAAGAGAATTGTGCCATGGCTGCAAGCGCCACAACATTTTTGATGGTTTTAAGCTCTCCTTTTGCCAGTACTTCACCACACGCTATGGCCACAGGCCCTCCTTAAAACCAGTCTATGTATGTAAATCCATATTACAAATCGTATTTGTGGTTTCTTGTTTTTTTTTTTACTGCTGCTCAGTTCCTCGTGGTCAGCCCTTCTTTTCCTGCAGGTGGCAATCAACTCCTCTTCATTACACCATGTTTCTTCAGAAAATGGTCCATTGCTAAAATTATTTCTACAGCAACTTTTCAAACTGGCTTTAACCACACGGTGCTGAGTAGGTTGCTAGGTATCTAGTTCAGACAGTTCCAACAGGCACGTGCTCGAGAAGAGGAAGTGACGCATTATAAAACAAAATAGCTGTAATTTAATAGACCTACTTTTATTATTAGTCTTTGCGCAGGTGACCCCATTAAAACCAACTCTCAGTTTGAGAACCACTGTCCTAGATCACTCTCAGTGGTACTTCATGACAGCGCTGGAAAATATGCAAAACAGAAGCAAGGGAAACACTTTTCTTAGAGATAGTTCTCATTTCAGCTATTCACCCAGGACATACATACACACCACGCCCCAAAAGAAAAAGGGGTCTCACATCCTGCTATTGAGAGCCCAGGAAAAAGGCATTTCTACAATCTCTTTTTAAATGGGCTTGTGACATTGGCTCTACTCAGAGAATGTGGAACTCACGTCTGTTTGAGGAACAGTCAACAAAATACATTACAGCAGTTCATGAACAGTTCATTTGAAGATTAGTTCATGAACTACTGATTACTGCTTAACTGAGCATAAGCCAGAAGCTATTGATGAATCAATTAAGATCTGGCTGAGCAAATACTTTAAACAGTTTTTTAAATTTATTTGAAGAGACATTTAAGCTGTGCTTTACCCCTCTCTGCCTTATATAAACTTGTTTAAAGATTCAGAGTGGTTGGGGAAGTGAGAGACTATTAAAGGACCAAAGCAGCATTGAATGCCAATCTCATGCAGTGCAAGGGCCAAATGAGAGTAGCCTATCCCCAATCCTCTGTCCATCTTCCATTTTGTCTACCTTTTAGGATTCCAACCCTTTATTCCTTTACTTTTGTGGTGCTTTCTGCTCCCTTCCTCTAGATCTAGTCCTCCTTCACTGATTTTTATTCCTGCTCCTCTCCCTGCTGTTCAGCCATTCTTCCTTTCCATAAATCCCCTTCTTCAGCTTTGATTCCATTTGTCTGGACTCCTCACCCTCCTTTCTCCCTGTTAAAACTAGACCAGACTCATGGTTCAAGTAGACCATCTTGTCTCTGACTATGATCAGTACCAGATTCTTCAGAGAAAGTATGATAATCCCCAGGATGGACAAATGTGGAATAACTTGCTGTGATGTAATGGACAAAACCCAGGGCAAGGAGGAGTTAAAGGTTTGAAGCTGGCCCTGTCCTGGAATACCTGGCAGCAATAGGAACTATGATGTGATTGGAATAACAGAGACCTGTTGGGATAACTCACATGACTGGAGTACTGTCATGGATGGATATAAACTGTTCAGGAAGGACAAGCAGGGCAGAAAAGGTGGGGGAGTTGCATTGTCTGTAAGAGAGCAGTAGGACTGCTCAGAGCTCCAGTATGAAATTGCAGAAAAACCTGATAGTCTTTGGACTAAGTTGAGAAGTGTGAGCAACAAGCATGATGTCGTGGTGGGAATCTGCTACAGACCACCAGACTAGGGGGATGAGGTGGACGAGGCTTTCTTCAGGCAACTAACAGAAGTTACTAGATCACAGGCCCTGGTTCTCATGGGGGACTTCAACCACCCCAATATCTGCTGGGAGAGCAATACAGCAGTGCACAGACAATCCAGGAAGTTTTTGGAAAGTGTAGGGGACAATTTCTTGGTGCAAGTGCTGGAGGAACCAACTAGGGGCAGAGCTTTTCTTGACCTGTTGCTCACAAACAGGGAAGAATTAGTTGGGGAAAACAAAAGTGGATGGGAACCTGGGAAGCAGTGACCATGAGATAGTTGAGTTCAGGATCCTGACAAAAGGAAGAAAGGAGAGCAGCAGAATATGGACCCTGGACTTCAAAAAAGCAGACTTTGACCCCCTCAGGGAACTAATGGGCAGGATCCCCTGGGAGAATAACATGAGGGGGAAAGGAATCCAGGAGAGCTGGCTGTATTTTAAAGAATCCTTATTGAGTTGCAGGAACAAACCTTCCCAATGTGTAGAAAGAATAGTAAATATGGCAGGTGACCAGCTTGGCTTAACAGTAAAATCCTTGCTGATCTTAAACACAAAAAAAGAAATTACCAGGGAAGAGTATAAAAATATTGCTCAGGCATGCAGGAGTGAAATCAGGAAAGCCAAATCACAACTGGAGTTGCAGCTAGCAAGAGATGTTAAGAGTAACAAGAAGGATTTCTACAGGTATGTTAGCAACAAGAAGGTGGTCAGGGAAAGTGTGGGCCCCTTACTGAATGGGAGAGGCAACCTAGTGACAGAGGATGTAGGAAAAGCTAATGTACTCAATGCTTTTTTGCCTCTTTCTTCACGAACAAGGTCAACTCCCAGACTACTGCACTGGGCAGCACAGTATGGGGAGGAGGTGGAGAAAGAAGTGGTTCAGGACTATTTAGAAAAGCTGGACGAGCACAAGTCCATGGGGCTGGATGCACTGCATCTGAGGGTGATAAAGGAGTTGGCGGATGTGACTGCAGAGCCATTGGCCATTATCTTTGAAAACTCATCGGGGGAGGTCCCGGATGACTGGAAAGGCTAATGTAGTGCCCATTTTTTAAAAAGGGAAGGAGGAGGATCCAGGGAACTATAGGCCAGTCAGCCTCGCCTCAGTCCCTGGAAAAATCATGGAGCAGGTCCTCAAGGAATCAATTTTGAAGCACTTTGAGGAGAGGAAAGTGATCAGGAACAGTCAGCATGGATTCACCAAGGGCAAGTCATGCCAGACTAACCTAATTGCCTTCTATGAGGAAATAACTGGGTCTGTGGATGAGGGGAAAGCAGTGGACGTGTTATTCCTTGACTTTAGCAAAGCTTTTGATACGGTCTCCCACAGTATTCTTGCCAGCAAGTTAAAGAAATATGGGATGGATGAATGGACTAAGGTGGACAGAAAGCTGGCTAGATCATCGGGCTCAATGGGTAGTGATCAATGGCTCCGTGTCTAGTTGGCAGCCAGTATCAAGCGGAGTGCCCCAAGGGTCGGTCCTGGGGCCGGTTTTGTTCAATATCTTCATTAATGATCTGGAGGACGGTGTGGACTGCACCCTCAATGAGTTTTCAGATGGCACTAAACTGGGAGGAGTGGTAGATATGCTGGAGGGTAGGGATCGGATACAGAGAGACCTAGAAAAACTAGAGGATTGGGCCAAAAGAAATCGGATGAGGTTCAACAAAGACAAGTGCAGAGTCCTGCACTTAGGACGGAAGAATCCCATTCACTGATACAGACTAGGGACCGAGTGGCTAGGCAGTAGTTCTGCAGAAAAGGACCTGGTGGTTACAGTGGATGAGAAGCTGGATATGAGTCAACAGTGTGCCCTTGCTACCAAGAAGGCTAACAGCATTTTGGGTTGTATAAGTAGGAGCATTGCCAGCAGATCGAGGGACGTGATCATTCTCCTCTATTCGGCATTGGTAAAGCCTCATCTGGAGTACTGTGTCCAGTTTTGGGCCTCACACTACAAGAAGGATGTGGAAAAATTGGAAAGAGTCCAGCAGAGGGCAACAAAGATGATTAGGGGGCTGGAGCACATGATTTATGAGGAGAGGCTGAGGGAACTGGGATTATTTAGTCTGCAGAAGAGAAGAATGAGGGGGGATTTGATAGCTGCTTTCAACTACTTGAAAGGTGGTTCCAAAGAGGATGGATCTAGACTGTTCTCAGTGGTAGCAGATGACAGAACAAAGGGAAATGGTCTCAAGTTGCAGTGGGGGAAGTTTAGGCTGGATATTAGGAACAACTTTTTCACTAGGAGGGTGGTGATGCACTGGAATGGGTTGCCTAGGGAGGTGGTGTAATCTTCTTCCTTAGAGGTTTTTAAGGTCAGGCTTGACAAAGCCTGTCTGGGATGATTTAGTTGGGGATTGGTCGTGCTTTGAGTAGGGGGTTGGACTAGATGACCTCCTGAGGTCCCGTCCAACCCTGATATTCTATGATTCTATGAATATCAAGTCTGGAGAGAGGGCCTTTTGTGTGGAGGGAATAAAAAGGATGACTTCAGAATACTACCACTCACAGAGACATCCTGAAAGGGAAGGACCTTGTTCACATCTTCACCACAGCGTTGATTTTTGGCAAGGAGTTCTACCTGGTTTTGTATTTTAACACAGGGGGAAAAGGGAGCATCCACTTTTACTTTCTCTGTACCATTCATCATTCGGCATGCCTCTACTGCATCCCCTATTTGTCTCCTTTCTAAAAAAAAACAAAAAAACCACACAAAAAAAACACCTTTTTATAATTTAGATTTATAAAACAGACAGATTAAGATTGGGGCAGCATACTTTCTTTTCTCTCTACACACAGTAATCTCTGCTTATCACCTGTCTCTGGATACCGCCCACTCCCTTCTAATTCTGCTATCCCTTTTTGAAGATGGGTGTCCAGATATGAACAGTTGCAACTGAGGGCATACAATGGGATCATTAGATCCTCAGTAGTTTCTATCCTATTCTCTGTGCAACCTGATGTTTTCTTTTTTACCACTGCTGGAAACTGAAAAGACATTTTCACTGAGTGGTCCACAGTGGCACAAAGGTCTTTTACTAAGACAAGCAGGTGAATGATCAACAAACACATGGGATGGGGTTAAATGGCACACTGCAACTTCATTAATTATAGCTTGGGGAGGGACACCAAGGAGAAAAATCAGTCATTTAACTGGTTCTACTGCGAGTTACAGCAAAACCACCACCACCTCCTCAGGATAGACCTCTCCTCACCCCCAACATAAGGGAGGTGGATTGATAGACCACAAGGCTGGTTGGCGAGGACCCTCAGTCTGCAGAGAATTCAAGCGCCTCCCCACTACAAGCACAAGGTCCAACTGCACAATGCTGGTTCTTATTTATCTCCGGCAGTTGACCCTTTTAGCTTTAACCCACATAGAACACCGGCCACTTGGAGCACCAGCAATTAGCATGGATGCACCCCATACCCACAATGCCTGGTACCCATCTCCTGCCTGACCTAATCGCTAAAGGCAAGAAGCCAAATCTCAACCCCAGCTTCCATTCTCCTTAAAGAGCTCTGGGTCATCATATCAGATATTGCTCTGTGTTAGCACCACCACCCCTCTTCCAACTATCCTGGCTAAATCATGGTTCGAATTTTTAATTCCCCTATTGACACAGGTTGGCTCAATGGCCCCCTGACCAAATTCATCTTGCAAACATCTCTTGCCAAACCAATGAGAGCAATGTCCAAGTTCAGGGCAATTGCACCTATATTCCCCCTCTGTGTGGCCCAGCAAGGGCACCCACTTTTAGGCTTCCCCAGCCACCATGTCTCTTGGGCAGAGACCAATGTCTGTCTCCTTCCTTACGAGGGTTTTTCCAGGCTGCACACTTTCCTGCCTATGCTACAATATCCCCAGCAAGTCAGACAGCCTCAACAGGCTAATATCCACACTTTGTTTTCTCTGTAGAGGCTATAAACAGTGTAATTGCTCACAGTTATGTTTCCCCACCACCCTTTCAAGCAAGCACATTTTTTAGGTGAAAGCATTACAGAAAAAATATATTAAAAACAATAAAAACCTGCAGCTTTTTGCTCAGAACAAGAACACATGTAAGTAAGTCAGCCTCTCCTTTATACAGCTTTGGCCTTTGATCTACAGATTCTGGGAATAGACAATCTTCAGACAACAGTTCTCCCCTCAAGGTGTAGCTTCAAAAATTTAGGTCCAGAGGTGGCAATTTGCATTCACCTCCTCTCCCCTCCCCAGGTATTTCCTAGGAAGCCCATTTAACTTTTTGTCCCAAAAGTTCTCTTTTGTTTGGCCCATTATTTAAAATAGTATTTTGAAGCTCATAACACTTGCCTGAGTTTACATTCCCCACATCTCCTCCCTAGAGAAATTACAGCCAATCCCACAATAATACATAAACATTGTATTTAATATAATGAAGTCCAGAGGTATTGAATTAAATTTAAGTACATTTTCTCAATGATATTGTAGGAAAATCCCATCACAGGTGAGGCTGTAATCATCTCCACATCCCTCTGTATCCCAATCCATAAATTTAACTCAGTGCAGTCCCCAAGATCATTTTCGCCTAGGTGAGTAATCAGGACAGTAAGTGGCTGTAGGTTGGCCATCAATGAGCACTGTGGCCAATTCATGCCCTGTCTGCCACACCACTGAAGACAAACAGCTTCAGCCTTAAAGCTCAGCTGTGGTCTATCTGCAACTGGCTGATGTACAGCCACAATTTCTTAATCAACCCAACCTCAACAAGCAGCATCAATAAGTGCTGGGACCAGCTCATGCCAGTCTACCATATCAAGAGATGATCCCACACCCTGCCGCTCCATCTGAACTCCTGCTAACCTTCTGAATGCATACAGCTTTGGGTCTCGAAGGCCAGAAGTGATCCACCTGCTGACCTGACTGCCTTCTTGTGGACCCAATACACTATGGAGTGCCTGCAAATCAGAACATAGGCTATGCTTTGGATATCCTCTGGAATCCAGAAAGACAGGGTTAGTTACACTTATGGCCAGTGCCAGCAACCTTTCCTCTGGGGCAGACAAGTCCTATAACAATTTTATTTCCAGTACCCTATGGCCCCAATGCTGCTGATGTCACTGCTCCAATCCTGAAAGAATGGGTTCCAAAGTTAGCTGGATTGAGAATGCAATGGGCCAACACTTTTTTTCATACCTCAGTGAACTGGTATCTTGTTAGGAAGCTGCCACTCCCATGTATAAACAGCAGCCCCAGCTCCTAGTTCCATATAGTTAGGATAGTTTTGACTGCCCTTATGGAGCACAGGCATACATCGCACATGCCTGCTACAACACCGTGGCCCCTCTCCCACTCTGGTCTGTTTTAGAGAAACTTAAGTGCAGTGACACTTCACTGGATGACAACCATATGTCCAATAATTCAGCTGCCCATCTGGACCTGCCCATGACTTCATCAGGCTCCAACTCACCTATCCTCAAATCCCCAAAGAAGGTCGCCACAAAAGGTGCCTTAAATAAAATGGCCTCAATCCCACAACTATATATCCTGGGCAGAGCATTTAATAGCCCTGTAATTTCTGTGGTTATGGGATTCCAGTCATCCCTCCTGTACCAGTCACCTCTGGACCATCCCCGCAAGAGCTTCTGCACTGAAATCTCTATATGGGTCTGGGAAACCTGCAAGCCTACACCAAAAGGACAGGCCAACTAGTCGACATTATATAGTGAAGGGAGCTAACCTATGGTGCACCAACACTACTACATACCTTACCACCTGATGCTTAAGGATGGGTCACAGATGCTGGAGCCCTTCCCAAGCTCTGAGTTCTATGAGCTCAGTAAATCAGGCTTTATAGACCCTGAAAATCCTCAGAGCAATTGCGTTCAACTAGACCTGCAGCTGTCAGAAGCCAGGGTTCCACAGTTGGTTGAGCATCACTTGTGGATTTCTGCTGGCCAACAAGATGAACTCCCAGAATCTGTTGTCCACCAGTCACAAGGTGAACAGTCCCAGACTAGGTCGTGGTTCCTGTCTGCTGAGATCTCCCTGTCCTAGTCTGCTCCTTAATCTGGATAGGGTGGAGGCTTTCCTCAGCTCCCTTCCTCAGCATCGGTGCCTTGCCAGTGGTCTCCTGTCCTCTCTAAGGTCCGGTAGAAACTGAAAGTCTCTCCCCCTTGGAGCAGAGATTTGAGGTCCATGATTCCCTAGCAAAACTACATAAAGGAATCCATCCCTGAGGCCATCACTCTCAATGCTTCCATGAGAGATGAACTGGAACCCTCCAGGGCATGAGAGGAGACAAGGACTCTATGGTCCATGGGATGCCCCCCTCCCAAGTGAGAAGGAGATAAGGGATCAAGGCCCAATGCTGTCCCTGCAGTGGCTCCACTACCACGTGGACCCCAGCACCATCCCCCACCAGCCAACGGTGGGGGAGGGGACCCAGTATCTTGCCAGCTCCCAGTCTAAAGTCTCTGGGAGCATGTTCATGAAGTTCCCCATGCCACACCAGCAGCAGCCATCACTGCACATGTTCTGTTGGTGGGGGGGGGGAAGAGGGGAGCAGCAGCACCCCATGCGGGTATGGCAAAAGAACCCAGGAGCCTCTCTCTGCACCCTCTCCCCTGCAAGTAGGGAGAGGGCAGCCACACCTTATTCAGTCCCTGCAGATTCCCCCAGGTTGATTATATTCTTTTTTGGCTCAGGAAGCAAGCTATGTCAGCCCACCTCCTTCCCCCAAAACAGGACTCCTACAACAGGCGGTGCCTCCAGGTTGGGAAACTTGGGTGTGAAGCCCATGGTGGGACAGAGACCCCTCCACTGATGTGCATCCTCACAAGCAGGGAGGGATTCCCAGAGCTGCTACCTTCCTTTCTTGCACTGCCTCTCCTGGGTGCAGAAGGCACCTCAATTCTTCCTTTTCCTGGCATCTGGGGCTGGGAACCTAAATGAGCCCACATGCTGGTTCTGTTACCATGATTCTTCCAGCATTACCCACATGATTTCTTGCTCCAGGCTTAATTAGGGAAAGGGACACAGCACAGCATGCTCTCGCAAGGGGCCCCTTTCTGATCAGGTGTGAGCCTGATTTTCTTTCGGTTCTTACAACCGGGCGGCACCTGTTTCTTGCGACCATCCCCCGGCTGATGGTTCTTTCAGCAGGTCTTCAGTGACTCATTGCTCCAGCGGAGTCTCTCACACGGTCACCCCTTCCAGGGTATACAGTGTCTAGTTCTTACTCACAGGCCTGTTATGGGTACATAGCACCAAGGCTTCCTCACCAGCAGCACTGCTTTCTTTAACAGCCCAACAGCTTTAACCAGATTAACAGAGCCCATCGCAGTACCCTTGCCTGGTCTGCCTAGATTCTGGGCTCAGTCTGCCTGCACTGACCTGTCCATGGTCCTGCTGCTCTTCCAGCCAGCACCCAGTCTTCAGCAGCCTTCCCTGGGCTTGGCCCTGCTACTCTTCCAGGCACCAGATCCTTCCTCTTTGAGCTCCAGGAAGCAACTGAGTGCTCTGCCGCTTCATTTGATATGGCCGTTCTGGTCTGATTGGTTGTTCCAGCAGCCCATCTGATTGGCTACTCCCTTGCAGCCACATTAGGCTGAATGGAGAACTACTTCTCTGCTCTTTTCTGTGGCGGGGTGAGGCAAGGCTGTGAGGCCTCCAGACCTACTCCACCCAGTCACAGCCCCTTAATTAGCATTAAATAAACCTTTTACCATATCTATATTTCTGCTACCCTAATTAAATGGTTTCTACTTTCTTATTGGCTATTTAACATTAAGCATGGTCTTAATTAACATTGAGTAAATGCCATGCTGATAACTCATTATAGATGTTAATGTTTTGGAAAATGCTAATTTATGTAAGACACTTGTAAAAAATAGTTAGGACCAAAAAATGTTTTTAACATGACAGAGGTTATGCTCTAAATTTGCCTCTGAATTGCCTCTTGACTTCACTCATGTTTTACCAGGCCTTGCTTGACTTTTGTCAAGCCTATTTCTAGGAAATAGATTTTTGGGCCTACTTACATTCCAACACATTTCTATGCAACATAAGCAACCATCTCTATAGGTTATAATTTTTAAAGAGACCACATCAAAACTGTAATGTCAAGAAGAGTTTCTTATATTGCAACTTCAACATCTCAGCCTTTTTTCTTTAATTGGAGATACTGATAGAAAGTTTTCAGACACTGGGTTCCCACCATTCGGCCTTTCTCCCAGATTTTCTTGAGTGTAGTTCCTGGATCTCTGGAGAGCAGAGATGTATTTTATCCTTCATATGCTTGTCTTGAAGATAAATGAATAAACAAGGTACTGTGACCTGGGGTGACTAGGGTAGCCCTCACTGAAAATGCAAAGGTCAGGGCAGCCTGCAAAAGGGAGAGCAGATAACCACCAGTTTTGGGAGTAACACTGAAGTTAAACTCACCAACCAGTCACAAATTGCACTTCTGATCCCCCACACTGGTTATCAAGAAGCTAAAAAAAGAAATCACACAGCCCCCTTATTGCATTCCAGTTCTCTGGCTCCCAATCAGCATGTAGGTCCAGTACAGTGAGAAGTTATTTAAAAAAAAAATCTGTTCACTATACAAAATGTTCTTCTGAACCCCAAAGGGCCACCCACATTGCCAGGTCAATATTAGGTTGGCTCTTACCCAAAATACCATGCTGCCAGCCAATCCTTTAGTGTCTAAAACTAAAGATTTATTATAAAGAAAAAAAGAACGAACAAGAAGAAGGTTGTTAAATGATAAAACACTCAGATACATACAGAGATTCAAAGTCCATGTATCAGGTTCATAGCAATATTGGTGAGTTTGCTGGCTTGAAAGTCCCTCTGAAATACATCCACCACTTGGATGGGTCATTCAGTCCTTTGTTCAGAGCTTCAGTTGGTAGAAAAGTGGCTCCAGAGGTAAGAAGCAGGAATGAAGACAACATGGAGATGATGCAGCTGCCTTTTATATTCCTTTGGCCATATGGCTTGTACTTCCTGTTTCCCAAACACAAGCTTCACAGCACATGGCATGGAAAAGCTTTAGAGTTCTCTGTCCACTGGCATACCACATGCCTTGCTGACTCATAAGGTGTTTCCCCTAGTTCCTTTCAATGTGTTCACTGTACCATTAATGACCCTCGATGGGCACTCGAACAGCATGGCAGTGCTGTTGTCAATCTGTCTGTGGGTGTCACTCAAACACAGCACAGGTTTGGAAATACAGATATACCCTACATATCTAACTCACAATACAAAAGTGATACAAACATAAACAAGATTATCTTACTATCATATCATAACATTTTCAGATACCTCACATGGCATATCTGGTCAGATTCCTTGCAATTTTATAATATTTGTGTCAACAATATCATAAATGGTCACCCATATTCCCTAGAGCATCACAGGTACAAAAGCAAATTAAGGAAATGAAAAGACACACAAAGCCAGCTTAGGACAATAGAATGAACACTGTCCTTTGGCAGCAGTAAAAACAGTACTCCTAACAAAAGGATTCTTGTGGGGAAAATTTCAAAGTGATCTAAATTCTGCCCTCAAATTTATATTCATGCTCACTGAAAGTCAATGGGACCTCTGCACGTATACCCAGGCTCCACAATTTGACCAAACACTATAATTAGAGTTAAAAATCAGTGATTGAGTACAGAAAATAAACTCCCAACCTTGGAGTACCTAAATTCAGTGTATTAAAAAAATAGGGACAGTCACAAGATTTTATAGATAAACATCATATCCACATTTTTTCTCCAGCCTATCCTGTAGCTACTATTGATTTCCAATTAGTTATGATGCCTGATTTCCACTATAATGGTCAGACATCTGACCTGTTACCCTCTCCACCAATTCTGCATCTTAGCTTGGTCTGACATTTCCTCCTGGATTTCTCGTCAGCTTAAATTTAACAAGCTAAAACAGAATTTCTAATTTTCCCTCTGAAACCCTGCCAATGTTCTCTGTCACTGCTGATAATCCCACCATCCTCCCTGTCACTATTGCTGCTACTACTCCTACTACAGAGGTTCTTATAATGCCCTCATCACCACAGTATTTGTAAGTCTTCCAGTCGTACATTAAGCAACATGACTACCTTCTGTCATGGTGGTTTGTTTCTCTCTTATCCTCTTCCCAGAGGAAAACTTGTGCATACATGTACTGTGTTGTGTTGGTAGGATTTTATCACTCAGGCATTTCACCTGGGCATCACCAACTCCCTCTCTCTTCCCCCAAGTATCCGGGCTGTGTCGAAAACTTGCCACTTGTTCCTCGATGACATTTCTGAGATCCATTCTTTACTTTCTGATCAGCCAGCCATACCCCTTATCTGGGTTCCCATTGTATTTCTTTGCAGTAACCCTCTCTGGTCTCTCTAATGCCCACATCTCTCCACTCCAGACAAAATATTAGCTGCTAAAATCATCCTTCTTTCCCATCATTCTGATTAAAACACCCTTGTACTTATCTATGAAGTTCTCCACTGGCCACACATGTTTCACTACATCAAGATTCTTATCACCTTCAAGGTCCTCAACAACTCTGTCCCTCCTTATTTGCCTACCACTGATGTCCTGCCACATGGCTCCCTGCCTCTTCTACTCTGACAAAAATGCCAGCCCCATGCACCCATTTGTTCAAGAAGCTGAACAACATCTTGGTGCATTCTACTTTGTGGCTCCTTCAGCATCCCATCCCTGAAATGAACTTTTAGCCCATCCGTGCTTCACAATATACCAAAGCTAAAGTTTAGCAAGCTTGTTGGGATATTAGTGCCAGAGAATACCAAGCAGCTATCAAGAATACAGACAAGAACATGTTAACTTAAGAATCATGACCACCAGGGAAAATAAAAATCAGAGTTAAGGTGAGGAACAATAGCCCCAACTGCCAGTCAACTTTTTTCCTCCTGCTTCCTACCACATCCAAATACCTAACTACCATTGAACAAGAGCTGAGTGTATAAACAGAGGAGTAACTGGATTTCATTGTTCCTCTACATATGCTTCATGGGAGTCCTTTCTGCCTCAGGCATAAGAGAAGCTGAGCTGAATTATTCTCACAACAGCTATGGAGAAGATGATCCCAGTAATGAAATAAACAGCAAAAATAGTACTGTACAATTAACCTAACCTCTCATTATCCATCAGTAACTCAGCAAGTGTGTACTTAGGCTGCATCTTCAGTACTACTCTTAATAATGCTTCTCTTGGCCACGCAATGCTTGTGGTCACTGCAGTCATAAAAAATGGCTGTTTCTCTTGTTTCTGAGCATTGGCCTGACAATCTTTTCAAATCTCCATGGAGGAGCCTTTCCAATGCGAGCAGAGATGATGATGATGATGATCCAAGCTGGCAGCAAGACAGCAGTAATAGTAAATAGTTTAACTATGCTAGAGGGTGGTGCTGAAATATAGCAGCTACAAAAATAAACTTCACTGAATGACATGCCACAGTGGTGAAAAAAATAGATTTTTATAAAAGCTTGCAGAATAAGCACTACTACAACTCGATCTTCTTCAGCATTTTCATTGTAAACTCCTATTTTCATTTATCTGTGAATATTTGCTCTGTGTTGAAGACTAGCATTTACTGTAAGTTCTTATCGCAGGAATAGCTTTGAAAAGATGTATTTAATTGTTTTGATCATTTAAATGATGCAAGTTAAACACAAAAATACATAAAGGTACCTAAAAGGCTTTTGTGGCAAAACCTCAAGTGAATGACACAGGTCATCCCAAATGCCAATTAAGCTGCTATGCCACAAGGCACCAGCATGTATTGTGTATATACACAACACGATTTACAAGAAAACTCTTTCAGAAGTGTTGGAGAGTAGTTTTTTATTTGGGGTGGGGGAGTTAATGTTACACACAAAATACAATATCATCGCTTGTAAAGCCCAATTTCCTTTGTACCTGGAGTCCAACTGTACAAACCACAGAAGCAGAGGAATATTGCACCTAACATCTTAAACCTTTAAAATTGACCTAAAATAACTTTTCCATAGAAAAGGTGACAACTTGATTCAGATAACCTGGGACCATTCAGGGGTAGAAGCAAGTTCTTCACATCCCACTGAGAGTCTCAGCTTTCTGAGCTACAAAGCTCCTGGCCTGAATCTTCTAGTCCACTTGAACTTTGATGCAGGTCCTGCATAGAGGGCTAATGTGACTTTATACCACCTCTGCATTTCTCCAATCCTGTGGCTGGCCAGGAGCTTAAGCCCGAGTGTCTTACAGCAGCTTTTGAGCTATTTTAAGTTGCAAAAATCATCCTGTTGGGCCCTAGGCAGTCAAGGGCAATTAGGGAGTGCCAGACCACGGGCAAACAGCCTCTGCAATGGTTGATTACCACCAGGGCATTCCTTTTAAACTGTGGAAAACTGCAGGTAGCCATAAACCACCTTTACACTGAAACAAACTAGAACAGCCCAAGGAACCCATAGGCTCTGGTTCCCCCATTTCTAGCTCTGATTTTCCATAAGATATCACACCACAAACTTGCCACTGGTCCATGACTGACTAATGTCCATACTGCACCCAGAACAATATACATTTTGAGAGGAAAGCCCATGCTTTCAGAGTAAGGAGAAAAGATTTATCATGCTTCTATTTTATTTTTAAACTTGCTTGGGTGATTAAAGCGGTTCACCACTTTTGGAATGCAATCCTGGGAAATATAGATTTGTGGGCGGAGAGCAAATAGGGTGGTCAAACAAGCAAATTAAATGCAATTTATCACATGAGAATTTAGTTTATCACATGGATATCACCATCAAATGTGTGTCTATTTTGTTCAGTATAATATTGGGATAGGGTGTACAGACTCCACACTGGGCCAAGACAGGAAGGGGTTTACCAGCTGCCATGGACCCAGGTAGTTAAACCATCCTTAACCTGCAACCCCCACCAAAGCCTTCAATCCTGGAAGGAACTGTACCTAACAACTAAAGAGGGCAGGAAATCAAAGGGAGGAGTCAGGCTTAAACTAAGACAGTCCAAACAGAAAGAGAATCTCTCTCTATCTATGGCTGGGGAGCACCCAGGCACTGAGTTCTAGAGGTAACCAGAGAAAGATAAAAAAAGCTGATTTACCCTCGAGGAAAAGGAGGTTGTTTTCTCTGTTGCTATAAACTTTCCCCTTCCATGATCAACACAGGGACTACTAAGGTGCCTCCCTAAAAGAAAGGAAGGTCCAGTTCATGAACTATTCCACAAGAAAATGATCCTGGACAGCATAATACCTAAGGACAAGAATACTGTGTTTGTGTAGTCTTTTTATGACCCCCAATAAAACAATGATCTCTCACTTCATGCAGGATGCCATATCATTGTTTAGATCGGACACACACACACACCCCTAATCTATGCAGCTAGTCTACGAACTGTATGCTAACATTCTTATGAAAAAAATATTTATTGCTACATGCAAATACATTATATAATAATTTTTCCATTTTATTAATTTTCCTTCCATCACCAAAAAAGTCTAACCCATGATTTTTTTTAAAATGGCCTGAAGAGTTGTTTTACAAAACAGCAGGTTATATATTATTTATTGAATGTTATACAAAAACCACTACATTTTTTAAAACAGAACATTGCAGGCCATTTTTATTTAGGCAGTGAGAAAAAAGTTTAAAGGGACACTGTCCACTTAAAATCTGGTCAGTTTCATTTAAAAATTTGGAATGAGAACCAGTTTCAGGTACCATACCTCTTCCCTACCTCACCCTGACAATTTGTGTGTCTTTTCCAATCAGATTTTTCCATTTTATTTTATATATATTACCTGTTATGAGAAAACCTCAAAAACAAAGAGGGACACTGATTATGGCTCTCATCCCACAATGAGCTTTGCAGACAGAGTCTTATGCCTGAGCATTGCTTATTGGAGAATCAGGGTCTAACTCACCCTACAAGGGAAATAGTGAAACTAATTACACTCAAACTGCTTTGAAATACACTAAACAAACACATAAGCAAAATGTAGAAAAAGACTCCCCTGTAATCATGTTCAGTTACAGCAAACCTCAGCAACACCTGTATTAATAGCAGGTAAAAATATTCCAGACGAAAGTGTGACTTAAAATTATGGTTCCTCTCTTTCATATCACTATTGGTTGTTTATAAGAAGAGGTATTTGCATAGAGCAATAACTACTTTCCATAAGGATATTAGTACACAGAGATTTTAGGCCAAATCCATAAAATAGTTGCCCAGGTGACACATCGGCATGATAGGAACTGAAGTAGTTTGTTCTCCTGCCAGCGATCCCTAGACAATATAATGCCTCACACTTCCATTGAGGAGATGGTAAGCCTATGGTCCTTATTTTCTTGCCACATTGTTGCTGAAGGGGTTAAACTAGAAGCCCAGGGTGCCCACAACCTAAGTGGCACTCTGGAGGAGTGTGTGAAAACAGCTGGGGGGCTTGGGAGATGTCAGATACCAGTTTCAGAATCTAGAGCAGCTAGGTAGTGGCACCCAACATCACAAGGAAGGGAGTCAGACAAGATATCTGAGACCATGGCATACAGGGCCCAGGCCCAGAACACATGGGCAAAGATTTCATTCCTGCTTCAGGAAGCATGGTAGGAATTAGACAAAGAATGCAGTCATTCCAGATTGCAATGAAAATAAGATCTGAAGTATAGTTAAACTACTTTTCCCACTGATACTTCATGAGAATGCTTAAAATGGTTTCCAATATTGTGGGTGGCTCTTTTGACCCTTTCCATATCAGGTATTAGAACCTTGTATAACGATGCTTATTTGGGGTTGGTACAACCCATTAACTCCTCCTGGTATAGAGAACAAGGGAGGTTCTACAGCGAAATCCTGGGGCAACCAAGCTCAGGGAGGAAGATTAGCCTGTGGTTATTTTCAGTTATAGTGCCTGATTTACCAATAAAGCTAAACACCAAGCAGGGATGAGTTTGGACACAATGACCACTCCTAGACTAAACAAAATAGGTAACATTTTTCTATACCACTTAGCACATTCTAACACAGGCATAGAAAGGGTTCTACACCTTTAAAAGCATGTTAGCTAGTCACAGTCAACTCTGAAGGGAGCCTAAGATTGAGCAAAATCAACTAACATTCTTCAAGGTGTTAAACCATGCTGCACTAGTGTTTTTAAACACATTAGTTAGAACATGTTCACTATCACATTTAAAATACAACTTATTTTCCTAGTCTAGACACAGCCTAACTCAGGGTCTGTATGTTCTGTTGAGAACAATGTAGAGTCCCAGTCCTTAACAAATACTTAACAGGAGTAACAGTCAATAACAGCTTAAAAAGGAAAGTGCACATTAGATCTTATACATCAGGACAGTCTTTTAATGCTGTGACACCTGTTTAAACAATACACTAACATTTCATCATTGTTTCTTAAGGCTGGTCTATACAGTGCAGCAATGAACACAGGAGGGGTGTAATTTGTAGAGTGCTCTGAAGTGTGGTGCTCTAGCTGCCTGTGGACACTCTAGTGTGTGTTAATGTAGTACTGTTTCAAACAGGACTGCATAAATGTGCACTATGTACCTTTTAGAGCAGGTCAGCAGGATCTACATGGGGCAGTTAGAGGGCAATACTTCAGAGCACTTTGCAATTTACTGCCCTCTAGGGTGCACTGCCATGCCATGCCGACAACCCCTTTTCTCAGGACTTGTTTACAAGGAAAAGTTATACCAATATAAGCTAAGGTGTGAATTTAAACCAGAAGTTATACCAGTATGTATGTACACACGCACACACATGCAAGAGTATTTTTAGTTTAGCTATCTTGCTTGGGGAGAGGTTTATGCTAAGCAGAAAAAAACCCTAATCTTTTCCACATGGAGAGTTGTAACTATACTGGTATAATTGGTAAAAACTTTCCCATGTAGACAAGGCCTAAGAAAGGATAGGGATATTATGAAGCAGTTTCCAAGTAAGACAGGCCAATGACTGAGAGTGTCAGTCTACAGTATTTGCATAGCATTTCCCAAAATATCACAAAAGTATTTTATTCAAAAGTCATCTTCATAGGTATGCTATGCCCTCCACAAAGGAAACAACTCCAGGTTGCACAAACTACATGAAGTAAAATATAAATTCTCTCCAACCATTCATTACCAAACATATCTATAGGCCTGAGTATCCTAATTCTGACCTTGCTCTCAGTAGTATGCAATTTCAGTCTTCAAACTTTCATATATATTTAAAGCCAGAAGGAACCATTATGACCATCTGTTCTGGCTTCCTGCTTAACACAGGTCACAGTGTCTCACCCAGGAATTCCTGCGGTGGAGACAATTATTCTTCTTTGTAAGTGAAAACTATTGAGTACAGTAACCTATGGATAACTTGTTATTAAGAAAGCGGAATTCAATCACAACCTAATGTAGTACTTTCCAGGTCAGTCACTCATACACACACACACTCATAGAATATCAGGGTTGGAAGGGACCTCAGGAGGTCATCTAGTCCAACTCCCTGCTCAAAGCAGGACCAATCCCCAACTAAATCATCCCAGCCAGGGCTTTGTCAAGCCTGACCTTAAAAACCTCTAAGGAAGGTGTCATAACTATAAAGGGAAGGGTAACAGCTCTCCTGTGTACAGAGACTCCAAATCCTTTTACCTGTAAAGGGTTAAGAAGCTCAGGTAACCTGGCTGACACCTGACCCAAAGGACCAATAAGGGGACAAGATACTTTCAAATCTTAGGGGGGGGAAAGGCTTTTGTTTTGTGCCCTTTGTTTAAGGGGTTGTTCGCTCTTGGGACTGAGAGGGACCAGACATCAATCCAGGTTCTCCCCATCTTTCTAAACAAGTATCTCATATTTCAAACTTGTAAGTAAAAAAGCCAGGCAAGGCGTCTTAGTTTTACTTTGTTTTCTCAACTTGTAAATGTACCTTTTACCAGAGTGTTTATCTTTGTTTGCTGTACTGTGAACCTAAGACAGAGGGGGGGGTCCTCTGAGCTCTCTAAGTTTGATTACCCTGTAAAGTTATTTTCCATACTGATTTTACAGAGATGATTTTTACCTTTTTCTTTAATTAAAAACCTTCTTTTTAAGAACCAGATTGATTTCTCCTTGTTTTAAGATCCAAGGGGGTTTGGATCTGTATTCACCAGGAGTTGGTGAAAGGAAGGAGGGGGGGAAGGGTCAATTTCTCCTTGTTTAAGATCCAAGGAGTTTGGATCTGTATTCACCAGGGAATTGGTGAGAGGTTTCTCAAGGCTTCCCAGGGAGGGAATCCATTGAGAATGGTGGCAGCGGGACCAGAGCTAAGCTGGTAGTTAAGCTTAGAAGTTTTCATGCAGGCCCCTACATTTGTACCCTAAAGTTCAAAGTGGGGATACAGCCTTGACAGAAGGAGATTCCACCACCTCTCTAAATAACCCATTCCAGTGCTTCACCACCCTCCTAGTGAAAAAGTTGTTCCAATATCCAGCCTAAACCTCCCCCACTGCAACTTGAGACCATTTCCCTTTGTTCTGTCATCTGCTACCACTGAGAACAGCCTAGATCCATCCTCTTTGGAACCCCCTTTCAGGTAGTTGAAAGCAGCTATCAAATCCCCCCTCATTCTTCTCTTCTGCAGACTAAATAATCCCAGTTCATAGATCCAAGGACTGGAAGGGACCTCGAGAGGTCATCGAGTCCAGTCCCCTGCCCTCATGGCAGGACCAAATACTGTCTAGACCATCCCTGATAGACATTTATCTAACCTACTCTTAAATATCTCCAGAGATGGAGATTCCACAACCTCCCTAGGCAGCCTCTCCTCATAAATCATGTGCTCCAGCCCCCTAATCATTTTTGTTGCACTCCACTGGACTCTTTCCAATTTTTCCACATCCTTCTTGTAGTGTGGGGACCAAAACTGGACACAGTACTACAGATGAGGCCTCACCAATGCCAAATAGAGGGGAATGATCACGTTCCTCGATCTGCTGGCAATGCTCCTACTTATACAGCCCAAAATGCCATCAACCTTCTTGGCAACAAGGGCACACTTGACTCATATCCAGCTTCTTGTCCACTGTAATCCCCAGGTCCTTTTCTGCAGAACTGATGCCTAGCCACTTGGTCCCTAGTCTGTATCAGTGCATGGGATTCTTCCGTCCTAAATGCAGGATTCTGCACTTGTCCTTGTTGAACCTCATCAGATTTCTTTTGGCCCAGTCATTGGATTTTGATAGAACACTTCTGCCTCCCCCTCCTTTTCCCCATCTTAATCAGAAAACCAGGAAGTCCATAAAAGCATTTGTGTACAAAATGCTGCTAACTCAGAAACTATGGTTATGAGTGCTATAGAAATAGCTGCAAATCAAGATAATTAAAGAAAACAAGACAAAACTTGGAAGTGTGCCTTCAGTGACATTTTGTTTCCTTTCTGAGAAAGTGCTCAACTTGCCAGTGGAGCTCCATTCAGTAAGCTGAAATCCACCAAAATATAACTTGCAAAACAAAGAAAATTCTAAATGGCTAATTTCTTAAAATCTGTTTTTTAATCATAAGAATTCTGGGTGGGAGACTAAAGTGTCTAGAAATGTAAATTATGGCCTATAAACACATCCACACATGCTTATGAGGTCTTTTTATTCACAGTCTTGAGGATAAACTGGACAGGAGAAAAGATGCTAGAGGGAAACAAGATGTATGTCTGGGAGCACCATCAAGACCACCAGCACAGTATATGGTGTGGCAGAAACACAATTTCCCCCCTCCAGCATATTTCTAAAGGAGCAGTCACTGAAGCAAAACAGTGATGCTGACAGACTTGATTTTTTTTTTTTTGAGGCTGAAATATTGACCATATTGATCTTTATTGATCTACCAGATGATCTTTTATCCTTAATTGTAATCTAAAAGGCCCTATATCGCCACAGCCTTTGCAGCTAGAAGTCCTAATACATAACATGCTTTCACAAATCTCTGCACAATTTTCTTTCATGCCCTCCGCTTAGCACATCAGCTCATGAAGCAGTGGGCGGTTATTGTTCTTTGATATCTTCACAAAGATGAGTAATAGGATCAACTGCCTTATGAGCACCCCCTCGTGGCAAGAGGTCATTCTTTAAAACTCTACCTGACCCAGGTCAGCCGCAGGTTTTTTATTGCTGTGTAGATGTTTCCTTAGATTCACCCTTCACCAGTTCTACTCAGGCTGGCACCCAATTTTTCTATGAATAGAGCTCAATGGTGTCTCTCCCCTGGTTGCCCAACCCCTAGTCTTTACACCAGTTTTACACTATTCCTTCCTAAGGGGTCTGTCTTCCCTACTCTAATGCAAATACCATTCCCAGACTTTACCTGTCTGGAGCTCAGCCCTCTGGCTCCTAAACTCCCCTGGTGTCAAGCTCGTCCCTGCAGGAGCCTCTCTCACTCTTCAGTTTCCTGCCGCTTCCTGCTGCTCTTTATAAGGAAATTACCTGATCCCTGTCACAGGTGGCTCATTCAGTAATCAGGGTTGGCCAGCCCCAAGCCCTCCAGCCCTTAAGGGCAAGCCACCATGTTATAATGATATTAACAGAAATTCAATATTTATGACCTAGTTAGGCACTGGAAATCTCATCATAGTTTAAAGAAGCTGAAGTGTGCCATGATCTTTATATAAAACATAGAAAAGTTCTCATACACATACACACAAAGCCACTATTGTATTTAATGGAAGCAAGAAATAACTTTTCAATTAAAAAAAAAATCCTTTCCAGGCACCTTTAAAGGATAAATATTTTGTTTGGTTTGAAGCAGAGGTAAGCAAATTATTTATGTCAGTCTAAACAGAGTGGCACATAAATCCATGGTTCTGTATCTTCTGCCCAGACTGAACTGACTGCAGGCAATAAAAACCTCTCAAGGAAGGTTAGTTTCATTTGGATTAAAACACATTTTTAGTGTATAATAATTCACAATATGGATGGATCTCACACTGGGATTTACAGGATGCCTTTTAATAAAGGGGATCTGGGTTGCAATGAAGCCACAAGAATTTCTGGTTAAATTGTAATTTAAAAGTTGATTATTTCAAAACCTAAGTTTCAATATTATTGCAAAGCCTGTCTTTTGTTAGTGGAGGAAGAGGGGCTGCAGAAGCAATAGTTTCCTATGCTGGGCGCTTCTTCAGGAAAACATTAATGTAAGTCTGTGCTTCAATCCCATGGATTTCAATGGAATTTAAGCACAGATTTACAATTAGGAATGTGATAAAGTGCTTTCCTAAATTAGGGCCCTGCTTAGGGAGTAAGTACTGTGACATGCTCAGCAGTAACTCCTACATCTAATTACATCTCACTCATTTCTCCTTAGACAGAATAATAGGTACCATAGCATGGTACCATTAGCAGATGGATGGAGTTTAAATGGGAAATGATTTAGGGATTACAGGGTTGTCAGAGCCCTGAAAAAGATGAAGAAAGTGTAGGCTTCCTGTTGTTATCATGGAAGAAAGAATGGTCTTTTGATTACGGCACTGGATTAGACTTGATAGATTTGGGTTCTCCTCTGGCTCTGCAACAGAATCTTTATGATCTTGGACATGTCATTATATCATTATGTGTTGCAGTTTCCAATCTTCTGCTTTTTTGGTCTATCCCTTTCTCCCAACTTTTTCCTCTCTGGCTATTCTGAATGAGAGCTCTTCTGGGCAGGAACTGTCTTACTGTGCATTTGTACAGCACCTAGCAGAGGGAGGCCCTGATATTGGTTGAGGCATCTAGGAGCTACTGTTATATGAATAAATAATAAAGATGCAGCAATTTAGCACAGTTTATAAAGTGACATTAACTTTAAATGTAGTTTTATGTTTATACTGCTATGTGAAATAAATGAATATTGTCAGTATGCAACCTTCATTACATGTCTCAGTATACATGTAACCCTTCTACCAGGTGAAGTCAGCAGCAACAAGGGCCAGGTTCAATATCTAAGGGTCGCCCTTCACAATACAAAACAGAATGGGCTCGAGCCCCACCCACTAATCTGTGAAAATTTAGCACTATCCGTAGGTGCCTCTAAGAGGCAATATTTCCCCACTAGCAAGCACTGAGTCTCTGCTTAACAAGAGAACTTTTATTAGACAGGAAAGGGAACCAAGCATTAATTTGGAAAAACACCACAGCCACATTCAAAAGCATGTGTCCGTAAGCAAACACCAACCGCACAGTGTGACAGACAGTGTCCTTTGCCTCAGTTTTCCCACCTTGCAGTGGGAAAGTCCAATGAACAAATGTCCTTTCTAACACATGACTTCCCTCTCCCCCTGCTGCAACCCACTCACAGTTGGCTATTCTTGGTTAGGTAAGACCCAGAGTTCAGAGGGGTGGTCACAGGGTTTACCTTCCCCTCCAGGGGCAGCAGGGGCCCATCAAGTAATGTCTCTGCTGCTGCCTCACAGATGCCACTGTTTCTTTGCCACCACTCACTGCTACCACTGCTTCTCAGCTGCCGCTGGTCACCACTGGCTGCTGTCTCTCAGCTACCACCACTGGCCACGCTCTCTCTGCTAGCACCACTGCTTCTTTGCTCCTGCTGGCCACTGTCTCTCGGCTGCCACTAGCTGCTGACGTTTGCTGCTCCTGCAATGTTCTGCACCTTAACCCAGCCGTTAGTAATCTCAGCTCTCAATGATTCCAGCAGATAGTGGGGAACCTCACAGCCAGTGCAGCCTCTGTACTTACTGTCCCCACACAAGGTCTAAGGCTAAGCCTCTGAACCTGCTCAGAAGAAATGGCAGCTCCAGGACTCACCAACTGAAAACAAGGACTCTCAATTGAGTCTAATCAGCTCTATCATTTAAATACTGGAGGATAGGTCAAATAGCATGGGTGCTGCTTAAACAAACTCCTGTCCCCACCCACTCATATTCACTGGGATTTGGCATCCCTACCCCCTGCTAAGCAAGTGAGGCTCAGTTTAGGGTGACCCCCTCAACCAGGCCATGCTAAGCACAGCTCCGCTGTCCTTTACTCATACAATAAGGATAACAACATTTCATGATCCCGACATTGAAATACTAGAGTGATTTGCACCCCTAACCAGCCAAAACCGATCATTTTGGCAAAGCAGCTCCATCTGTTATGCATGTAGGCAGAGCAGGCAGGTCTATGCAAACACGGTCTGCTCCTGAAGTCTATTCTCCCAGCTCATCACTAGATGTCAGAGGAGAGTTCATTCAGACCCTGCTTACATCCAAGACACATACATTTTTCCTATAAGTACCTCAAACAAAAATGCATGAATTCATTAATTCTGTATGAATCTTGCATGGCCATAAGATTTCATACACTTTTAGACCCCAATTCTGCATTGCAATAAATGTGGGCAGACCCCTCTATCCACATAGAGCCCAGTGACTTCAACAGGACACCTAGTGAGTGTGTCCACATCCACTACAGTATAGGATTAGGTCTTCAACTAGTGTTTAGTTGCAGATCAAGTCTAAACTGCTCTGCTGGACTAACGAGTCATTATTATAGCCTTCCATTTAGGAGTCTACAGTCATTAATAAAGTCCTGTTTGCATGCACAATGAAAACTATCATAGTGTTATTGTCCTCTGAAAGGTGACTGAAATGGGGGATTTCATGCTCAGCATCTCAGTGTTTTTCAGATCAGAATTTGCTCACCTTACAAATGAAAATTGTTGTTTCACAACTGCTAGCTCTGGAAACTTCAGGTGGCATCTGAAAGTCAAGTTAGGGGTTTTTTTTGTTTTTTTTTTTAAACACACACACACACACACACAGAGAAATATTCAGCAGGCTAAATTCTGCTCTGAATTACAGCTGTGAAACCCCATTATCTTCAGAGTTTGTCCTCATTTTTTTTTCCAATTGGCCCTATGAGTGGAATTTAGTTAAAAATTGTTGATAATACACGAGCCAGAGGAGAATCCCTCTCACCTTCCTATAACTATTGGCCTCTGCAGTGCTAGCAGGAGCAAAGTAGTAATAAAAACTTTTTATCTTGCTTGCGTTAGTAAGAAAAACAACTCTCAACACACAGAGGAAGCATATCTGAATAACAAAGTCATTTTTACAGTTTTGTCACAGAGCAGAACTGCTGTTTAAGCAACTGCTCAAGAGACTGACAAAAGTTAATTGCATAATGGAGATGGCCTCCTAAAATGATTTAAAATAAGCATTTGGGGATACTTTGCGGTTGGTGTCTTAAATAAAACACTACCTAATACTTATCGTCTGGTACAGATTTCACTGTATACAAAATAAAGGGAAAATGTTAGGGTTAGTTCATCTGTAACCAACATTTCTGGGAAACAGCTGAAGCACAGTGTAACCCTGACACTTGCCACATGTTGGTAGTGAGATAACAGCTCATTTCAAGTATGTAGCGAGGCATGAGGGAGCTATAGTGATTTCACCACAAAACCCATATGTGCGCTATTCCATTTGAAGTTGTTGCCTAAGGGCCTGCAGTGTTCCTTCTAAAGTTTTCCTGATGTTTGCTGTACATCTCATCATTTTTCATGAAAATCTGCTAGTTACTCTGCATAAGTCCCTAATTTATGGTCAAACACTTTAGCCTGCATAACCTTTCTAATACTGAAGCATATAACCTGATAGAGGAGAAATCTGGCTATCAGTGACAATTCTATTCCTTTGAAGTTACATTCTGTTGGGAAACACATGCAGGGATCAATATTTGGAACTTTCTGTGTTTTAACTTTATTTGTTTATACCCACTGTGCTTTGGGGGTCATAGTACAAGTGCTTCTCTGACTGGCTATCAGGCTTCCTTACTGCCTTCTGCTTCTTCTCTCATACGCGCAGAATTCCATCCAATGATATCCAACACCCTGAATTTTTATTTAGATGCAAGTCAAAACCCTCTGCCTACATAACTCAGATTCCCAACCAGGCTTGCATGTGGCCTGTGCTTTGGGCAGTGGCTCCTATTGTCCCAGCTATTTTTCTATAGCTAATTTAACTGCTTTTCACCTTTATCCTGAGTTAAGGGCAGCTGTTATGCCCACTAGCTTCAATGAAGTCTTAACCAACCCCCAGTATAACATTAAGGTTGGTGGAAGAGTGAACTCACCACTAGAGCACCTCCCCATGGCTGGCATAGTGTAGCAGGCTATCTTCTTTCTAGTACCCCTTGCTGAAGGTCTCTCCAGACCCCAGTGGTGTCTCTTCCCACTCAGCCCTCTGTCCAGGTCACATTTAAGTCTACTCCTTCTGGAGTGAAAAAGGCCAACAGAAAACCCAAATGTCGTTATAAGAAACATCCTCTCAGCCCCCACTCTGGAACCCATTGTCTTCATAACCCCTGCCCCGCTCAGGACTCTCCATCATCTCAGTCCCCTTCTCTGGCCTCACATCTTATGAGTGGCTTGTAGGGGAATCTGGGCTCTGGCTTGCAATCCAGGGACCCTAGAACCAGCAGCCAAGGTCTGCTCCATTTGACTCCTGGCTGAGGCCTTCCTGGACTCCTTCCTACTGCAGCCTTTTACCAGGCCTTCTCCCCCACAGCCTCCCTACATTCACCCTTCTCTCAGGGCCAGGAGTCACAGGGCTCTTCCCTGAAATCCTCCAATAATTCCCAAATCTTAAACCCACTCCTGCCCTGCTCAGGCTTGACTTTTCATCACTCACTGCTTCTTTCTGGAATGCATCCCTGAGCTCTCCTCCTGCAAGTCCAGTGCCTGTCCTTCTTTAAAGGCACACAACCAGAGGCTGCTCCACCCCAGTAGCTACTGTCTGTCTCCTGGCCACCTCTCAGATTTCTCTACTCAAGCAAAAATCCCAGGGCTTCCTCTTCCTGTGGGTTTCCTCCTTAATCATCCTGGTCTCCCTATGCTCTAATCTCAGAGAGTGATTACAGAGTTCCTTCCCTCTCTTCTCTGCAGACCCCCATGCAATAGGTACATCCCCTGTTTAAACTAACCATCCCAGCTCCTCTCCCCACTTTAATTCAGTCATCTTTAATTAAGCCTGTGCCCCCCCGGTGCAGACAGGTAGCATAATTGGCCTTTCAAGCCCACATTAATCATTTCAGCACCTGTGGGGAGCATATACCCTATCATAAGCTCATGTTTGTAGTGTATATTATTTAAAAAGAAAAGAAAAAGGATACTTGATTACCTTTCTTTTCCAATTTGGAGTTCAGAAATTAACTCCATTCTTATCCCACATTCTTCTGCCTTGGCACTGGTTCATGACAAGAAATCTCAAGCCCTGCATTAAGCCCTTATTGCCTTCTCAATTGTGCAAGATCCCCAGCAGTCTGGTCCAGCAAAGTCTGTAAGGACTTCAGTGGGACTCTCATGCTTGAAAGTAAGCATGTGCTTAAGTGCTTTGCTGAATCAGGGCCAGAGTGCTTAGCACCTTGTGGGATTCCTAAAGTGTCCAGTTTCATGACTTTTATACCAAGGTGCACCAATGCCGGGGCAACAGTTTTAGATAAGACTATCCTGACAATCTCAACTGAACTTTTCTTTTCTTTTTCAGTTCATGGCAGCTTGTTATTTTCAACCATAATTTAATTTTTAATTGTTTGGATCATATTAGTAATGTGAAACTGGACACATCTCCCATGCCACAAACAAGTAAGGCCACCTGTTTTATCACTGTACCTCCCTTTCTGCTTATCAGACTGCCATTTCACACAATGCTGCAGTCTTTTAAGATCCATCATAGCGTGCCAAACCTCAGTTCACCGGCACACATTCTCAAAACACTGCAGCATAGATTAAAACGGGGGCGCCTAACTACATCAATAACAGAGGCTTTGACATGAGACACCTTAATTGCTCATTGTTTAACATGTCAACAAGTAGTATAGGTTAATAAATGAATACTGAGCACAATGCATCGCAACAGCTTCTTCAGAGTATTACCAATGCAGTACGTCAATCTACAGTAAGCAGCTATTATGATGTCAATAACAAATTCACTTTTACCATGTGTGTTCCAAGGCTAGATGTCGCTTACTTGTTTATACTCAAGTAGTTTCTAGGTCAGAACTACTAACATCAGGGACAATGTTCCAGTAAACTGGGAGGCCATTAATCCCCCAACCTTTTACATTCTGGTGAATTTTAGCTTGCTGTTATTATGAATGGCTTAATAATCAGGGCCTCAGAATGGACTCTCCCTTTTAGACCCTACAGTCACATAACCACAACATCATAGAGTATCTTCCCGTACCTACATATAATCGGCCATCACAAACACATTGACTGACATAATTAAAGCCTGTAGGAATATGAAGGTTTTTTAAAAGCCATGTTTTCCCCTACTGAGTTGAGTTTCTCATACTAAGGTATTAATCTCTTTTCCTTTTTAATTAATTCTTGTTCTGCTACTAGAACCACATGAAAGTGAAATTAGCAAACAAATAAAAACTCACAATTAAAAAAAAATTCAAGAGCATAAGCAAATCTGCAATTACACTGCACAATGAAAGATATTCCCTCATCTGCCTTGTCTCTTTGCACTGCACAGTTAGATAAAATTTAGTAATGGGAGAACCTCTATACATTTGTCACTCAGACAAGCAACCAGAAATTCAGGTGCTTGTTTGAACCTATGTAAGGCCCATAAAATGGCCCATGAACTTATTCTTATGGAGAAGTCCAATACCCAGCAACCTACCTCTGACATGGCACCAAATTCTCCCAGGATGCACCAGTGAAATTTTGTCCAAAATAGCAGATATCAAACATGAGCACATGGTCTCACAACATCTCCACTATCTTAGGCTAGAATCTTATGAGGTCAGCTGTTTTTGTGAGATGGTGGCCTAAACCAGAAACAGAAAATGTGATTTTGGATCAATCCCAGAAACAAACCTTTAATGATGTGTTCAGTTTCTAAGAGTCAAGTCTGAATCGCCTCAAAATTGAAAGGGATTCAGAACAGAGATTTCAGTGTTTGCAGTCTCTAACCACACCATCTACATTACAGTATAGTTTTGCATCTTAATCCTTGATCTTTGGTATAAGAATTTCAGACATCCTAATAGCTGACCTGCAGAGTCTATATTTCCCTATTACACCTGAAACAAATTTTTTACCATGTTGCCCCTTTGACTGAGCAGCAGTGGCCAAAATTTGGGGCCTTGGCATCCATTTGGATGAGAAATCAGTGTCAGAGTCAGGGTAAATTCTTGGAATAATCTGATTATTTACAAAATATACACAAAGTCCTGTTTCTCTGAACAGTAGTATGAACACACAGCACATGGGTTTTTGCAGAAATCCCAAGTCAGACAATGCAGCCCTGCACCAATAAACACCTGTGTCTGCCTCTGTTTCCTTTCAGGATCACTCTGCAATTGCTTCTGCCAACCAACATAGCATGGAACCAATACGTAGCCCCTGCATTTGGAATCTCTAAAAAAACCCTTAAAGCTCCACATTCCTTAGCTTGGGCTACATGGCTGGCCAGTTAAACCTGGGCCATTAATTTCACAATACCCCTTTATCGACCCTCTGGCTAGTTACCTATCCACCCTTTTAATAGAGAGTCTCCTACCTTAACCTTTAGTGGCACCCAATTGCAACCTTTATGTCATACAACACAATCTACCTATGGCCTTCATCTTTACATGATAATTTTATTTATTTTGAAATTGAAAGGCATACTGCCAAGTAGTTCATGCTCCATTAAAATACATATAAAGTCAATGGTTTACAAAACCTAACAGAAATAGAAATATATACATGATATTTTAATAAAAGTGTCTGTGAGAACTAGACATGGGTAAAATCGAAGGAAATTTGGATACCCACACATTCAAACCCTCTAAAGTTCAAGACAGTTGGAAAAGTTGCTGTTGGCTTGACCTCTCTGCTGTGAAAACAATGTTTTTTTGTGGATTTAAAGATTCCAAGCAACATTTGAAAATCCAAGCAACATTTTTTATCTAGTGCAGGAGAACCAAGAAAGTGAAACGGATTAAACAGATCACTATGGTACCTGTTAGTTATACAAAACCATTGGTGTGCATAGCACTTTACAGAGCTAGAAAACAGGATTGCTTCCTTGAAGATCTTGCAGCCAAAGAGATAAAACACAGACAAAGGAGGGGGGAAAGGATACCACATGAGAGCAAGTGGCTGAAAGTTTGCAATTGCCTTGTTACTTCCAAGGATGTTTTTGTTTTTTAACTCAAACTACACTAGCAATGGAGTAAACTACCACTGAGGCAAAGAGACACGGCAAGGTTAAGCCAGAAGAGTACCCCACATGTCTGTTCCCTAAAACTTAATGCAGAGTCAAGGGAGACACAGAAAAGAAGGCGCTATTCTAGCTGGGGCTGCACCTATGGCCCCAGCTCCTGGAGTCATGTGACTATATCAGAACCCCAGCTTTCATACAGGGAAAAATGTTTCTGGCCCTCGTGGTTGTGAAGAAGAGCTTTTAAAATGTGAACCCAGTATAAACAATTTAGAGATGTCTGCCAGTGTCTGCAGATCACCTGAACAATGGTCTGTGGGTAGGGGGTGTAACAGATTGGATCACAGAAACTCCCTTGGAATTACCACCTGATGTGCAAGACTACCTCTGAACCCGTTTTCCCTGGCAGCTTGGGACTTCAGTGCCCTGCCTGGGTTGAGCCAGACACGCTTGCCTGCTACAAACACAGACCCAGGTCTGAACCACGTCCCCTAAAAGCTGCAGGCTTAACTGAAAACAGCTAAAGAAGTATTTCTGTCTCCAGCACTCAGATGCCCAGCTCCCAATGTGGTCCAAACCCCAAATAAATCCATTTTACCCTGTATGAAGCTTATACGGGGTAAACTCATAAATTTTTCCCCCTCTATAACACCGATAGAGAGATATGCACAGCTGCCCGCCCCCCCCCCCCCCCCCCCGCCCCAGTATTAATACATACTCTGGGTTAATTAATAAGTAAAAAGTGATTTTATTAAATACAAAAAGTAAGATTTAAGTGGTTCCAAGTAATAACAGACAGAACAAAGTGAATTCCCAAGCAAAATAAAATAAAATACTCAAGTCTAAACCTCATACTAAGAAAGTGATTACAGATGAAATCTCACCCTCAGAGATGTTCCAGTAAGCTTCTTTTACAGACTAGCCTCCTTCTAGTCTGGGTCCAACAATCACTCACACCGCTATGGTTACTGTCCTTCGTTCTAGTTTCTTTCAGATATCCTTTGGGGGTGGAGAGGCTATCTCTTGAGCCAGCTGAAGACAAAAATGGAGGGGTCTCCCAGGGGCTTAAGTAGACTTTCTCTTGTGAGTGGAGACCCCTTCCTCTCTCCTATGCAGAAACCTAGCTACAAGATGGAGTTTGGGGAGTCACATGGGCAAGTCACGTGTCCATGCATGACTCAGGACTTTACAGGTGGCAGCCATTGTTCACATGCTACCTTGACCGTTCTCAGTTAGACTTCTTATGTGGATTGGAGTCTTCCAAGGTTCCATTGTCCGTTAACTGAAAATATCAATTTAACATTCCTTTGTGTATTTTTTTCTTGTCCTTCATGTACAGATGGTGTTGGTAACCCCTTGATTCCTGCTGACCAGAGGAGACTAATGGTTTAAAATAAATAAAGAACAACTCTATCAGAGGGGACTGACAGAAGGAAAAGAAAGTGAAGGGAGGGTTTGGCAAGCTGAAGCCAAAAGGAGGAGGAGTGGGAGGTCCATAAAATATAACTAGTCTGAAGGCTCTCAACAAGGTATTGAAAGTCAGAGCTAGAATGTTGGGTTTTTTAAAGCGGGGGGTTGGTAGTGAATCAAACTATTGTTATACTTAACTTTCTAAAACCACATTATTTACAAAATAAAGCATTTTCCTGTCTCTTTCTCTCTTCACACTGAACTGAGATGATTATTATTTATTTATATTATCGTATAGCTTAAAAGTCCCAGTCATGGATCAAGACCCATTGTGCTAGCTGTATACAGAAAACAAAGACAGTTCCCGTATAGTTCCTCTGAAAGGTGGCTTTGTAAAAAAGAGATCCTTATGTGTATTTAGAGTTTTATCTAGTGACTTTAGTGCCTGAAAATAAGGTTCTTGTGTTTTTTAAATCATTTACACTCATGTTAGCACTGTAGAACCAACACATCTATGACAGAATAAGCACTATATTCCTTCTTTCATCAATACCAGAAGTGTTAGCTAAGTTTCAGTTGCCAAATTCTGGGAATAATAAGGTCACAGAGGTGTAAATGAAGACTGCATTTTGTCTGCAAAATCCGTATTATGGATGTTGAAGGATGAGCTAGAAGAAGGCTTCTGAGGGCAAGGACTATTGAATGAGACTACTCACATGATTAAAGTTAAGCATAAGTCTTTGCATAATTGGGCCCAATCCTCATATTGTACAGTGATGAGTCAGTATCGGTGCTTACCAAACAATAAATAATAATTCAATCTGTTCTTCAGAACCAACATCAGATAACCAGGTCTGGCCGTTAGAAAACCCTTTTATTCTTGACAACTGATCAAATTATATCTGAAAATCACTGACACTAACAGGGAACTCTACAATGCCATTTTTACAGAGACTGTTCAGAGTAGGACTGAATTAACTCAAACTATTTTCACTGTTCCAACTGATTTAAATGCCAAAAGTAGAAACATGCAAAAAAGGATGAAGAGTCACTTGTTTATATAATTTATTCTACAAGTTAGGTATTATCAATAAAACAGAAAGTATTTTAAAACAGGATCTTCATCTGTACTCCATTGCTTTAATGATACAGACCTTTCCTTATTACACTCACATTCTTTGTTCATAAATTGATCAGAGTGCTCTCTTCAAACTATAAAATTAATTATTTTCTTGTAGGCTTTCTTAAGCTACTCCAGAAGGGGACATCATATGTGCAGCTGTCAGCTGCAAAGCTCTGTCCTCTCCCTCAGAGTTTTGTCCTCTGTATTTACATTATGCTGTATCTGGAATACATTCTTCACCATTACGAGACACATATAAGCCACGGCTTCAGTCTTGAAAACATAAACAAAGCAGAGACTACACAGCAGCTAGCTACTCATTACAACTCACATTGCCATTACATTAATCTCCCAAACCCGGGCAACACTACATATACAGCTAAGGATGATGTTTTTTCACCCATGTTACTCACTCTATGAAAGTTTGTGAGACTTCTGCCTGAAACCAATTATATATAAAACTTTTCCTTCCACAACTCATTCAGCTGAATGGAATTTTTCCTACCATGTGACTGAACATATTTGTCTTCGGAAGTTAGGGAGCATTTAATGGGTTAGGGAGCATTTAATCATCATAATTGTGATGATTTGGGGTTCAACCCAGACCAGCAAGGGGTTGTGTCACTGCCTGCCCCACAACTCTGTGTGCTTTAAATGCTCTGCTGCTGTGGCTCACAGCCCTGACATCACATACAAACAGGCAGCTTACACCCTGACTTACATGTCCAAGTTGCTTTTTGCACAGCAACCCCAATACTCTCCCAGTACTGAATTTCCCCAAAACTGTCTGCCAATGAGACAATCTGCTTATATTCCCAGAACTGCAAGTTACAGCGGAGCCAGATCCCAGGTACCCTCCGTTACTCCTCTCAGCCTCAACAAGTGAGAGTTTTGCTATTACTAAGCTGCGTGACACTCCCTGACATAGCAGCTTGTCTGACTTGCCAGCAAACTCTTCAAAACTCTGCCAATTCAAACCGTGCTGTGCAGCTAACACTGAACCCCAACTCCCGAGTTTCCCAGAGACATCTTCCTGAATCATCCAGCCATCCCCTGGAACACTCACAGAAGTTCATTGCTCCTTTACAGAGACAATACAATGCAGCTCATTAATTTAACTGGGGTTAACAATCACAGTGCTGAATTAATTTATAGTGAAAGTAAAACAAGTTTATGAAACAAAAGGTTATAGGTCTATGTAATACCAAGTATAAGGAATAAAGATAGGAAGAGTTACTAGCAAACAAACATAACAATATTCTTCCAAGACTAATACTTAATTTCAGCAAGTTACCATCTTTGTCTAAATAGATTTCCCACCTATACTCAGTTCCCAGAGTTATCAACCCCCTTGGCCGAAGAATCCAACATTCTGTGATTTCAAGAACTCCAGCCCCTTGAATCCCCCAGGTGATAGATACCAAATTGGCTTTCTCTTTCTGCTTATATCTCCCAAAGTTCATTGACCCTGTTACAAGAAGCCGGAAATCTTCCTGCTGTTATTCCCTTCCTCTTAACTTCCCATTCCCCTGCTTATTCATATGTAAATGAAGCTTCCACTGTTTTGATTCCATAATGCTTAATTTACACTGGAGCCAGCTAGATAGCTCCCTTCCCTCCTGTCTGGAAGAAAACCTGTTTCTCCTTGTGTTTGGTCACAGAATGAAAAGCGCAATATCAGTGAATATTCATAATTCCTCAAGTAGTGTTAATGCACACATTTCATGATGATATTAATAATCAGTGAGTCCCAGGCTTTCATAGGAGACATTACTCCATACACTTTTATAATACAGTAATATTGTATATACTCAGTTGATTCACCTGCTTATCATTTGAGGGTCAAACTCCCTGTCTTTATAGCCCAATAAAATTTTGAAATGTATTCTTTGAAAATTAAGCCCAGACCAACCTTCTCTCTTCTTCTGGGGTGTAGATGCCAGGCTGTGTTCCCAAAGTGCATTGACCCAGCTTCAAGAGGAAGGAAGGCTTCCTGGGGGTGCAGTCTACATCCCCAGGAAGATAGTTAAGTATTCATCTTTCCCCAGTTGCCCTCCTGACTATTTTGTTTACTTTGCATGTAAATGTGCTTCACTGTCTCTTCCTAACAACCAGACTGGTCAGACAAGCAAATACACATTCCTTTGTATGGGGAAGACTGGGCTTATGCAGTTCTTGCCAAACACATTTTAAGAAAATAATTCTGGCACATATTTATAACTCTTTATACATACCTCGCACATACATCACACAATGATTTTCAAGATCAGTGTGTTACCAGTTTGCATGTGATACCTTGTATGACACCTTTCAGATATGGATTATGACAACAGTGTGTTAGGTGTATGTCAGGCTTCCAACAACCTCCCAGCCTCTCCAAGCTACCATCAGAAACAAGCTCCCCACAGAGTAGGACACACCAACTCAAAGCGGCACCAGACCCTGCCAGAACAACAGATGCAAAACCTGCAGACATTTATCCACTGCTACAATGATCAACAACCCCCACAACACACTTTTCAAGATCCATGAGTCCTACACATGCAACTAGGCCGCTATAAGGCTCATGCAGCTACTCTATGCCAACAGGAGAGAGTTCTCCTGTCAGCATAATTAAACCACCCCCAACGAGCAGCAGTAGTTATGTCGGTGGCAGAGTGTCTCCCGCAAACATAGTACTGTCCATACTGGCACTTTTGTCAGTGAAACATCAGTTGGGGAGGGCTGTTTTTCACACCCCCGACCAACAAAAGTTTTACTGACAAAAGTGCTAGTGTAGCCATCGCCTTAGGAAGTTTCCCAGACATGAAGAAGTGCTCTGTGTAAGCTCAAAACCTTGTCTCTCCAACCAACAGAACTGGATTCAATAAAAGATATTACCTCATCCACCTTGTCTCTCTAATATCCTGGGACCGACACAGCTACAACAACACTGCCTGTAAGAGTTGCTGACACAGAGTAGTGAACCTTCAATGGGCCTCTGTATCACAATCATATATAAATACATTTTTCTTCATCCTGCCAAATGGACCATGCTGGAAAACCTCTTTTGTATCTAAGGTAGTACTGCAGAATGTCATTAAGTTAAAGTTATCCCACTCTTCCAGCTGTTGAAAATATATTGTACAAAATCAGGGGAACCCAGGCCTCAGATATGTTCTACTTTAAACCAGAAATGGATGACAATTAATATACACTTCCCTTTTTTCTTTTCTTCTGCACCATGATGGTTGTTTCCTAATATGAAGTCATAACTCCCAGTTACTCTGGAGCTCCTAAAATGTCCAATGAAACCTGTTTTAATAGAGTAATCAAGGGACCAAGAATAATCAATTGCTTGCAGAGTTGGTCATCTAATAAGAGTGGAGCAAAATTGTGGGCAATCAACTAAATAAACAAAAAAGTTGATTAAATATCAATAATAATAAGCTAGTCCTGAGAAAAGAGACTTGATCTGAACTCTAATCTTGGACTTTATTTATCCTCCCCTGCCTGGTGTATCTGTCAATTGGCACATAGCGACATTATTTATGACATCAACAGAAGTAAACAGGGACCAAAGTCAAAGAGGTTAACTGATTTCATCTTGCTTTATTTCTTTCTTTCTCCTGATCAGAACTACTACTTAAAAAAATATTTTCAGTAAGATTATGTGAAGAACTCAGAAATACCCAGTATATAAGAACAGTGGTCAAAGTATTTTCCATTTAGAAAATCTTTTTCTTCCCTCATGGTATATAATACGCCTTTGGAAGACTGAGTCTGAAAACTGTCTCTTCACCAATTTTGCACTGACTCTAACATGCATGCATTCATTTGTTACTGTAGTTGCTGTTGCTGTTGTGAGTAATGTGCACCTTCTGAACAGGGCTACTTATTTAAGAAACACACTGAAACTTGCTATGTAAATTTAAAAATCTTTTGAACTCTAAAACCAAATACAAGAGTTAAAAAAAAGGTTAAATGTCAACGTTTCTTGCCATGACAGAATCTATCCAGATAAAAACTGTCATATTCAAGACAATTCACAATTCCTATGGGGCAAAGTGCTCTTTGCACTCACTGTGTGAAATGTAAGAATGTTGTGCCTAGCAAAATTTGTACAAGTTTCCTTTAAACAATTCTTAACTCCTTAAGCCACATGGGTACCTCTATCCTACCCTGCTATCTGAAAGTCATATTTTAACTTAACCACGTATATCCAGTCATGGTATGTCTACGAGCTAGAGGTGTGAATCCTCTGCTTGTGTACACATACTTGCACTAGGAGCATGGGAGCAGAGGAAGTGGCAGTGGAGGCACGATTTAGCCATGCCAAATACATACCCAGAGGGGTTCAGGTGGGTTGTACTTGGCATGGCTCAGCCATCCCTCAGCTGCTGCTGCCCATGCTACTGAGGCCACACTGCTATTTATATTCATGTTAGCTCAATGAGAGATGGTGCAAGTACGTGTATGAGAGCAGGGGAATCACACTCATAGCTCACAGTGTAGACGTAGCCCATGTATTAATAGTATTTAACATTTATGTAGCACAATTCATTGGTATATCTCAAATTGTTTTCATAGAATGTAAATTACTCCCATTTTACAGATGGGGAAACTGTATCACAGAAACTGCAAATTGTGATTTATGTCATTTGAGACAAGGACTGTCTTTTAGCATGTGTTTGATGCCTAGCTTAGTGGATCCCCCAATACCAGCCAGAGTATATAAGCACTACCATAACACAAATATTTAATAATGAATAATAAAGTGGGATAAGGTTAAGAGCTGGAAACAGAAGCCAAGCTCAGTGCTATCTCCACTGCACTATGCTGCTTCCCATTCAGCCTATCTATAGTACATAATGAAACAAAAAGGTATGCTGAACACACACCAAAAACCAATAAAGCAGGGACATCTTGAGCATGAGGACTAGCTCAGGAATTGTCCATGAAGGAGAAGATTAGTTAGTTGAGAGTGATAGCAAGCCAGCATCTTTCTAGAGGGAATATGTGATGATGTAATGTGGTCATCCCAAATGCATCGCAAAAAAAACTTTATAGCACACCACACTTTGCAAGGTGCTATCAAGTTTTCATCATCACACATTTGGGATGACTGCTTTACTCATGAGTGCTGGAGACATGAGTGAGTTATGCAACTCTTTTCCAGACAAGTAGCATTGACAATAAAAAATGTATCGCACTCCACACATTTCATGTATAATTAATGTGGGGGATTGTGTGTGTGTGTCCCTTTTCAGCCTTCCTTTACTTTTCCCCATTTTGAAGTGCACTGATTAATCTAGAAGCAATGCTGCATTAGGATGGGCAGAGCTCACTTACATCCACATGTGCCATATAGAGTCAGTTTATGGAATGGCTTTTGAAAAAAGTTTGTACAGTTAAATGTAAAGGTTTTTGTTTTAATGGTTTATGACATACAGAAAAGTATGTGATTACACATGTGTGTAATATGTGCATGTAAAGGAGGGAGATAAGGAAGACGACTCTGGCTTTGATCCAGCAATGAGCTCTGTGCAGACCCCTGCACCTCTGGGGAACCCATTGTAGAACTGAAGCCCAAGTCACTGTATGTATGTTTTTTCAATAATCAGTGTGCTTTGTTTTATTTTTATAAAATGCTCTGGGGCCAATGAACAACAAGCTTTCTGGTTTAAAACTGCCTCTCCGACAAATACTGGCCCACCAGCCAAGTTTCTGCATCATTGCATTGTCCCCCAGGGCAATGTCACCAAACAGGCATTTTCTGAAATCACTATTTAAAAGAAAGCCCTACTAAACTACACTCAGGAACTGATCTCACTTACTAAAATGGAAATCTTGAGCAGTTTGGAGCAATCTTCTAAGAACCAGATGAGATGGTAGCCAATTTGGAAGTCACCATGGAAGGACTTGAAATGATTATTTGAATCAAGCAAAATTAAATCTCTGGAATTCAAAGCAGATATGATCTGTTGAAATGACTTGATCACTTTGCTTACATAACATATTATGTTTGTCCTTTCTGTTTCTAATGTAATTGTCTTGTTCCTTTGAGGGGCAGAATTAAAGCCAGAATTTGCTTATGTACCTATCTCAATACTTAGGCAAATTTGGCAAAGGGCCAATCAGATTATAGTAGCCCATCTGCCCATGCTGAATGGGGGAAGTCAGTGGCCAGACAAGGTTTACTGGGATCTTTCTTCAGAAATTGGGTTTACTTTATTTTTAAGAGACTTTTAATACCCCTCTGAGGGTACCTGGACCCAAACTGCAAGCATAGGTTGGGAGTATATTTTGTACGACCTATAATTCTTTGTCATTTCATTGGTTTGGCTGCCACTGAAGAGAAATGTCCTCAGCTTCTCCAAAAAACGTAAACCTATATCCCAGTTGGGAGTCCAGTGTCACTTTTATTATTTCTGGGTCTTGGGCTATCTTTCAGTTTTGCTTTGTAAGAAATAGTATCTTCCCAACGGACACAACAGAATCCACACGATTGTCAATGGGTACTGCATGTCTTTTTTGCACATTGCTCATGGAGTTGTGTATTTTGCTAGTGCAATAAATAAAGTGCAGAAAAGCTCAAGCAACAAAGAAGTGATTAAATCTAAAGGAAATGAGTGGGGAGGAGTGAACACATCAAAAAATAGGTAGTGTGTACAGTGACAAGATTATACGCAAATACAAAAAAGAGGCTTCAGTTAGTGAAAATAGAAAGAACTAGAAAACAAGAAAGAATGAAATTACATATAAGGAACTGAGCAAGAGCTACACACACAAAATATGAGAAAAACGAAAGTTAGTTAAGAATATGTAGTATGTTGAGTGGATTTATTCTCCTTTAAAGTACAGTTCTGTTCTAAAAAAGACTATGTAAAAATGGCACTATTCAACTACATAGACCTGCTCCCTGTGTACATTGATTTTTTTTAGTGATTGTCATGCATCAACAGAACTGTTCAATAAGTTCTAGTCACCTGTTCAAAAGTACTGATGATGCTGGAACTGTACAGGCATCGTTGAAGGCCTGATGTGAAGACAATAGGGTTGCACAGGTGTAACTGAGGGCCCAGCTTAGCCAGCAGAAGCTCTGTTACTGGTGATGATGTGTAAAAAGGAAAGAATCCAGCTTGACTCTGAGCCCAGGTTGAGATTGCATGTCTGGCAGACAGAAAAAAACATCTTTTTCATTGTAAACTGAACACATTTGATATGGAAATCACTGAGAGAAGCTAAGCATGGAATCCCATGATGCCATTTTTAGACTCACTCCTCAGAGCAGAACCACACTTTAAACTGCTGCCAGAGAACCAACATTTTTGGAGGATCCAGTGATGCTCCTGCCTGATGCTCCTGGCTGACTGCTGGAATTTGTCAATGTCTGTCAAAGACCAAAAGAGACAAACAAACAAAAAAGAATCCAGAAGAAAGGAAAAAAGGGATGATTTTTTTTTTGCCATCTGACCCATAACATGATCCAAGAGAGATTGTCACTGTTTTCCTTTGCAAAGTGAAGTCAGTAAAGTTCAGACCAATGCATTAATAATGCTCACCTCACAAAATGTAGTGATAACTATTATTAAAATTCATATTTGTGCACCGGTCTGAAGCCAGCCCTTCACAGCATGTATAGAAAAGTAAGTTAGAAAAGAGCCGATAATACTTGTCACAAATGTGATGGTGCTATTTAATATTTATTAATCCTGAATAAAAATTTCACTAGCATGGTGTTTCTGTTCCATACATGGAAATGTGTAGAAGAAGCAGAGCCTGGGTCAAGAAGGAAGAGGCCCTTTCTAAGAGTCTTCTAACAGCTTCCACTTAAAGATTGTTAAGAGACAAGGTCAGAGCAGGTAACCTTAATGGCTCTAGCCTGACCTCCTCTGCAGCACCCAAACCAGTTTGAACAGGGTGGATCAGGGCCCAGGGACACTAGGTAGTAAACCCAGGAAGCAGAGAGAGGATGATTGATTTAAGAACACAGTTTCACTCCAGAATGAGGACATGTGTACAGTGGGACATTCAGGAAAGTTAAGGTGAATCAACTAAAGCTGTGAAGCCAATGCCCATGAGTTAAAACATGATAAATCCCTGTGTGGATGTGTAACACCAACAGATCCCAGTCAAGTGGGGACAGTGGGTGGGGGTTCCCATGGGAGGGGGAGACCCAGAACTGTGGGGGAACTGCTGGGGGCACCGGGGTCCTGGGAGGGACACGGGGGCCAGCAGCAGCAAGGCGGATCACCGACCTGCAGAGGGCGCTCCAATGGCTGGATGAGCTAATTCCCGAGAAGACCAGCAGGAGGTGCCGCCAGGTGAGTCCTTCACCTTTACACTGGCCTATTGTGATTTTGGCTATATCTTGGGAGGTATTTGGATGCTACAGTGATGGGTGCCATTATAAGAGCAAGGCGGGTCACCATGGTGATATAAATGTCTATATAGGAACTTTTATGGCCCTCATCCCATATGTGTCTGAGTGCCTCTCAATCATTAATGGAGTTTATCCTCACAACACCTTTTTGAGGTACTATTTGCATTTTACAGAGGAACTGAAATACAGGGTAGATTAAGTAATTTGCCCAGAAGTAACACATGAAGTCAGTAGGAGAGCAAAGAGCTGAACTTGGGTCTCCTGTGTCCCAGTCAGATCCTAGACTAGACCATCTATCTGTCCACTAACTATCTGTCTTTTCCTATCATTCTGCCTACATGAGAACTGAAGGATCCATCACTAAATTCAGACCCCAGTTCTTCATGTAAGAGGACACATTAGCTGTTCAGTGTTTTACTGCACACTTCCAATTATATATGATAGATCTCCTAATGCATAATAAGACTTTTGAGAAAAGAAACATAACACCTACATGCATCTATATGCTTCCATAATAAAGAATGCAGTCTTTCTACCAGAAATACTAACACAGACAACTGTCTGCTTTCATTTGCCTTTCTAGTTTGCTCTTATAACTGTTGGCAGTTTTACCTATAGTACTTTAGCTTAAAATGAAAACTTGTATAGGATCATAGAGTTTAAGTGTTCTCCATCACTGAGGAAAACATAACTCTTAGAAAGAAATTTACAGGTAATTGAATAATATTATAGAACTATGAAAGATCTACTATGTTACCTAGTCCATTCCTCTGCCATTGTAGAACGTTTCTCTCTCTGTTATATATTTGCCTAGTTTACATGGATATCTGCTAAGTCATGGTGTCATACTGCGGAAAGGGATCTGGGGGTCATAGTGGATCACAAGCTAAATATGATTCAACAGTGTAACACTGTTTCAAAAAAAGCAAACATTCTGGGATGTATTAGCTGGAGCATTGTAAGCAAGACATGAGAAGTAATTCTTCCGCTCTACTCTGTGCTGATTAGGCCTCAACTGGAGTATTGTGTCCAGTTCTGGGCGCCACATTTCAGGAAAGATGTGGATAAATTGGAGAAAGTCCAGAGAAGAGCAACAAAAATGATTAAAGGTCTAGAAAACATGACCTATGAGGGAAGATTGAAAAAACTGGGTTTGTTTAGTCTGGAGAAGAAAAGACTGAGAGGGGACATGATAACAGTTTTCAAGTACTTAAAAGTTGTTACAAGGAGGAGGGAGAAAAAATGTTCTTCTTAACCTCTGAGGCTAGGACAAGAAGCAATGGGCTTAAATTGCAGCAAGGGCGGCTTAGGTTGGACATTAGGAAAAACTTCCTAACTGTCAGAGTGGTTAAGCACTGGAATAAATTGCCTAGAGAGGTTGTGAAATCTCCATCATTGGGGATTTTGAAGAGCAGGTTGGACAAACACCTGTCAGGAATGGTCTAGATAATACTTAGTCCTGCGTTGAGTGCACGGGACTGGACTAGATGACCTCTCAAGGTCCCTTTCAATTCTATGATTCTATCAGCAGGCAGAATTGAACCTTGGGAGCTTAGTACATGAGCCTCTATTGCATGAGCTAAATGCCATATGCCTCTTAGCTAAGGCTCTAGAGCAGACTCATTAATCTCTCTCTCTAAGTGATCTTGGTGCCACTAGATGGGACAGAACACCACACCGAGAAGGTGTGTGAGTTATAGATGCTCTCATTCAGAAGTAAAGTGGTCTTAGTTCATTGAAAGTGAAAATTTTGCTGGCATAGTAATGTCATTTAGGGTGTGACTTTTATATATAAATTTTATACTGGCAGAATCCCTGATGTAGACGCAGTTATAACAGCAAAGAAGTGAAGGGTTTGCCTGGATAGCTAGCAAGACTAGCTCTAAGAAAATGTGAGTTGTTCTGTTCTGTTCCTGTCACTTAAGGGGAAAGTTCATCTAACTTAGCTTGTAGGGAAGCATAAGATCAGATACGACTGAATATGCACATAGGCTGTTTGTTGCTTAAAAATCCTTTTTCTCTAATGCTTTGTTCCAAGTGCTAAATAAAAATATTCTGCTTCAAGACAGCTGTTGGTCAATATGACTGGTCACAGGTTCTCAAAGGAAGGAAACACAAGTGCCTAAAACCCAAACAGACCTTCAGGATGATAAGCTATTTGTATAGGCAGGGTAGTGTACCCAGGTGCTGAAGTGAGTGGAAAAATCATGAGATTCCCCCACAAGATAGGCAGGGACAGGAGGCCCAAGAACTGAATGAGGTAGGTGCACTCAGAAGCCTTGTCTTCACTGCTACAAAAGGTGCAGTTTTTACCCCTGAGTAACTAATGGACATGAGCTATCACAAGATAAAAACACAGTGAAGAAAAGGCATTTTGGTTTTCCACAAAGAAAACTAGGCAAGGTCAACCCCGGGCAGGAGTATAGGGCTGACCTTGGGAAGTTTCTCTCATGATAAAACTAAAGTTCCCTGTCTTCACTATGTTTTTACCTCAGGATACCTCACACATGTTAGTTACTCAAGGTAAAAATCCCTATCTTTTATAGCAGTGAAGACAAGACCATAGAGATCAGAATGGGGACAGAGATGATGCTAGCCTGATAATTGTGACAATACTGTAACTGACTCCTGTACTATAGTGTTGCTGTGAGCATTGTGTGAATGTTGTGGATGCCTGGTAGCATCAGGGCCGACGAGAGGGAGGGGAAGCCAGTACAAATTACCGGGGCCCGGCGGTCCAGAAGGGGCCCCGGCTTCCCTGGCTTCCACACCCCCCCCTCGTCGGCCCTGTTTAGCCGGTCTGCCCTTGCTGGGGGGCCCGAAAAAATTCCGGACCCGGCTTTCCCCCCTTTCGTCGGCCCTGTTTAGCCGGTCCACCCTTGCTGGGAGGCCCGAAAATTTTTCACCGGGGCCCGAACCCGCTCTCGGCAGCCCTGGGTAGCATACTTTGTATACTACCAGCTTGTAGGCAAGTGCTGCAGGTGTTCCAAGCACTAGGCTCTATAGACTGTAGTCTGGTGGCCTCCATTAATACTCACAGATTCTGTCAAAGTATCAGCAAATTGCTTTATTAGGGCTGCCAGAAATAAAAGGTTCAAATACTCTGTGCTCATTACTATATATTTATCACTACAGTAGCTCAACATGAAGCATCCTGGGCTTGCTACTGTGTAATTAACAGTTAAAAGCTTGGACTGGGAAATTTCAAATACTGTACAATAGCCCCACAGATTAAGCATAACATTTTAAAAGGCTTAATTTCCCTTAAAGCGGAAGAGTTAAATAATGTGATTATTCTAGAGCTGTCCTCTGTCACTAGAGTGCTGATGAAAATTGGGGCACTCACTCTCCAGTGGGATTCCTGGTGCTTGATATAAGCTTTAATTTCAGTTCAAGGCTGATTCTAGCTAGGTTCTGATGAAGAACTCCGCCATCCCATTAAACTAATTTCATTGTTTAGCAGGCAAAATCCAGACAGATTATGTTACAATTTCTCAGGCTCTTCTTTACCTTTATAAATGGGATTATCAGATGTTACCTTTGCCACTCAAGGATATACATTTTGAAAAGACAGTTGTAATAAGGGATGGATGAATCTCGTGGAATTCAGACATTTGGAAAATTCTGAAACTCTTCTGGGAGTGTGTTGTAAATCTTGTAATTTAAACCAAGGGTTTTTAATTTACCCAAACAAAAACAAATACAAATGAATGTCTTTCTAGTTATCAGGAAGCTTGTGCTATGTTTTAGGGACAAAAGAACCATCATTCCTCCAAAAAAACCGCCACCCTGTCACCCTGGGTCTATTACACAGTATATAATGTGTGTTGTATTTTCCCATTACATATATTAGAGCATTGGAAGAGATCAATTATGAAGAAGGATTAAGAAAGTTAATTATCTATTGATTGGATAAGTGATGACAGTGACAGGGTGTAATTGTATCCTAATATTTCAAATTGAGATTAATTAACGCTGAAAATTCAAATCCTGGCTTGGGTTCAGATTTGGAACCTTCCAAAGTTCAGAGGTGGTTGTTTTGGAAGTTCCAGTTCTGGCCTGTCTCTATTTTGGAGGGCATGAAGAAGGAAGAGGAGTTATTTAGGATAGTCCAAGGGGACATAGCTAAGAATAGTGGGATGAAATGAAGAAAAGGAAAAATGAAAGCTATCAGAAAAAATTTCCTGACAGTGAGACATATTAGTGTGTGGAACAGTCTTCCAAAGGGAATGGGTGGAAGCCCCATTACTTGAGACATCTAAGATGACAAAACTCTAGTAAATGTTCAAAAGATAACAATCCTACATGGTGAGGAAGACAGGCAACATGACCTAAGAGGTTTATCCGTCTCCAGCTTCATGGGCCAAATTGTCTCCTCCATAAACCAGTATAAATCTAGAGAAATTCCAGACTCATGCTGCTGTCATTGAGGAGCAAGGGACAGATTGTGCCTTCTTGATCTGCACTCCTCTCCCCACACAGAAAAATGAGAATCAGCTGCCTTCACAGTAGTATGCTCCTGTTCCTTTTCCTGGACCCCCTAGAGACATCCCCACAGGCTGGAGATCTCATGAGAGAAGGGAGCAGAGAAGTAGATGAGCAGAGGGAGGAGTGGAGGGCAGAAGCAGAGCTGGGGGGTATGTGGACTGTCCCCCTTTCATGCAGTGGGAATTACCCTAGAAATGCAATACAGCCACTGGCTAGATTAGATTCCACAGCTTTCCCCTCATGATGCAATAAGCACTGGAGGGCCCCAGGATCAGCCATGGCCAGGTAAGATCTTGGCACACAGCTGCTGAAGATGTACAGTGTGTCCCTGAAAATCACTGATATCCACATGCATTTCAGGCTATCCACAGATTTTCTTTTATTCTACAAAATAACCCCAACACCCAGTGAAATAATGTAAAGGAACTTCAGAGAGCTACCAGATTGTATGCTTACATGGTAATACCCACTGAGGGATGCAGGAACTCTCTGATGCCAATATTTAAAGAAAGATGTCAGGTCTTGTATTTCAAATTAACACACGATAGAGTTAAAGTAATAATCTTATCTTGTGTTAAGAAGCTATTGAGCACTGTAATGGTGTACTGGCCTTGAAGGTCAGAAGAGGTAGTTTGAGAGGCCAGTTACCCCATACCATATGTCCTGCGAAGGCAGATGAAAGACAGAAAAAATTATTGAAACAGTAATAGGGAGAGAGGAAGATGATCCTGGGGAGCAGCTTATGTTTGGGAGAAAGAAAGTATAGGGCTATCCCAGACCTTATTTCCTTTAAGGGCCTGGGACTAGGAGGTGGGGTGAACCTTTCCTCTCTGCCAGCCAGCATAGACAAAGGTTATTAGACCCACCTGAGGAGGATCAAGAGACTGATTAGCTGACTGGGCAGGTGCCTTGAAAGGAGGCTCAAGATCAGTCAAGGAGGAACTTGCTGAGAGGAAGAACTGATCCTGAATACAATCCCTACAAGGAAGGGTATGACACCTAGGACTTGAGGGGAGAGTTTGTTGGGCCAGGGAAGCCAGAATTTGAAGAACACTGTTCCCCGAAGGAGGGCTGTGGGACCTTGAACCTAATACATCCACACAATAACAATCAAACAACAGCAGTGAGTCTCAGAGCCTGGGTCAACTGACTTGGGCTTGTGCTACAGGACTAAAAATAGCAGTGTAGATGTTCCTGTTCAGGCTGGAGTCCAGGCTCTGAGCTCTCCTCCCTGCTGGATTTCAGAATGTGGGCTCCAGCCCAAGAGGGAATGTCTACTCTGCTATTTTTAACCCCATAGCATGATCCCAAATCAGCTGACCCAGGCTCTGAGACTTGTTACTGTGGGGTTTTTTTGTTTTTGTTTTTGCTGTATAGATGTACCCTAAGAGGTGGCCAAAAAGGGCTATTCTGGGAGCTGGATGATGTTTTAAAAGTTAGACAATAGGAAAGAGAGAGAATGTTGTTTTAAAGGCTATATATATATATGAGTGGATTACCCTGAAGGTAGGAGTCCTGGCTGCTGTGCCATCCTATGCCACCAGGGGATGCCCTGGAGATAGTGTTTCAGTTACAGTCACCTATGTATTAAGCCACTCTCTCATTAGACTCTTCAGGAAAAGTACTGCATTTGTAGAATGTCCCACAGAAGCGACCTGGTACTAGGCATAGAACAGAACAATATAGAATTGAATAGAATTTGTTTTTCTTTAGTACCTGTCATACGTGTAGTATATCAAAGCACCTTATGAAATAAGGAACCAAATAATAAGTGGCACAGTGATCACGGGAAAGTAGTCCACATATAAGACCCTATTATTAGACAGAAAATACAAGCTGGGACACATGTGCTATCCTCTTATTCTACTGGACTGTGCCATGAAATCCCTACCTTTCACCCAATCCCTAACTTCTCAATTGCAAATGAGGAGACGGGGCCTCAACTTAATGTCTCAGACAAAGGACAATACCTAAAACCAAACCTCCACAGCACAAAAGATAGTTCTGAGTCTTGCAAACAGATCTCTATTCAATCCCTACATGTACAGTGGGAGCTGGAGGTTTGAGCCCTTTTTATAGATGAAAGAAACTGCAAAATGTGTATCTGGCCCATTACAGAGAAAGGCAGCAGCTGTACAATTTTTATCTAGATTCTAAAACCTCAAAATTCAGAGCTGTTCAGATCTGGGTTATCCCTATTTGGGGTTATCTCTAATTAGCAGTAGTATCACATGCCAGCATTGGCTAATAGGTATGAGATGAGGTCTCTTCCTGTGACTATGTGCGTGAAAAATTTACAGCTAGTAGACTATTTCTGCAATGGTACTTCAGCTCAGCAGGCTGGTATAGTTCTTACTGTATCTGGAGACGTGTCTTCAAAAATCTTAACAATAGGAGAGACAAATTGACCTTAAAGATTCTCTTTCTTATGAATAATAACTCTCCCTGCAGTTTCTTAAAATTCTACTTTAAAAGATTAGAGAGATGGACTCAAACCCATATTGCAAGTACAGAATTATGGGAAATTGATTCTGATTGACAGCCCATTCAACATCCAAACATCTAACCATATGTATTTTAAAAGATCAAATAGAATTAGAGAGAGAGATCGCTGAAGAGACGACAGTGCTAGGTTAGCTGCCCACAGGGATTTTTGTCTCTGTTTGCTCCTTGTGATCACCAATTCCTTTTATATCAGGCGTACTCTCTTTCTAACTAGGAATTCTAGTTGATCCTTGCCAGCACAGAAAAGAGCAGCAACATGAGATAGCATTATCTGTGTCCCTGAGTCTCAGAGATAATATCCTTTGAAAGTTCTCATCAGAGAAAGAGCTCTTGGAAATTGCCACATTCTGGGGTGCAATCCAGACCAGTGAGGGGTTGTGTCTGCCCCACAACCTTGGGTCCTCACAATGCTTTACTGTTGTAGCTCCCAACTTGGGCCACTCACAAACAGCCTACCAGCATACAGGTCACACCATGAGTGTCTGTGTATAGCTACAGCCCTACTCCAGCAGCCTGTAAGCAACACTCTAGTCAAACTCGGGCTAATACCAGCCTTGGTTACTATTTGCAGGGTGACCCCAACCTACTCCCAATCCTGAATTTTCCCAAAACATGTGTTCTGCATTGTCCAGCCCTCTCCTGGACAGTTCACAGATTAAAGGTCCATTGCCCCTGTAAAGAGTCAATATTCAACAGTTTGCTACTTTAATTGGAGTTACCAAACAGTTAAGTTTAACACAACACTCAATGAGTTTGGATTAAAAATAATAAGTTTATTTAACAAAAGAGAGAGAGACTTTAAGTGAGCATAAGGTATTAAAGTCAGAAATGTTTATAAGAGAAATAAAGATCAAACACTTTCTAGTAACTAGACTTGGTTCAAGGTAAAATCATTACCACATGATCCCAGCAACATGACTGACCAAATTCTCTGGTCAGGGTCTACCCCAAAAGTCAAAGGGTTGGTTCCTTTGTCCTCTTGCATGAAAGAAAGAGAGAGACAGAAGTAGGGAGAGGTGACTTGGAGTGTTTACATAGACCTGTTTAATAACTTTTACCTAGTTAGGACTATGTGGATTTGAATGTGTGCTAACATCATATAAGGGGAATTCCTACCTTTATATATAATATTGCTACATATGTTTACCGTGATATCATTGACCAGCGAGTTATTAGTTTTCAAATGATACCTCACCAGGCATATTTTGTACAAAGATTATAACAATACTGTGTAGGGTGTGAATGCAGGGGTTCTTTTGGTCACATAAATCTGTATACATATCACAGTTTATAATATTAGGTCTATGTAAAGGGCAAGATACCTTAATCAGTTACTCAAAAAATGTTACTGGTACAAGGTAAGTAAGCATGACCAAAATGAAAACTGGACCAAAACATCTACTAAACAAAATCATGTTTTGTTCTGACTTTCACGCACAATTTGTCCTATGGTTCTTTTCTTTTCCAAGCCCTATGACCCTTCTCACTGCAAGAGATGCAGCAAGATCCTACAGCCAACCCAGCTGCTGCAGCCAAAATGGGGAGAGGGCCATACAGCCATCTCACAAAGAAAATTCTCCTACTTCTGCAGGAGGATTTTACATAAGAAAGAGATATTGGCCTTCCACCTATATCCCCAGTTGATGGTGGAAGAATGCAATAAGCACTAAAAGATAGTTCAAAAGAGGAGAGCGGGAATAGGGCCCCACCTCCACAGTTCTGATATCTCAGATAGCCACACATCTTCTGACTAATTTTTGCCAAATGTCTGTTTAGCAAAATATTTGCATTGTGAGTCCAAGTTCTGAATCACCTTAGTTTGCATCAAAGGAGATTCAGGTTAGATATTAGGAAAAAAATTCTAACTATAAGGATAGTTTAGCACTGGAACAGGTTGTGACGGTATACCTCCCTGTGTTCACACCCTACACACTATTGTAATAATCTTTGTACAAGGTATGCCTTGTGAGGTATCATTTGAAAACTCATAACTTGCTAATCAGTAATATCATGGTAAAGTGCATATAACAATATTATATGTAAAGTTATGAACTTAAGCTGAAATCATGACTGAAGTGTGTTTCCCCGTTAAGTCTGGGGAGCATAGCTAAAACAGTTTCTCAAGGGCAAGTTGGCATCCCAGCCAGGTGTTAACAAAGCTAATGGGTGGCCATTCTCTGGCAAGACAGGGAGACAGGGACAAAGATCTACATCAAAGAAACAGCATGACATTTTTTCCGACTCATAGACTTTAAAGCCAGAAGGATCATTGTGATCATTTTGTCTGACTTGCTGCACATTGCAGGCCACAGAACCTTGCCCATGCACTCCTCTAGTAGCACCATAAACTCTTCAAGTTACAGAGAATCCACCACTTACAGTAGTTTAAACCTGCAAGTGACCTGTGCCCCATGCAGCAGAGGAAGGCAATAAACCCCCAGGGTCTCTGCAAATCTGACCCAGGGGAAAATTCCTTTCTGACCCTAATATGGTGATCAGTTGGACGCTGAACATTTCGGCAAGGCCCAACAGCCAGACACCAGAAAAGAATTCTCTACAGTAATTTGGAACCTTCCCATTACCAGCTGTTGGCAACATTTGCTACTAACAGTCGCAGATGGGCTACATGTCATTGTAGGCAGTCTCATCATACTGTCCCCTCCATAAACTTAATTTTGAAGCCAATTAGAATTTTTGCCCCCATGGCTCCCCATGGAAGGCTGTTCCAGAACTTCACTCCTCTGATGGTTAGAAACCTTCCTCTAATTTCAAGCCGAAACTTGTTGATGGCCAGTTTATAGCCATTTGTTCTTGTGTCAACATTGGCGCTTAACTTAAATAATTCCTCTCTCTCCTTGCTATTTACTCCTCTGAGATATTTATAGAGAACAATTGTATCTCCCCACAGCCTTCTTTTGGTTAGGCTAAACAAGCCAAGCTCTTTGCATCTCCTCTAGTAATGTAGGTTTTCCATTCCTTGGATCATCCTAGTAGCCCATCTCTGCACCTGTTCCAGTTTGAATTCATCTTTCTTAAACATGGGAGACAAAATTTCACACAGTATTCCAGATGAGGTCTCACCAGTGCCTTCTATAATGGTACTAATGGTCTGTCTGTCTCTACTGGAAATACCTCGTCTGATGCATCCTAACACTTCATTAGCCTTTTTCATGGCTGCATCACACTGGTGGCTCATAGTCATCCTGTTATCACCAATACACCAGGTCTTTCTCCTCCTCTGTCACTTCCAACTGATAAGTCGCCAGTTTATACCAAAATTCTTGTGGTTAGTTCCTAAATGCATGACCTTACACTTTGCACTATAAAATTTCATTCCATTTGTATTACTCCAGTTTTCAAGGTCCTCCAGATCTTCTTGTATGATATTCCGGTCCTCCTCCGTATCGGCTATACATCCCAACTTTGTGTCATCAGCAAATTTTATTAGCGCACTCTCACTTTTTGTGTAAGATCAGTAATAAAAATGTTAAATAAGATTGGTCCCAAGACCAATCCCTGAGAAACTCCACTAGTATCTTCCCTCCAGCCTGACAGTTTACCTTTCAGCATGACCCGCCTCCCCTTTAACAAATTCCTTATTCATCTTTCAATTCTCATATTAATCCCCATCTTCTCCAATTTAACTAAACAATTAACCATGTGGAACTGTATCAAATGCATTACTGAAATCCAGATAGATTAGATCGTCTGCATTTCTTTTGTCTAAAAACTCAGTTATCTTTTCAAAGAAGGAGATCAGGTTGGTCTGGCACAATCTACATTTTGTAAAACAATGTTGTATTTTATCCTAATTACTGTTTAAATCTATGTCCTTAACTATTTTCTCTTTAAAAATAATTCAAAGACCTTACATACAATTGAGGTCAAACTAATAGGTCTGTAGTTTCCTGGATCAGTTTTTTTCCCCCCTTTCTTAAAAATAGGTACTATATTAGCAATTCCCCAGTCATATGGTATGACCCGTGAATTTACAGATTCATTAAAAATGCATTGGTATTGGACTTGCAATTTCATTTGCCAGTTTCTTTAATATTCTTGGATGAAGATTATCCAGTGGACCTGATTTGGTCCCATTAAACTGTTTGAGTTTGATTTCCACCTTGGATATGGTAATTTCCACTTCCATATGCTCATTTCCATTAGCTACCCTCCCACTAACTCTAAGTTCCTCATTACCCTTATTAAAAATTCAGGCAAAGTATTAATTTAGGTGTTGAGCCATGCCAAGATTATCTTTAATCTCCACTCCATCCTCAGTATTTAGCAGTCCCACTTCTTCTTTCTTTGTTTTCTTTTTTTATTTATATGGCTATAATACCATTTACTGTGGGTTTTAATTTCCTTTGCAAGGTCCAACTCTTCTTGGTTTTCGGAAGTTCTCCCTTTTCCCTTATACTTTCTTATATCTAAAAGGTAGCTTTCCTTACTGATCCATCCCATCTTCCATTCCTTGTAGGCTTTCTGCTTTCTCTTTTGAGATGCTTGGTCTCCAACCCTTCCCTATGAATTTTTTACCCTTGTTTGGAACACAGGCTCCAATAGTTTCTGCAACTTTGACTTATAGTAATTCCAAGCCTCCTCCACATTCAGATCTTTGGGTTCTTCCGTTCAGTCCATTTCCCTGACTAATTCCCTTAATTTTTTGAAGTTTGACCTTTTGAAATCAAGGACCCTTGTTGCAGATCTACTTTTGTTTATCCTTCCATTTAGTTTAAACTGATTTACTTATGATCACTAGAACCAAGGTTGTCCCCTACAACCAGTTCTTGTATGAGATCCTCACTACGCACTAATACTTAATCTAAAATGGCATCATCTCTTGTAGGTTCGGTGACAATTTGGTAAAGAATCTGTCAGCTATTACATCCAGGAAAATCTGGACCCTACTACTATTAGTAGCACTTGTCCCTCAGTGTATATCTGGGAAGTTAAAGTCTTCCATAATCACACATTTCCCAAGAATATTTATTTCATTAATAACATTAAAGAGCTCTCAATCAATATCCAGATCGGATATGGGGGAGGGTCTGTAGCACACCACAAGCACTATCTCAGGGGAGACTCTGGTAGCTTTCTTCCCCAAAGTCATTTTATCCCAAACAGACTCTGTTTACCCATTCCATCACTTCTAATTTCTTTACAGTTTACTTCATCATTAATATGCAATACTATTCCACCACCTTTACCTTTATTTCCGTCTTTCCTGAACAGCACATACCCTTCAACATAGGCGCCAACTCTGTGGGTGCTCCAGGGCTGGAGCACCCATGGGGAAAAATTGGTGGGTGCTGAGCACCCACCGGCAGCTCCCCGTGGCCCCGCTCTGCCCCCCTGCTCCAGCTCACCTCCACCTCCGCCTCTTCCACGAGCGCGCCGCTGCATCCTGCTTCTCCCCCCTCCCTCCCAGCGTTTGCGCTGCCAAACACCTGATTCGCGCAAGCCTGAGAGGGAGGGGGGAGGAGGAGGAATGCGGCACACTGGGGGAAGAGGTGGGGCCAGGGCGGGGATTTGGGAAGGGATCCAATGGGGAAGGAAGGGGGCGGAGTTGGGGCAGGGGTGGGGATGGGGCCAGGGCGAGGATTTGGGGAGGGATCCAATGGGGCAGGGAGGGGGCGGAGTCGGGGCGGGGTAGAGTTGGGGGTGGGGGGTGCGAGCACCCACCGGTACCAACAAAAGTTTGCGCCTGTGCCCTTCAATACATGTACCCCAGTCATGATTACTATTCCACTATATTTCTGTTATCCCTATAATATCTGGGATCACTTCCTGCACAAGTAGTTGTAGTTCCTCCATTTTGTTACCCAGGCTCCTTGCACTGGTGTACAAATATCTTAGTTGTTGCTGTTTGGCTTCACCCAGATTCCTCACTCGATTGGATACAGTCATTGTACTGCCAATATTACCTACCTGACTGCTAGTGTGTAGGAATGCATAGCTCCCAAATTGCCAGCCCATGGTTACGGCACACTGTTTCCATGGCTACAAGGCAGGAGTGACCTTCATCTCAGCGTCTGTGTTTTGGGAAACTTCTTGGCTGGCCTGTTTTGTCTCCCTTGCAGCTGGCTTTCACGTGCACAAGATATGGGTTTGCTATCTCATGTTGTTGTACACTGTATGCTTTCCCTATGCGCAAGAATGTGACCAGTTAGAAGCGTTGTAAGCAGGGAAGTGTAAAGAATAAAAGCCCCAGGAAAAGTTCCTGGGAGGAGAGAGGCTTTTCGGCTACCACAGACCTGGTGTTCTGTTTCCTTTCATCTGTCGTCGCCACACTAGTGTCATTGGTATTGGCACAATCTTTCTTCTTAATGTCCATTCTCCTACCCACAGCTGTTCCTTTCTTGATTGCTGTATTCTCTCTTTCTTGATTTCTTCCCGGTTAATATTAGAATCAGGTGTGAAGATTACATGAGCATTTCCCAACTGTCTCCCCCAAGTTCCTAGTTTAAAGCTCTTTAAACAGTTGTACCAAATGGCTACCTCCTAGTCCCCAGCTGGAAGTGCTTTTCAAAGAGGAATAAGAGATGATAAAAAGAAGGACCCCTGTCTCTCCCTGTCTGTTTCTGGCATAGCATCTAAGAAGACAAAGGAAAACAGCCTTTGGACTTTGGAGGAAGGGGTCCTGACCTGAAGAGTTTAGTCAGTAATCTTGCTGGAAGCATGTGGTGAGGAATTTTGCTTGAATCTAGCATAGTTTAATTTAGGCACCAGAAAGTGTTTTATCTTTATTTATCTTGTAACCATTTCTGACTTTTATGTCTCATTACTTGTACTCACTTAAAGTCTATCTCTTTGTAGTTAAAACACTTGTTTTATTGTTTTATCTATGCCAGTGTGTTTAAATTGAAGTGTCAGGATAAGTCTCTCTAAAATAACAGGCTAGTGTATATTATTCCCTTAAACGAATAACGGACTTAATATATTTGGAGAGGGCTGGGCAGTCCAAAACATACATTTCTTGGTGAAAGTCCAGGAGTGTGTTGGGATCACCCTGCAGTATAACTAAGGCTGGTGAGAGCCAGGGTGTGACTGGCAGACTGCAGTTACACAAACACATCTGGGAGTGACCTACATGCTTCTGATTGGTTGTGAGCAGTCCAGATTGGAGGCTACAGCAGCAAGGCATTTCAAGGCACCCCAGGTTACAGGGCAGGGGTGACACAGCCCCCCATTGGCCTGGATTGTACCCCAGTATGTCACACAGGTTACCTTGAGATGTTGTGGAATCCCTGTCATTGGAGGTTTTTAGAACAGGTTAGACAAACACTTGTCAGGAAAGGTCTATGTATACATAGTTGCCTCAGTGTGGGATGATGGACTAGGTGACCTTTTGAGGTCTCTTCCAGACCCACATTTCTATGATTCTGAGATCAAGCACTTCGCTGAAGTTGATGCTACTTGGGGTGAAAGGAGCATCCCTGTGATTAAAAAGTGGCAAAGGGTTATGAGGAGAGTATTGGCTTGAGGGCTGACCAGGGTCAGAGAGACAACATTACAAGAACTGAGATCCTATAAAAAACCCCTTTCTCCAGCTCTCATGTCTGAGTTAGCTGCACATCTCCTGGCTCTATTTGCCAAAAATATTTGCATTGTGAGTCCATGGTCTGAAATTTAAGTCAATTAACAACCCAATTCCAATGTTTACAGACAGATGGTGGATGAGAGCTATTGTATTTGCTTTGCTACCTGACATCTCTGACTTAAGTAACCACTGTAATTGTGCTCTAATGGACTCCCTTCAATTTTGGTTGTTTACAGTACTCCCTATCTTTGGACTTTTTTATTTCCTTATTAATCTCCTCTTTTGCAGCCACATGTATGGATCATTATCAGTGAAGGGAGTGAACAAGGTAAACTTAATAAGCTAGTCTGTGGTTTGGTTTGGTTTGTTTTTTTACATACACCTCTACCCCGATATAACGTGGCCCGATATAACACGAATTCGAATATAACGCGGTAAAGCAGTGCTCCGGGGGGGCGGGGCTGCACACTCCGGCGGATCAAAGCAAGTTCGATATAACACTGTTTCACCTATAATGCAGTAAGATTTTTTGGCTCCCGAGGACAGCGTTATATCGGGGTAGAGGTGTATCTGGCAGCAGAGAATGCAGAATAAGTAATCCCATTTAGAGTGATTCAATGTAGGTTTCATCTTAAAAGGACAACAGAACATGTGAACTAATCTTGTGTCAAAACAAAGTCTTGGTTCTATTCAGGATCCTGGTTAATTCAACATTCAGAGGAAACAAATCCTACAGGTAATAAAATAAAGGTTCATTTGATGCTAACTTGAGAGTGGTTTTCAAGGTAACAGCCATAGCCTGAGCTAAATAAACTTTGTGACAAAAGGCTAAGAGGTTTATTAGCCCAAAATAAGAAGCACCCTTAAGTTGTGTTTGTACTGAAATGTTCTCAGCTGCCTGTCACCAACTCCTCTGCTCCTGCCTTGCCAACATTTGAAATCTAGTATTTCCTTACTCTGCTTACAGGTCATGCAAGCAGAAGGAAAGGGGAAGTTTTAGAAGGACTGTACTGAGAGACATAACAGCAACATTATTGTTACTTGCTTTTCCGGATCCTATGGATTTTGCTGCAGTTCTACTGCCTATGCCCCATTGCTAAGGGGTTAAAGATAGGGAAATGCAACCCACCTACTCCAAAATCAGCAGTCAAGAAGAAGATGGTGGGGTAGCTCCATTTTTTATATGCAGGTCTGATGTTTCTTAAAACCACACACAAATAAAGGTGAGGGGAGCATTTTCCTCTAAGGCCCGGTCTGTACTTAAAGCTTTTGCCAGTAATGGTGATTTGGGGGTGTGATTTTGTTATGAAATTTTACACTGGCAAAAGTCATAGCATACACACTGGCCCAAAAAAAAGAGTGGTTTTGGCAGCATAGCATATTTTGCCCACGGAACCAGCATAAGCTATACTGGCAAAAGTGCACCTACACTAGGAGGGTTTGCCAATACAGTTATATAGCTACAATGGCAAACCTTTGCTACTGTAGACTAATTCTAAGGGCCAGATCTTCAAAGCTATTTAGGCTCCTAACTCCTACTGAAATCGATGGGAGTTAGGAGCCTAAAGAGCTTTGAGAATCTGGCCCTTAGAATTTAAAAGTACAAGGACAGACCAAAAAACCTTGGGTATTTGTGGGGATAGGGCTGTGGAGGAGGAGAACATAAAGTTTTTATAAAAGCTCCTCTTGATCCCTCCTGTTAAGGGAGGTTTAGCCCTCACTCTTTACCAATGTGTATTTATTTCTGAAATAACATTTATTTACATATTTTATAGCCTTTCCTCTTCCCTCAATCTGTAACAGTAACCACTAATTTCAGGAACATTAACTTTTGTAATTCTGAACCAGGTCAGGTGGCAGGGCCAGGATATAAAGGTCAGTCTCTTTCCAACACTCCTGAATGTTATACCTGGGAAGAGGGTGAAAATGTTATAGATATAAAAATGTAACTTAATAATCTATTACATCACTAATTAGTGATGGAGGAGAGGAGGGCTAAACCTTTCTAAAGAGCAAGGAAAAGGAGTGCAGGGGAAGTTGGGGTAGCCATGTTTGTTGTGGCCTGACGTTATACATTCCAAGAGCAGTAGTGAATCATTGTGCAGGGATCTGCATGTGGTATGATTATTTAGATGAATTTGCCAGTGCTTCCTATTTACAAGCTCTTCTACTGAAGTGGAATTTCCTGATCCAATCAGTATGGATGGATGAAATCCCACTGCTGACCCATATTATACACTTATTACTGAATTATTCAATTCCCTGTGCACTGATTTAGAGGCATTATTCAGCCAGAGAACAGGGATTTGCATAATAATTGTCTGGTTATTTCCAAATAGCCATACAGTGACTATGCAAATTGTTCTCATTAATAGACTCCTATCAGAATTTCCCTGAATTCCCCTATTGCTTTCACAACTCTCCATGGACATACCACAACCAATAGGAGTCCCTCAACTTCTGACCCAAATTCTCAATAGCACTCTCTCATTACCCCTGTTTCTCCTTGCTCCTTAAAGGAAATTTTTGTCTGACCCACCCAGCACACACACAGCCATCCCAAACCATTAAATCCTTTGAAAAATAAATTGTATTAAAATTTAGGGCAATATATTATGACAGGATAGGAAAAGGGCTAGAAGCTGAGGCTGTGTAAAATAAAAACCAATTTTTAAAAAAAGCCCAAAACTCAATACAAATCCAAAGCTGTTCTGTAGTTCAAAAAAAATTGGTTAGCTCTTTACAATTTTTATTTTTCATTTCCTCTTGTGACAGGGTGGACTAGGCCCTGAGGCCACCTACTGGAGGCCTTGTGGCCTTTTCACACCCCACCCCAGAAAAGGGCAGTAGAGAGGTCCTCTGAGCTGCTGAGAGCAGCTGTGTGGGAAGCAGCCAATCACGGCCCAGCAGGCTAGTATAAGAAGAGCTTCAGGGCCAGAACAACTGTAGTTCCTTGCTTGAGCTGGGGGAAAGTGCATGGTAATTTGGGCTGGCTGCTGGGACTCCAGCAGGACAAGGCCCTGAGGTAAGGGTGAATAAGGTGCTGGAGTCATGGGGAAGTGGCCCAGGGAATTAGAGTAGCAATGCAGTTTATTTAAAGAGAGATGGTGGATGGCTGCTATGTATAGGGTCCCTGGGCTGGGACCTGGAGTAGAGGGTGGGCCTGGGTCCCCCCTGCCAGCCACTGGAAGGTGGCCTGGACTTTAAGGCACCCCGGAAGGGGAACTGAACTGTAGTGGCCCAGCTGAAGAGCTGGGGCCAGAAAGGCCCTGAGAGGGTGAAGACATTGCCTTCAGGGAAGGAGCCCTGGGGCACTGCTCTATTCCGAAGCACGGACAGCTTGAGGGAGACATTACAGAGGGTACTGAGAGAGGCCCCTGTTGGACTTGTACCCTGAAGGGGGTTTGCTTTGCTTTTTTCTCACAGATGGATTGTGTATGACTTGGCCGGAGGGCTGAGTCAGTGAAGACCCACCACAAACAGGTAGAGAGAGAGTACAGGCACATGTGCTTCACCAGGGAGTGCTCGCGAGAGGTGAGTGCAACCCTGGTACACCTCTATATTTTATTTCCTCTATATCCTCATGGAGGATAAGTTCATCAATGGTCAGGGATGCAACCCCATGCTCTATATGTTCCTAAGTCTCTGACTGCCAGATGCTGGGACTGGATGACAAGGGCTGGGTCACTTGATGATTGCTCTGTTCTGTTTATTCCCTTTGAAGCATCCAGCATGACCGGATACTAGACTATATGGACCATTGGTCTGATCCAGTATGGCCGTTCTTAGGTACTTCTGGTTCTGGATGGGGCCACAAGATAATAGCTAAAATAGTCAGTGATGGTTCTAGCAATTTGTTCAACACACTTGGAAAATGAAAGTACTTTCAATCTGAGGACTCAGTAAATTTGGATAGTTGGAATGTGCATTCATGACTTCTAAAACTTTTGAGGTTTACACTTTACTAAAACAGACCCCTTAAAATTTTACCAAATCCCCAGTAAACTGTCATCTACTTTTTTCTTTTCTCATCATTGTTCAATGTAATATTTGTATCACCTTTAAAACCAGCTGTCCTGTCTGATTCCTTGAACAATGTCACAATTTGATGCAAGAGATAAATATTCTGTAAAATATAAATAAAATAAATCCTTGTTTCTGCAAACTCAAATATTCCACACCATAAAGACATTTAGGCTTCAATCCTGCAAGCATTTACACATATGAGAAACTTTAATCAATGAGATGATTCATGTGATTAAAATTACACGTGTGTTTACAAGATCAGGGTGTTAGCCACGTGTAGTAATGTGTTCCTAATACAGATTTCTATACATAGAGTGAAATCCAAACCCTATAGAAGTTAATGAAGGTTTTGCCATTGACTTCTATGAGGCCAGGATTTTACCCATGCTTTTTACCATGTATGTGTTATGGTATCTTTAATGATTAATAATATATTTCCCCTAAAAACAAGAGTGTACTCTTGTTTTGACTCTTTGCTTAGTATTAAGCACAAAATTTATCAGCACACATTGCCCTTGTTTTAATACAGGTAATTTCTGCCTAAGCACTAGACGTCCAGTAAAAGAAAACATCCGTGGTCTGGAAATAAATGGAAAAAAGGGAGACATACAAACCAGGCAATTAGAGCTGAATTTTTAGACCTGCACGCATCTGTGACGTTCCCCTCTGGTGTTATCTGGACCAGTCATCTGCTAGGCCTCTCCAATCCTTGACTCTGGGAGCCAGCCTTACCCGGCTCTGCTGTGAGAACCCCCACTCCTGGGCTGTTCACACAGCCTCTGGCATGTAAACTGCTCCTTGGATTGTGCAACCGAATGACACTAGCCAATATCTCTGGTCCCAGACACAACCCTAGGAACCTCCGTCTTGCAGTGTCCAGTTATGCCCGCTGGACGCTGCAACCTTATATGAGTTCATCACTTTAACAAAGAATTTGATATGTACCAGGCTTGTTATCCCAAGGGGAGCCTCTGATACACTTCAAACCAAACGCACTGCTTCCGGCAGAATAAACAAACAAATGTATTAACTATAAAGATAGATTTTAAGTGATTATAAGTCAAAGCATAACAAGTCAGATTTGGTCAAATGAAATAAAAGCAAAATGCATTCTAAGCTGCTCTTAACACTTTCAATGTCCTTACAAACTTAGATGCTTCTCAACACAGGCTAGCTGGTTGTTTTTCAGCCAGGCTCTCCCCTTTGATCAGCACTTCAGTTGCTTGATGTGATGTCTGTAGATGTAAGTGGAAGAGAGAGAGAGCATGGCAAATGTCTCTCCCTTTTATCATGTCCTTTCTTTCCTCTTTGCTTTGTCCCTCCCCCCTTCAGAGTCAGGTGAGCATTACCTCATCACAATTCCAAACTGACCAAAGGAAGGGGGTGACTCCCTCGAGAGTCTAACAGCTTCTTTTGTTGCTGCCTAGGCCAGCGTCCTTTGTTCCTGTGAGGCTGGGCTGGGTTTGTCCCATACCTGCCCTGATGAGGTGTGAACTGCCTCTCTGTTCTTGGAGAGGTTTTGCCTGGGCTTGCTTTAAGCCATGAAGATACATTTTCAGTCTCATAACTATATACATGAAATTATAACCTGTAACATTACTGTAACAACCATGCTCAGTGCATCATGAGCCATGCAACAATCTCAAGGACGAATATAGTTTACAGCAACTGATTCTCCAGATAGTTACTTCTGCTGAGGCAACTTAATAATATTAGTATTTCTACAGCACTAAAAGTATTTTGAGCACAATACAAAACATGCAGGAAGCTTTGTCCTCTGGCCTGAGGCGTTTACTATCTAAACCAGACATCAATAGTGCAGTCCAAATGAATTAAACATTGACAATAATATATATTAAGTAACCCATACACAAAAATCAATTGGTTATGAACCTTGGGAGTCTCCTAAATTGGCAGTTTGTTCCTGGACACAAATCTAGAAAAAGGAGAACGTTTGCTCATAAACATGTTTTGTTTCCTGCTTTTTACTGCAAAGGTTTCTCACTCATATTTCATTGTTCATCTTCTGCCATCCAAGTCTTGAGGAGTAGAGGGAGGGAAAATTCCCCCCATTAACATTTTTAATTTTCCATATTTTGCAATGAAATGTAAAAAAAATATTTTTATAAATACTGAATTTTTTGCTGGGAATCTCTGGTTGATTTAAGCATATCGTTCTAACTGGCTTTGATGTTCCTGTGTCTGGATGTACATATCAGATTGGTGTATGCAAACAATTGGTTCTGCAGTGGAAAGATCTCTTCTGCATCTGAGTTCAGAGGGATACATGATGGCTACCCCACATCCATTTTCCCTAGGTATATCTTGCTGAGACAAGTTGTGCTTAAACAAGACCTTGGGGTCACCAGGCCAGATTTCAGTGATGCAATCCAGTTCAGATCTTTACAGATTTTGGCATGCAGAATTCCACTTGAAGTTCCATGCCACAATATGTCAGAAAGCAAAGCCATTCATGCTGGCATGTTCTGTACATATTTCTTGTTTATTTCAGTGAAAATTTAATCTTTGATATACATACTGTAAGTATATTTGATTAGCACTAAATTCCAGATGCTTCTTGCAGCATTCAGACATCTTTCGTCCCCTTGACACACAGATCCACACAGAAAAGGAATCAAAGCTCTTAACTGTCTGTGTGAAGATGCACTGTATCTCCTCATTCTTATTTAACTTCTCTTACCCTTCTATCCCATCTTTAGGTAAGCACTGAAATAAATTGCCTAGTGAGGTTGTGGAATCTCTCATTGGAGTTCTTAAGAGCAGGTTAGACAAACACCTGCCAGGGATGGTTTAAATAATAATACTTAGTCCTGCCATGAGTCCATGGGATTGGACTCTCAGGTTGCCTTTCAGTCCTATGCTTCTGTGAGTAGAAATTGGAAGAGTTGGTGGGGAAAGCATCCAAGTAGCTTTTTCTCTTGTATTCTATTCAAACATCTTTCCTGCTTAAAAAGGCACTTTAGATTGCTAAATTATTGTTTCATATAAATTCTTGACAGACCTGTATTCAGAGCTCTAAGAACAGCTGTTACTTAGAGTGTTTCCCTAGCCCTTTCATTCTGGTTACTGTTCATGTCTGATAATGACAGGTTTGAAACCGTTTTTTTAAAAGAAAAAATCCTGAAAAGTAGATAATCTGACCATTAAAAAGGGATTTACAGCCTCCTGTAAAATCAATGGGGTTTGGAATAAGTTTGCATATATGTCTATGCAAAGATAAATGGAAGAAACATGTTATCTGAATTTAACAGAGCCAAGACTATCTGAAAGTCTGTATATGTCCAGATGAGTCTTTACGGGCTCGTCTTTACAGGGTCCGTCTACACTGCATACTCCTTAAGGTGGCGTGTAGGGTACATACACTGCACACTCCCTAGCATGGGTATAAATAGCAGAATAAACAGTGAGGTACAGCTTAGGTGTGTAAAGGCACTCCTGAACTGTTAGGGTATGTTAGAGGCTGCTGGTCCGGTTTTATACCAGACAGTCCTCTTTTTGGCTGCTTCATCCCCTGTCCAGTATGGGGACAAAACTAGACTCAGTTTTCTCCGATATCTGACACAGGACACAATTTTGAACTGAGCACTGCTCTGCCCTCACTGGCATGACCTCATATGCTTGCTGTGTGAAAAATCAGGCCGGTCAGGGCAAGGCGGACTGCTCTTGAAAATGGCATTCCCTGTGCAGTGTGACCTCACATGCCCATGTGTACAAGATCAGGCTGGCAGGGCAGGGCATCATGCTCTTGAAAGTGGTGTCCCCCATTGGCATTACCTCACATGCATACGAGGTTGTGGGGGGTGGGTCCACACCATTCCCGGGAGTGCCAGAATGTCTGGTATTCCAGGAATGTGTGAGTGACTAGTGTAGGGTGTATACCCTACATGGCTCTCTATATGCCCAAGCAATGACTTCTCTGTCTAAACTGCTGCTCTGCATTCCCACTGCCAGAGTCTTTCCCCGCATCAGTGAAAGATTCCATCAGATGGGGAGGCAGCAAAGCTGCCTTTCCCCCCTGCCTCCCCTCTTCCAGAGCCTTGCATGATGTATGTCACTGCACATCACAGTGTTGATGCAGCCTGCTTTTCACTGCAGTGTGTAGCTACACATACTCTACTCACCACTGCCAGAGGCATGCAGTGTAGATGTGGCCACAGAGACATTCTGTGAATGTAATCCAAATTAACCTAAAATGTGAATTTAAAGTGGATTAGTTAAAATCACTTTAAACCTCGGTGTGGATGCTCATTTACAGAATTAAGGTGGCCTTAATTTGATTTAACTTAATTCACTTAGTTTCAGCAGTACAATAGCAAAGTGAATTGAGCAGAGCCATGGGTCCCCCCTCTCAGACATTTTTCATATGGTACACACAACTGTCCCCCCCTCAAGTCCCTCCCCAAGGCTCCCCACTGCCCCTCTCCAATTGGCTTTCCCCTGGGGACACTCACTGCAGCTCGCAGTACTTACAGCAGGTCTTAAGGCTGTCACTGAGCAACTCCAGCAGGCAGAGAAGAGGAGATACAGGCTTCTGGAAGCAGAGCTAGGCAGAGCACTGGTGTAGGAGCTGGTCCCATGGCAATGGCAAGGAGGAGATGCACTCCACACACCACTGCCTACTCAGGTTTGGCTCCTCTGTCATGACAAAGGGGTGGTGGGGCCAAATTTGAGTGAGTGGCATTGCAACCTGGCCCCTGGGCATTGCAGCACCACTCAGGTTTGATGATTTGGGGTATTTCCCCCAAATCTCAGTGGGGAGTCTTAAGAAATGGAGATCAAATGGCTATTAGATCATTTACTTCATTGCCCTGCCAATGCCGGATTGTTCCCTAGTCCAGTGGTCTCCAAACTTTTTTGATCGTGCACCCCTATCAGTAAAAAAAATTTGAGCACGCACCGTCCGCCCCCCCCCCCCCACCACCGGAAGAAAAAAAAAAAAAAAGCGCTCCTAAGCACCCCTCCTGCCGCGCACCCCCAAGGATCCTCTTGCACACCCCACTTTGGAGACCACTGCCCTAGACCATGTACTTCAGTGTTTTATGCAGTCTCAGTTAAAACACCTCCAGTGAGGCAGTGAGGGGGCTAATAGAAATTTTTTTCCTCATAATCAGGCAGTGTCTCAGGGCAGGTCTACACTTACTTCCTGGTCCGGCCGTAAGCAGTCGATCCCGGATCGATCCTGGAAGTGCTCGCCGTCGACGCCGGTACTCCAGCTCAGCGAGAGGAGTACGCAGCATCGACGGGGGAGCCTGCCTGCCGCGTCTGGACCCGCGGTAAGTTCGAACTAAGGTACTTCGAATTCAGCTACGTTATTAACGTAGCCTCAGAGAGACTTTGCTTGCTTGTTATTGCTGCTTGAGGTCCATGGTTGTTGGTTTTTTAAATGGAAAAAAAACCAAACTTGTCATGAAATTGTTCACTCTTGTAGGAAATTACTGTCTGACAAATATTTCCACTTATCTGATAGCTCAAGCTCTTGGAAAGCTTGAGCTCCAAATATGGAAAGTGTAAAGATTTGATGTGTAAAGATAACACCTTTCCTGTTCAGCAAATGTCACTATATAATTAACAAAATCCTGATGGGATACATTGGCTAGTTTCTGCATAGAAAACCCCAGTAAATAAGTTGTTTGCAGAGTCCACACTGAGCATTTTCAAAATGTACCTTATAAGGTTAATGGTTATCAGGAATCCACACAAAATAAATATTTATTTTTATTGCAGTAAAGCCTATAGACCAGGACCCATTGTATTAAGCACCGTACACATAATGAAAAGACAAGCCCTGACCAAAAAGCTTCTTTTGATCTTTTTGTTTCTTTAAATGGATTGAGTCTAGTGTCTTTTTATTTTAAATATAAACCACTTTATATTGATCAGATTTTCAATAGAAAAAAAATCAAAATACAGATGAAAGACAAATACAAAATCTCTAATTAGGGGTGTTTGATTAAATTGCAAGTAGGTATTTTTTCCTCACCCAGTAAATATGGAATTGTGTTGTGTGTATGTATCAAAAAGAATAAATTATGGTGTGGTATAAGGATTTATAAGCAGTGTGAATGGGGGGTGGTAAAGCAAACAGATATTTATACAGGTAATCTGAAACAAGTGCTGATAATGAGGGGAGCTAGGTAGAGCAAAACAGAAGTGTAGCCATGCCACCTCCTTCCCCAAACCTTTCCCTGTCCTCCTTAAGAGGCCAGTGACTAGCAGTTATTGTGGTTGTCTTTTTCAAATGGGGTGCACTGGTGGAAGGTTCTTTATGCTCTTTCCCTCCACACCCACACAGAGCAAGTCAAAATCTGACCCTAAATAACTCGTCCAAGATGAAACAAGTGATCCAGAAAGTCAGGCTTGTAGTTTGAGAGCTAATGGCTTCAGGCCTTTGTCTTAATCCACTAAACAGTGCTGCCACTCAACTCAAATATTGACATTCACACTGTGTACTTTCTGCATGCATTGCTATGATGAGTGGAACAGACAATTCAGGACCAAGAGGAAGATCCTGTAGGTGTGACAGACCCATATCCTGATTTCCTAAACCACAGTCTGCTTGCAAGGTAGAGAGCAAGATCCCTGAGATCTTCCCTCAGGATCTGTAAGAAAGTAGGGCAGCTGACCAGAGTTTTCAAAAGCACATACCAACTACCTAGTAAGGGAGCTATTGCAGTGTGGAGAAAATTATTCTCTGTTGCCTAAAGAATTACACCAAACACATGTGCTTTTATCTAATAATTTTGTGTTGTGACCCTTGTTTTGAATACACAGCCCAAGTGACTTCCACTTTGTGTTGACTATGAAAAAACAAGGCCTTTTCCCCAAAACGGGGCAGGGAGAGATGGGAGGATATACTTGAAAAGGGTCTTCTCTTTGTGACAAAGACTGTGGAACCGGACTCTCCTATGGTTGCCAAACATAAAAAGGAAAAATATTGTAGCTACTTTGCAACGTAAGTTATATTTTTGTCATTTGCAGCATGAAGACAGACAAAGTCAAGAAGAATATGATGCTTAAGTGAAATGGCATTTGTAGTATGCCAAGCTGAAGAGAAATCTAATGAAAATAAATTGTTTTCCCAAAATCCTAGTCAGTGAAATTTAAGTGAATCATACTATAAAGGGAAAGGATTTTTGAAACCTCGGATTATTAAAAGATAAAAACTTACATGTATTTTTATATAAAAATTTGAACTCTTGTCCTCATTCTTGTTACTCATATGCCTAGTTTAAACATTCCTGAATCTTACAAACTAATTTAGCTACAATGCAGCAGGACTAGTGCTGGAGTAATAGAATATTGATTGTACAGTGTTCGGAGACAAAAAGCTCATGTCGCTGTACTTTATATACATTCATGATGTTGCATCAAGTGATCCAGGTCAATATTCTTTGCCAAATATACCCAACCACCTCATACCTACTGGTGATTTGATTATGAAATATAGTATTTTTGGAGGGGTATGATACAGTCAATCTTGCATTAAACTAAAATGTCAGTGATGGAACAGACCTTCAGGGCGGGGGGGCAAAAAAACCCTAAATGTTCAAACACATTGCAAGTGTTTGTGATTCATTTAACTTTATTTCCTTGCCAGTTATTAATATAAAGAAAATGTTTCATAGAGTTGCTGGAAACTTATGTAAAGGTGAGATGATGGGCCTGAGAGGCAGAGTTCACATGCTAATAGACACTAGCCCAAAACTTGTGTGTGTGTGTGTGTGTGTGTGTGTGTGTGTGTGTGTGTGTGTGTTTAGAAATGAAGCTTGGTTGGAAGCCCATTTTTAAAATGAAGAGAACCATATTCTTAGCTGAAAATAGAAATGAATAATACTCTGCACTAATACACAACAATGCTTTCCAAAATACTTTAAAAAAACTAATCAATCAGAACATGGGGCAGATTCAGGCTAAAGGGGCCTAAAACTCTGTCTTCCTCCCATTCTCAATTCCTACTTATTCCTCTAACATTAGACAGCCTAGCCTTCCCCAGCAGGTATCCAGCCAGCAGCAATCAACCGTGCTCTGCATTACTGCCTGTTGTTCAGCTTCATGCCTCATCTCATTGCTGAGTCCAGGCTCCTTCTCACAGATCCTCTCTTAATAAACCCCTGGGTTTTCAGGCTCTCTGTGAATCTCTCTCCCTATTTTACAAGCACTTTATGCCAACGTTTAGCTAGTGAGGGTGAGGGACAGGTGTTGGGGAGTGGGGTGAACTGCACCAAGTACACATCCGTGCTCATGTTTCCATGAATGAGGCACCAGCTGATATCTCCAAAGGGCCGTGAGACCAAGGTAAAATACAGACTGGCCCACAGGGATTCCTCACCCTCCTCAGGTGGAAGGAGATTCTACCACTTAGTGTCAGGGTGGGACACGAGGTTGAGAAAATAGAATGTGTGGCAAAGTGGCGCACAAGTGTGAACAGGTGCTTCTGAGGCATCTTTCGAAAACAAACTGACTGCAGACCATGAAGCCAGCTTGGGGTATGCAGAGGGGGTGGGGGGGGGGGTTTGCAGGGGGGGGGCCTGATATGCCTGAAGCTAACAGGTTAGTCAAGGGTGACTCGTGGGAGGTGCACGAAGGGCCAAGTGCACCTCCAGCAGGGTCAAGTGCGCCCAGGCAGGGAGAAGAAGGGGCAGGGCCAAAGCCTCTCCTCTTCCAGCCATGCTGCCTGGGACATTGCCCACTGCAGCGCAGCAGCTGACTGAGCGCCCAGGCTCAGCTTCTGGGGACAGTGGCCGAGCGAGCCGGAGCCCCGTCCCTCTGGCATGCTCAGAGTCAGCTCCAGGCCCCAGTTCCCTGTCCAGGCTCATCTGGGGACAGAAGTGGACACTGAGCATGCTGGGGAGGGTGGAGGGGGCTCTGACTCGCTCAGCTGCTGTCCCGGAAGCCAAGCCTGGGCGGGAGGCAGCCTGCTGCCGCCGCAGCCAGGCACTCTCCCAGGCAGCTGCTGTGCTGCACTGGGCAGCATCCGGGAGTGGCTCCAGGGCTTGGCTGCCAGGAAGAGCAGCCAAACATGCCAGGGGGAGGCAGTGCAGTGGGAGGACAGAGGCTCTGCCCCCAGTAATGTGGGCTGGGGAGGGGATGGGGAGAGTGTGGGGGTCCCAGACTGGGGGCAGGCTGGGGAGGAGTCATATGGTCTTGGCTCTCAAAATCAGAACAGTGAAAGAATGGCAGACTGTGTCTGGTGTCAAGGATCATGACTGGTGGAACACATTCTGACACAAAAGTGTCCATAAAGTAACTTGGAAGTCCCCAAACAGTGTCACCAGGAAACAAACTGGCCACCCTATGTACTGGAAGGAAATTTAGATCTACTCTCCAGGACATCAGAGCATTCAGATGAGCTGATGTTAGATGTGAGACATTAATGTGTGGCAAGACTGAAGTTTACAGTTAAGACAAAGAAAAACAAAGAAAGGTGACCTAAGCAACTGTGCTAACTGGCGAGGTGTTACACTCCCTAAGTCTTCCACAGTATCATCTTAGTAGAATAAAGAAAGCAACTGAAGCAAAGCTAAGGGAAGCGGAGGCTGGATTTTGACCTGGAAGATCATGTGTTGACCAGATTTTCACCCTGAGATTGGTCATCAAAGAGACTATTGAATGGCAAAAGCCACTCATAAACTTCATAGATTTCTAGAAAGCATTTGACAGCCTTCTGCTCAGTTGTTTACCCCACACCAGCCCTGAAAGGGTTAAGGAAGCCAAGGAAAGGACCAATTAGTGTGATAGGCCCTACATGAGGGATTAGGCTGGAGAAGCAACCCCTGATTGGAAGATGAAGATCAGCTGAGCAGGTGTGGGCTGGGCTAGCACAAAGCCAGGAAGCTGGCAACAGACATGGTGGCAGTGAGGAAGTCTGCAGTCACCCTTTGTGCATTAGAGAGGGAAGGAAGGTACCCAGGGAAAGAGTAGGACCCTGGAGCCTGGCCCTGAGGGAAGGGTGTGCCCAGAAGAGAGAAGGGTGGAGAAGAAGCAACTCAGGGAGAAAGCAGCCAGGTTGGAGACGTAGCAGACTTTGGCTGTGTGTTGTAGGATCCCTGTGCTGGGACTTAGAGTATAGGGCAGGCCCATGTTCCCCTACCAGTCACTGATGGAGTGGCATTACCTGGACAGCTGATCCAGTGAGACTCTTTACCCAGGAAGGGGAAGCCACATAGTGACCAGGCCAGAAGGCCAAGTCATGAAGAGTGAGCTGCAGTTCCTGGGGCAAAAGAGGAGCCCCAAAGCAAGAGAGAGGACAATGGGTTGAGAAACTGCAAGAGGCGGCATCAGAACTGCAAAAGCACTAATCCCCAAACAGCCAGGAGGAGGCGCCACCTGTGGTAAATGAGTAACCCATCACAATTCTCCATCATAATTCACTCTGAAACATCTTGACCTGTTATAGTGTGTCAACAGAAATAATTATAAGAAAATTACATAAAAGTACAGTTTACGTGGTTAAAGTAAATGTACACTTGAGCAAATGGTTCAACCCACACACTGGTGTCAAATTCTCTCACCTCTCCAGTTTGGAATTGCCATTGACTTAATTCTGCAATAAAGCATAGACAGATACAACACACCACTTAACAAGGATATAGATTTTGAAGGATATAGATTTTGCTGGCTACATAGCTTTTCTAAGTGACTGTTCAACCAGCACGCAAGTAAAGACCGAAAGACTGTCCAGCCATGCAAAAGTGACAGGGTTAATAATTAGTAATGAAAAAACAAATCTAATGAGAACCCCAGCAACTCCCAACTCAAGCATTACATTAGAAGGAAAAGGAGTTAAGTCACTTACCTTGGCAGTAAAGGGCAAGCCCATGACTATCTCTAGAAGGAAATAATCTCATGAATTGTCTTGGAGGCAGCTGAATTCATGCTACAACTGAGGTTGTATGCACCTTTTCTTGAACATTTTTAAAAGCTTGTTCAAACTTTCCTGTCGCTCCTGACATCGTTCAGCGAGTGACACAGCCTAGATTCTGAAATCGTAGCTTATTAAATTCCCTCGTTACACCTGACACCGGTCAGCGAGCGACACAGCCTAGATTGTGAAATCGTAGCTTATATTTGTTATTTTCCTGCTACCTATCTGGAGGCCAGCAGGTTTGGTTGACCAGATTGTATTATGCTAAGTTTACTTGGTGGGGTGCACACCAATGTTTACAATAACTGAGGCATTTTACCAATATTCCCCCTTTCGCAATTCTCCAAGAACAACTGATTGACATTAGGGAAGATGGAAATTTACTAGCCGAATTTCAACAAAAACCTTTGCATAATTGGTGGATGGGATTGAAAAATGAGTATCATGATTTAGTAAGCGCAGCCAACGATGCACTTCTTCCATTTGGATCTACGTATCTTTGTGAGGCATCTTTTTCAGCTATGACAGCCATTAAAACCAAGGTGCGAAATAAACTGAACTTAGAACCAAACCTTCGAATCGCTGTATCACAAAGTGTTAAACCAAGATTTTCAAAAATAATGAAACATATTCAATCACATTGCTCTCACTAAAAAATATTATTAATTCAACAAGGTTTTTTGTACTGTTAATAAATAAAATAAAAAAATATTTTAAAAATATTGTTTATTTCATCTTTATCTCATCCTTTTTTAATTTCTATTTTTGTGTATGATTTATAATGTACATAATATATTAGTACAGTAGTACATGTATATAATTTATACATATATAAATATACATATATTGGGGGTTGTAGTGAGTCCATATTGGTTGACCGGGAAGTGGGCGGGCTTACCCGCCCACTGCTAAAGGCCCCTCCCCCAGCCTAGCGGGAGGGACCACTGGACCCAGAAACCAAGTAATTCCGTGGGACAACTGATAAAAAAACAGGGAGTGAGGTGACGGTTAAAGGTTCAAAATCAGGGAACCAAATGGGGACACCGAGCAAAGGACCCCGGACAGCGCCCACTGCTCCTCAAAGGTGGTAAGGGAGCCAGCGGACGCTGCCCAGTGGAACTCCGCCCGGAGACGTGAAACCAAAAAATTACGGAAGTAGGCCCCACAGTCGCAGAGCACCCCCTCGGTCAACATCTTCTCCCTGGTATTATAAATGGTAAGCGTAGCTAGGGCCAGGAAGAGGTTGCCGAGGAGGTCTCGCGACTTCGTGGGGCCACGGATAGGGTGTGCGTAAATAAACAGGTGTGGGGAAAAGTGCAGCCAGAACCTCAACAAGAGGTTCTGGAGGAGCCGAAACAGGGGCTGCAGCCTGGCGCACTCGAGATATGCGTGCGCCAGGGTCTCCCGTAGGCCGCAAAACGGGCAGGCCTCGGGAATGGGAGTGAACCGCGCTAAGTACACGCCCGTGCTCACGGCTCCGTGAAGGAGCCGCCAACCAATATCCCCGGCGGGTCTGGGAACTAAGGTGGAATAAAGACTGGCCCACCGGGGTTTCTCACCCTCCACAGGTAGTAGATAGTCCCGCCATTTGGTATCGGGGCGGGACACGAGGGTGAGAAAATGTAACGTGTGGAGCACGAGCGTGTACAGGTGGTCTCTAGGCGCGGTTCGAAACCGGACCGGCTGCAAAGCGTGCAGCCGGCTTGGGTTGTGGGATCGGGGAAGTCGGGGGGGCTCACGGGACAGGGGCCCAATAAAAAGATCCGGAGGGCCCGGGGTGAGGGGGGGGCGGGGAGCGCCTGCCCGCAGGGTCCGCCACAGGAAGTCGAGAGCGGGAGGTGACAACGCAGCGCCCACCTCCTGGAGTACACGCAGAGGGGTCGTGAGGGTGGAGAGCCCCATGCGCCGACCAAGCGTGCGGGGATCCACCCAGTCCCCTCTGGTGTAGTCCAGGAGGTCTCCGACCCTGGTGGTTTCCGCCAGGACCAACCTCCGGCTCACCGAGGGTGACTCCGCCACCTGCACACGGAGATCGGGATTGTGTAGCAGGGGCTCCGCGAGGAGATCCTCACCCTCGGTGGCCACAGTGGACCTGGTCGCCGAGAAAAGCTTCCAGGTCCGGAGAAGGTCCTGGTAGAAGACCGGCAGCTCCGAGAGGTCTCGCGGAAGACCTCTCGGATGAAGAAAAAGGAGCTGCCGGTCGTATCGGAGCCCTCGGAGGCGGCGAAGAAAGGCGTGCGCTAACGTGCTCCATGCCGGACTACCAGCACCATAAAGGAGCCTCTGCAGGGCCTGGAGGCGGAAGACATGGACCTGGCTACGTAGACAGACCAGGCCCTGTCCCCCCTCCTCCAGGGGGAGACTCAGAACCCCTGCAGAGACCCAGTGCAGTCCCGGCCAGAAAAACTCCAGGGCCATTCTCTGGAGCCTGGCCAGGATCCCCGGGGCCGGGCCTAGGGTGTTGAGTCGGTGCCAAAGCATGGACAGGACGAGCTGGTTCAGCACCAGCGCCCTCCCGCGCAGGGAGAGACACCGGAGAAGTCCAGTCCATCTCCGCAACCGCCCACCCACCCTGGCCTCCAAATCCTGCCAGTTCTCCGGCGGAGAAGGATGCGTGGCGGAAAGATAAACGCCAAGATAGAGCAGCGGACCCGCGCTCCACCGAATGGCTTGAAGCGCGGGTGGGAGGGAGCTGGTCTGCCACCCGTCCCCGACCACCAGGCCAGAGCTCTTGACCCAGTTGACCCGGGCGGAGGAGGCCGCCGAATAAACGGCCTGGCAGGCCTCCACCCGCACCAGATCTTCTGGGTCCTGGACCACGAGGAGCACGTCGTCGGCGTACGCCGACAGGACCAGCCGCATCTCCGGCTCCCGAAGCACCAACCCCGCCATCCTCCGGCGGAGGAGGCAGAGGAAGGGCTCGATCGCCAGAGCGTACAGCTGGCCCGAGAGGGGGCACCCTTGACGCACTCCCCGCCCGAAGCTGACCGGCTCGGTCAGGGCCCAGTTGAGCCGGACCAAACACTCCGCTTCAGCGTACAGCACCCGGAGAAAGCCTACAAACTGGGGCCCGAAGCCGAAAGCCCGCAGGGTGCCCAGGAGATACCCGTGGTCCATCCTGTCGAACGCCTTCTCCTGGTCCAGGGACAGGAGGGCGAACGACAGACCATCCCTACGCCCCAGCTCTAAAAGGTCACGGACCAGGTATAGGTTATTAAAGATGCTCCGGCCCGGGACGGTGTAGGTCTGGTCGGGATGGACCACATCCGCCAGCACGGACCCCAGCCGCAGCGAGATAGCCTTCGCTACGACCTTATAGTCCGTGCTGAGGAGCGAGAGGGGACGCCAATTCCGTAAATCGCGAAGGTCCCCCTTCTTCGGCAACAAGGCGAGCACAGCTCGCCGGCACGAGAGAGGGAGGACCCCGCTTAGCAAGGACTCGGCCCAGACGGTGACGAGGTCTGGGCCGAGGACATCCCAGAACACGCGGTAGAACTCCACGGTCAGCCCGTCCATGCCCGGCGATTTGTTGGTGGGCATGAGCCGGAGGGCTTCCGAGAACTCGGCTAGGGAGAGAGGCAACTCCAGCCGGTCCCGGTCGCCCGCGCTGACCGTCGGGAGCCCGGTCCAGAGCACCCTGCGGGCCTCGGCGTCGGTCGGATCCGGGGAAAAAAGAGCGGCATAGAAGGCCCTGGCCCTTCCACGCATCTCCTCCGGATCCGTGAGGGGGGAGCCGTCCTCCGCCAGGAGGCAGGTGACATGCTTTTTGGCCCCCCTCCTTTTCTCCAGGGCATAGAAGAAGCGGGAGCCGCGATCCATCTCCCGAAGGAGACGGATGCGGGATCGAACGAACGCGCCCCGGGCCCGGTGGTCTTCCAGGGCCCGGAGCTCCCCCCGCTTCTCCCGGTACGCCTCGCAGAGGGGTGGATCCTCGGGGCTGGAGGCCAGACGCCTCTCCAGCTCCAAGACCTCCCGCTCCAACTGCCCCATCAGCGCACCCCTCCGCCGGCTGGCGCCCCGGGTGTAGTTCCGGCAAAAGAGCCGTGCGCGGACCTTCCCTACATCCCACCACCGCCGCGCCGAGGGAAAGGTGCGCCGCTGCTCCCGCCAGGTCAACCAAAACTCCCGGAAGGTAGCCACGAAGTCCACGTCCTCCAGCAAACTGTTATTAAAATGCCAATAGGCCGGCCCTGGCCGCTCGGAACTGAGAGAGGCCGTGACGGACACCAAATGGTGATCCGAGAACGGGGCCGGCCGGACGCTGGAGGCATGGGCCCGTGCCAGATGAAGGCGGGACAAATAAATCCGGTCCAACCGGGAGTGGTGCGACCGGTCATCCTCCACCTGGACATAGGTGAAGGTGGTATCGTCGTCCGGGTGGTGGTCGCGCCAGACGTCCACCAGGGAGTGATGGTCTACAATCTCCCTGAGGACGCCCGCGGCCGCCTGGGAAGTCTCAAGCCCTGAGCGGTCCCGGTCCTCGAGGGTGGTGTTAAAGTCCCCGCCCAGGACCAGGCACTCGCGAGAATCCAGAGTGCCGAGGAAGGCCGCCGCCCGCCGATAGAAAGGCACGCGGTCCGGGCCCTTGTTCGGGGCATAAACATTGACCAAATTTAGAACTAGCCCTTCCACACGGGCCCGGACGTGCAGCAGGCGGCCCGGCACAACCTCGGCAACCCCCAGCACCTCAGGCCGCAGCCCCGGGGAGAACAGGGTGGCCACTCCAGCTGAGTGGGCGCTGAGGTGGCTAAAATAAACTCCATCTCCCCACTCCAGCCGCCAGCTAGCCTCGACGGCCGGAGCCGTATGGGTCTCCTGCAGGAAAATCACAGAGTACCCCCCCTCCCGAAGGAAGGAGAGCACTTGGCACCTGCGGGGACTCACCCTACAGCCCCGGGCGTTCAACGATGCAAAGGTGGTGACTGTCATGTCGAGGGCTGGGGCAGATCCTCACAGGCGGAGGGATCGACGGCCTCCAGCGGGCCCCGCAAGATCCCATGCTCGGCCCCGAAGGCCAACAAGGAATCGCGGAACCTGCAGGCCCGCCGGTAGGCCGCGATGTCTCGCCGATTGGACCCCCGCCCCTCCCCCAAAAGTGCCTCCAGAGCCCGGAGGACGAGATGGAAGTCCCCCCAGCGCCGAAGGGCGAGCTGCACCTTACCCTGGGAACCACGGGTATCCGAGAGAAAGAGGCGCAGCTCATCCCGCAGCGCGGAGGGGGAGGCAGCGGCCGAGCCGCTGCCAGCCTCCGGCAGGGCCCCCGAAGGGCCCTCGCGGCCCACAGACAAACAAGGGGCCGAGCTCCGGCGCCGCTGCGCCGGGCCGCCCGTCTCTGTCCCCGGCAAAGGGGAGGGCGGCTGAGGGAACAGCACAGCCCCAACAGTGGCGGGAAGGGGAGACACGAAAGTCGTCCCCCGAGGGTCGTCAGCAGGCAACGAAAATGCGACAACCCCGGGGGCGGCGGTGAACCCAGAGGTGGCAGGAAGAGACACCTCGGGGACAGCAGGAGAGGGAACAGGGTCAAGGACAGGAACAAGCTCCCCATCCCCTGCTGCCAAACCGCTAGATTGTGGCTCCTCCTGGCTAGGGTCTGCAGCCAAGGGGACGGAGGCAGCAGGGACTGGGGAGGCCTCAGGGTTAGGAAGTGTGGAAGGGGCGGGATCGGGGGTAGAAACCGGCTGCTCAGCAACAGCCGTCACCCCAAGGGGCTCGGCGGCTGTGCACGAGATGGCAGGCGCGGCCGGACTGGCAGGTAGGGCCAAGGGTTCCCCCAAAACTAAATCGGGGGCGACAGGACCGGGAGCAGGAGGGGGGCCCGGGACTGAGTCAGCGCTCGGATCGGGGCCCGCTGGTGGAAGGTTGTCCTCCCCCTGGGTAACTGGGGTCAAACCCAGGGCCTCAATCTCATCAAAAAAGGAGGCAAAAGCGGTCCCCTCGGCCCCGGCGACCTCCCCGCCAGTCACGGAGACAAAGGCCGCCTCGGCAACATCGGCGGCGGCGGGGGACTCGGTTGGAGCAGGGGCCGGGAGAACCGCTACCGAAGCCTCCTCAGGTGCGGGCTCAACGATAGGGACAGGAGTTTCCCCAGCCGCTGCCACGGCGTCCACAGTTTCCATGGCCAGCGCCTCCTGCTGGGTACCGTCCGGGGGGCGCGATGGAAGCACTAGCAACGTCGGCCCCCCGCAACATCTTTCGGGGGGTCTGCTCTCCCTCCTCATCAGAGGGGAGGGAGAGAGCCCGCGACCCGCGGGCGCTGCGCTTTCCCCGGACGGTCACCCAGCCCTCTGTGGTAGAAGAGGAGGTGGAGGGCCGGTCAGCAGGGACGGGGCCAGAGGGCAAGGGCAGTAACTTCGGGGCTCGGGGTGGCAGGGGCGAAGGGCCTGAGGGCAAGGGCGAACCCTCCCCCTGGGGCGGGCCCGACCCCGCGGCCGGTGGAAGCTGCCCCGCCCCCACCTCCACATGCCCCGCCGATCCAGGGTCGGCGACGGCAAGGCCCGCCCGCTCGGCCGTCTCCGCGGCCAGAGCGGGGAGCGCGGCAGAAGGAGGAGGGACGGCGGCAGCAGCAGTGGCCGAACCGCCAGGGTCGCCGGCGATGACAGGGCCGGCACTCTCCCGGGCCTCGGGGGTCCCGGACGCCCCTCCAAGCCGGGCCAGGGGACAGTCCCTCCGGACATGCCCCGGCGCTCGGCAAAGAAAGCACCGGGCCTCCCCCGTCGAATAATGGACCCGGTAGCGGGCCCCGTGGTGGGGCACCAGGAAGGACCCCTCGAGCGCCGTTCCGACACCCGCCGCCGGCGGCAGATGGAGCTGGACCTGCCGGCGGAAAGACAGGATGTGACGGAGGACGGGGTCCTTACAGCCCAACGAAAGAGGGCTTATAACTGAAATAGGCTTCCCCAGGGCGGAGAGGGCCGGCAACAGGGCGGCGTTGGGGAGGTAGGGCGGGACGGAGGTCAAGACCACCCGTACGCCTAGATCCTCCAAGGGTTCCAAAGGAACAAACACGCCCCCTACCGTCAGGCCAATTTCCACCGCCTCCTGCGCGGCGGCCTCCGACGCCAGGAAGAACACGGCCTTCCCATACATTTTGGAGGCCGCCACGATGGCTGAGGGCCCCACCACCCGCGCCAACGCCCGCACGTAGGTCTCAATGTGGGGCGAGGCAGGCACCAGGTGGCAACGGACTCCATGCCTCCTAGTTAGCGAGGGGAAGGGGCCCAGGCCACCGGGGACGGGTCCAGAGGCGGCGGTCGGGGCGGATGGCGCGGTGGCGCGCAGGGTGGCGGCAGCCACCTGGGCGTACGCTCTGGGGGTCCGAGATGGAGCGCCTCCAGAGCTGATGGAAGGGACAGCAGGAGAGGGAGGGGTCGCGGCCGGAGTCGGGGCCGCGGCGGGGATTGCGGCCCCGCCCGCAGGAGGCTTGGTTCCACGGGCGGGGCCTTTGCCCTTCTTTCTCCCTTGGCCCTTCCTGCTGGTGGAAGGGGCAGCCGTGGCAGCGGCGGTGTCCAGAGCAGGGCCAGCCGAAGGGCTGGCCACTGGGGCGGGCGGGGGCAACAGGGCAGAGGAAGAAAGTAGGGTAGGGGCAAGAGCATGGGCAATGGCGGGAGCAGGGCCAGTGGCGGGGGTGGGGGCAGGAGCAGAGTCCCCCGCCATTGCAACCAGCAGGGAAAATGGGAAAGAATGAGAGGGGGGTAACCACTCCCCCCTATGAGACTACAGAGAGGGGAGGAGGGCACCCCTGGGGTGGGGGACGGGGAAGCAAGGAAAAAGCAACCACTCCTCCCCGCTAGGCTGCAGGCTGAGGAGGAGGGTGCCAACGGGGGGGGGGG
>NW_020664436.1:61651640-61736334 GCF_002925995.2 Terrapene triunguis
GAGCGACACAGCCTAGATTGTGAAATCGTAGCTTATATTTGTTATTTTCCTGCTACCTATCTGGAGGCCAGCAGGTTTGGTTAACCAGATTGTATTATGCTAAGTTTACTTGGTGCGGTGCACACCAATGTTTACCATAACTGAGGCATTTTACCAATATTCCCCCTTTCGCAATTCTCCAAGAACAACTGATTCACATTAGGGAAGATGGAAATTTACTAGCCGAATTTCAACAAAAACCTTTGCATAATTGGTGGATGGGATTGAAAAATGAGTATCATGATTTAGTAAGAGCAGCCAACGATGCACTTCTTCCATTTGGATCTACGTATCTTTGTGAGGCATCTTTTTCAGCTATGACAGCCATTAAAACCAAGGTGCGAAATAAACTGAACTTAGAACCAGACCTTCGAATCGCTGTATCACAAAGTGTTAAACCAAGATTTTCAAAAATAATGAAACATATTCAATCACATTGCTCTCACTAAAAAATATTATTAATTCAACAAGGTTTTTTGTACCGTTAATAAATAAAATAAAAAAATATTTTAAAAATATTGTTTATTTCATCTTTATCTCATCCTTTTTTAATTTCTATTTTTGTGTATGATTTATAATGTACATAATATATTAGTACAGTAGTATATGTATATAATTTATACATAAATAAATATACATATATTGGGGATGCGTGCTCAAAAATTTTTACTGATAGGGGTGCGCGATCAAAAAAGTTTGGAGACCACTGATCTAGTCCAGTACCCTGCACTCAAGGCAGGACCAAGTATTATCTAGACCATCCCTGACACGTGTTTGTCCAACTTGCTCTTAAAAATACCCAATGATGGAGATTCTACAACCTCCCTAGGCAATTTATTCCAGTGCTTAACCACCCTGATAGTTAGGAAGCTTTTCCTAATGTCCAACCTAAACCACCCTTGCTGCAATTTAAGCCCATTGCTTCTTGTCTTATCCTCAGAGGTTAAGAACCTCAGAGGTTCTTGAAATCCATTGTCTTTATTGTGCTGTTCTCCCTCCTACCATTCCTTAGAATCATGAACTCTACTATTTCATGATCACTTTCACCGAAGTTTCATTCCACTTTCAAATTCTCAACCAATTCCTCCCTATTTGTCAAACTCAAATCATGTTTTCAGATGCTTACATCTGAAATTTCACAGTGTTGTAACCATGGGGGTCCCAACCCAAAAGATACCCAGAGATGGTTCTGATACCCACCTCCTGCCCCACAGAGCAGCCGTGCAGGTGAAGAGGAAGTCCTGGACTCACAGCTAGGAGCCCCAAGCTGGGGCGCTCCCAGCAGCAGGGGGAGATCGGACCCACCTCCAAGTTTTCTCTGGCTGCAGGAACATCCAGGGTTGCTGCCCAGCCCCAGAGATTCCTGCAGTAGGGGGAGGCACTCGGAGGTGGGTCTGATATCCCCCCACTCCCCTGAGAGCAGCTGTGCAGTGAAAGGCCAAGTCCTGTCCCTCCCCAGCCTAGCTGGAACTCACAGATAGGAACCTCCACCTGGGGTACTCCCAACAGCAAGGGAGAGATCAGATTTCACAGGGAAGGGCTTATTTCATGGTCCGTGCCACATTTTTACAGCTGTAAATTGGTAGGGCCCTAATCATGATCATCTAGTCTGCAGGCCACAGAACCTCACCCACTCACTCCTGTAATAGACCCCTTACCTCTGGGTGAGTTACTAAAGTCCTCAAATCATGGTTTAAAGACTTCAAGTTACAGAGAATTCACCATTTACACTAGTTTAAACCTGAAAGTGACCCATGTCCCATGCCGCAGAGGAAGTGTGTGGGGGGGGAAACAAAAAAAACAGGGTCTCTGCCAATCTGACCTGATCCCAAATATGGCCATCAGTAGGACTCTGTTGGCTTTAGGGATGAATAGTTTAATTAATCATGCTACTGTTTCTGTAACATACTATCTAGTGTCTTGTATTCAACTGTGTGAAGCTTTTGGGATGCATTTTGTATTGCTAAACACTATACAAAATAAAATTTTGGAGCAGAACAAAGAGAGAGGAGTGAGGTGGAGAATCTGCTCTCATATCTGAAGAAGTTAGAGTAGACAAACTCCTGTCCCACAAGATGTAACAGTAACCCCCATTAATTTACAAATTATCCAGTTGTATTAAAGTTGTACTAAGGCCCTCAGGGGAGCCTTAACCTGATGAGACAAAGGAGCAGTAGAAATCTGAACAAAAAAAATGTATTTACCTGTTTTATCACTGAGGTTCTTACTCAGGCAAAATCCTATTTACTCCATGGGAGTTTTCCTAACTAAGGAATTCAGGATTTGGCCGAATAAAATTTAATAAAACATATGATGTGCTAAAATGGTAGAGATTAATTCTGGGGTCTATTCTTGAAGGAAATATTATTATACTAGATACTATATTATTTGATAAGTGTCACCAGTACATGCTATTGTGGTCTTTGATTATTTTGGGCTATGCTGGAAACAAGTGCAATATTATACATCTCTCTTTCAGGATAGCCTGAAATAAATAAGAACTAAAAATATAACACTAAACTGAACTCTTTATTGAACAGGTTTTTTTAATGGGTTCTTGCAAATGAGGTACTGTGTAATTCTTGGGGATTTCAGCAGCTTTTGATCTGCTGTTATTAGCAACTTATCTGAACGGCAAATTACTTCATAAAATAACAATTTTTCTCTTTTTGCTGGTAGTGCAAATTTAAAGATAATGTATTCTGTACCAGCTCCCTAATAAGATAAAACAAATACTGGCATTATACAGTAATTTGGATATTTTACTGACTTTATATTCTGGCAATATGTTTCATGCCTCATTTACTAGAAAACTCATTAGATTAGTGTAACACCACCATGTTTTAATGCAGTAGGTTCAGACTTCTTGATCAACTTCGTTGAACCCTGTTTATTTTCTATGCTTTCATGCTTGAGTTGATAAATTGTGTAAGTTTTACTCTTCTGTTTGCTCTGTTCTCCTTTACATACCATTTGTTGGTGGTTCTGTATTTTCAGAGAGAAGGAGGAGATGAAAAGCAAATTATCCCCTTGGGCTTGTGGAATAAAGTTTGCCTTTATGCAATTTGTCTTCTTAGTCAGGTTTTTTTTAAATATATTTTATTGAGCTTTCAATTTGTGACAAGAGTATACATTAAAGCAAACCAAGTCAATGGGAAGGAAAACCCAAGAGAAAACAATGGGGAAAAGTTGAACCCAAGCATCAGTTTAGTCATGATTTCGGATTTGATAGCCTAGTTAAATTCAATAACTCATTTACACAGACAAGTACTATTAAGATCAATACATGAAACCATTATATGAGAGTGAGTTGCTAAAGTTCCTGTAAAAAATTTAAAGGAATATTGACACTGTTTAATTATAAGTGGGGGTATTTTAACTCAGTTTTATTGCTAAACTAAGCCCTATTCCACTAGGTAGAGCTAGCACATGCATTCCTTCAATCAAAGTGGTGTTAACCTGGTCCCAGATCTTTAAAGACAGTTGCAAAGAGAAGTATAGGGGCATAGCGATTGGGGGTACAGTTGGGATGGGGAAAGAGTGCTACTCCCATGGTATCAACCTTCTTCTCCAGCCTCTTGTACAGGCCCCCTCACTATGGTTCCATGCAGATGTCTTTTCATATATTTTAGGAGTGAGAGGACCGCAGTGTTGCCAACAGTGATGAATTGACTAAGCAAGAACCTACCATTCCCATAAACTCCTTCCTTGACTATCACTCTCCAGGGTGGACACACAGGTGCATCCCTTTCCCCTGACCACTAAAAGGAGGAAGCAGAAATTCTGTCAAGACCCTGACCCAGCAAGTTACCTTTCTCAGGCAGGAGCAGAGGTTGCACAGAAATTGGGAGCAGTGGGGAGCCGAATTCAGGGGAAAGTGGCAGGGAACCATGTACACAGCAGGTTGCAGCAGGAAGCAAGGAACAGTGTATGGACTGGCTGTGAGCATCGGACATCAAAACCAGAGTCAGGCCTGTGCAGAACCTATGAGGAAGCAACAGAGGCTTGGCAGGGAGCCAGGGCAGAACGGCCCCAATGAGACTGTAATGGGGTGTTCAGCCCACACATCCTGGGAAAGGATTAATGTTGTCCTGAGATGGCAATTAACCTGCCTTGTGGGTGGACCAGGCCTAATTAGAAAAAGCCCTGCTGGGGGGAGAGCAGAGGTTGCCGCCATAAAAAGGCCAGTTGGAGGGAGGAGATCTAGGGGAGAGGAAGTAGAGAGTTCCTGCTTTCTGGGGGAGAACCCTGAAAGAAGGCTGAGAAGCAGAGCAATGAAGATGCTCCAGTGGTAAACTGGGGAACTGATTGAGGACAGGGTCCTGATAAGCTGTAGCCTGCCTGAACCACGAGCAAGGAGGAGTAGGCCAGTCGATGGGATTGATTGACACCCCAAAGCCTGTGGTTAGACAAGTGGAAAATCTAGAGCAGTAGAGGCATGCCTGTGACAAGGTGGTTGCCAACTGAGCCTGGCCAGGCTGAAGTTTTGGTTTTATTTATATTTCTTTGGTAAAGAACTCTGCAGCCTTGGACTCTACAGCTGGAGTAGGACAAAAGAAGGTGGGAGAAAGTGAGGCAAGAGGTGCTGCAACACCATATCCAGCCAGAAGGGGGCATGATGGGGTGGCAACTTTGCCACAGGGACACACCACTAACTACTCCTAGCCAGGAAACCTGCAAGCTCCTATTAGCCTCTCACAGAGGCTGGACTGGAGAGGCAACACAGGCACTAGGTCTGAGGAACCTTAACCTGCAAGGGCCCACATAGGAACCACTATTGCTTTACTCTGAATTGCAACTATTTAAGTCACTGTAACTAGGGTATTTGCAACCTTCCCCTTTTTACTTTACTATAGTCATGTGTCTGGTGGTTATTGGGACCCCTCCTCTCTCTCCCTCCACTCCCCACAGCTAGTGTCAATATGGCCTAGCATCTGAAGCACCTTCCGTGCTTGCTTTTAAGTCATGGTAGGTCTGGCATGCTTTTAATACCTTAGTGGTTTGTTGTACCACAATGCTGAGCAGCAAGTAATAGGACTCTGGCACTCCTGCAGAAGCTCTCATTAAAATGGAATAAATGGCTACCTTCATAAGACTTGTGAGGGGGGCAGAGGGAACAAACTAATTGTGAGTGAGAGACTCTACCCCTCCCCTCCAGGATACAGGAAAGAGAAATAGTGTCTGAGGGGAGCTGGCTAAAATGGGAGCTCGAGGTGAATAAGAGCAGGAGCAGCAGGTTGAGGAAAGTAGCCTAGCAACTGTCTACGAGGGGAAGGCCAGATAGCAGGCAGCCTGGTAGCAGCAATATGACTTTTGGCTGGCACATGGCCAGAACAGGAGATCATTGTGCGGAGAGGGGGGTGTTACCATGGAACTCTGGTACTTTCATACTAGAGTGACCATCATTTCAAAATGCAAAGAACAGGACACTTGCAGGAACACTGTCCCCCTCTATGGCCCCACCCCCTGCTCCTCCTCTTCCCCCTGAGGCCCTGCTTCCTGGCCAGGATGGAAGCCAGAATGAGGCAGTGGTAAGTGCCGCACAGGGAGCCTGGGCTGCTGTGAGGAGCCCCGGACCCTCCACCTGCCCTGGGTGGGAAGCTGGAGGGGGGGAGCGCCCAAGAGCAGCCCCTGGCCCTTGTCCCCACCCCTGGGGCACACTGTCCAGGGAAGGTGGAGGGTCTCGGGTTCCCCACAGCGGCCCAGGCTCCTTGGGTGGCTCGTACCGCTGCCTGGTTCTGGCTTCCATCCTGGCCAGGGGGAAGGGCTTCAGGAGGAAGAGGAGGAGCAGGGGGTGGGGCTTCATGGTGAGGAGGGGATAAGGCCCACCTCAGCTCCTCCCCCCCACCCCCTAGGAAGAGGCTGGCACCGCCCCTAAGGCTTAGGCAGGTGCAGAGCAGCGCCGCAGGGAATCTGGGACAAATGCTGTCCCAGAGTCATTCAGCCCAGGACCAGGACTTGAAATGTACATTTTGGGACTGTCCCACACATTTAGGGACAGGTGGTCACCCTATTTCATACTCTGGGCTGCATTGGCCCCAGGAATGGGGCTGAGAACTGTTTGTGTTTATCTTTCTTGTTACTGTTAAGCCATTCATGCCTAAGGTATCTATACCATTTCTGGCAGCCCAAGTAAAGGAATCCTCTTACATATTCAAATTATGCAAGTATTTATGGAAATTCCCCAAAGGCTGGAGCCTGAAGGGCCTTATGCTTGGAGGATCTACAGCTTTTGCCTCTGAGCTTATGTTCACCCAGCACCTTACCAAACGTCTAGCAGATTGGTGTATCACAACAACACCCTGCATGGGGATTGGTTACAGTACTGATTGGGAACTAAATACTTCATGGTGTGGCTAATGCACTGCAGGGCCTTTCACATGTAGGTCACTAGTTTCACTACAGCCCAGCCCCACTCAGCAGAGATCAAAACTTGTTCCAACCTAATGGATGTTTGGTGGCCGTGCTATGAGGCAATGTGTGTCCCATCTTCCATGTCACAAACTCGATATTATGCTTTGCCACTAGATGGTGAGAAACAGTTCCCACCCTGAAATGCTTACAATGCCTACAGCACTGGGGCCCCAATCTTGGAGGGGTCCTCTAGCAAGAGCTCCTGCAGCAGGAACATAAGAACGGCCATACTGGGTTAGACCAGTAATCCATTTAGCCCAGTATCCAGATGCTTTGGAGGGAATGAACAGAAAAGGGCAATTTCAAGTGATCCATCCCCTGATGGGCCTATCTTCCATTAACTTATCTAATTTTTTTTAACCCATTTATACCTTTTGGCCTTCATAACATCCCCTGGCCAACAACGCATTACTTGTGATAAATTAGCAAGAGCTGACAATCCTGTAACTGTCTCTCTCACACACTAGAGGTTGGAGAGCAGAAATTCAAAACCAGAAGACAAGATAAGACAATCTTTTAAAAAAAAACCCCAAACTTTGTGACTTTGGAGAGCTATTATGTTTTTTTTTTTAAAAAAAGCTTTTAGAAGTGGTAACACTGGAGGAGGTGAAGATGGGGAAGTGCTGCTCTCTGTACACTATACCCTGCACTGTATTCAGGTTCCTAGGCAATGGATAATACAGCTCAGATATTTTACCTCCCTCTGGCTCCTCTCCTCAACTGCTCTGGAGCAACTGTAGGGGGCCCTGCCAGTGGCAGCATGGCTCTTGCAGGAACTATTCTGCCAAAGAGGAGTACCACAGACAATTTCTCTCTGAGGCTGCTCCTGGTTCTGTATAATAGAGAGCCACAGGGTAATCCACGTCCCCCTTAACCCATCCTTACAGAAGGCAAGGTGCTGAGAAAAATCCATGAGAAGAATCTCATGCAACTACCCCCGCTGCTTTTTCCAGGCATCTCTTTGCCTCCAGCTCTCATGAAGAGATGTGCACAGTAGGTATTACTGGTTCACTGATTCCTTGTAGTAAGGATATATAGAAACCAATGAGGTGACCACAAAGGAAGAAACAGAATTATCACTGAAGCAAACAAAATGTCAACTAGATTATTAAGCAAACAGTAAAAATTTCCACGTGTCCAAGAAGCCCAGTCAGCCATTATAGTCATTAAAAGTCCCTGAGGCCTCAGAATGTGGCATGAGTGTCTTGCTGGTAAGTGTATGGATAGCTAACAGTTCCAGGAACTCCATAGTTCTTCAGGCCCTGTGCTTGCAGACTGGTATGGTCCATATGGTGGGATGGTATTATTTTATAGTGCTCTGAAGCACTCAGTAGTACTCCATACAGAAACACAGGCCAGACATGGTGCTTGTCCCAAAAAAGACAAGCATCCCAAGATGCAGTATATAATCATCAACAAATAGGAGGTGGGATGGGGGGGAGGGATAATGAAATTATATGCCAAGAATTTGTCAATTACTTAGGGTTATTGTGGCAAAGTTGCCACCCCAACATGCCCCCTTGTGGTCAGAACAGTGTTATAGCCACTTTTGCCTCAGTTTCTGGCCATAGAAGTGACGTCGCCCTCCAGACAAGCCACTTTAGAGTCTAGTCCCTTCCAGCACCTCAGTCTTTTATCAGACTCCAATGATATCCAAAAATTTCAAACCTTCAGCCCAGCCAAGCACAGCAGGGCACCTCTTCCTCACAAGTATGCCTTAACTGCTACAGCTTGTCCCCACAGCTAATCCTAGGCTCCTGTGCCTCAAATAACCCCATTATCCCTGAGACGGCACACTCCTCTCCTCAGGAATTTCAGGAAGGCTGCAGCTCATGATACCTGTCTCCAGTCCAGCTTCCAGCTCACCCTGTGAGTAGTAGCCTGTCTGCTCTTCTCCCTGGTATGCTTCCTAAACTGCTTCTCAGAAGGAGAACATTTTCCATTACCTTCTCCAGGTGGCTCACCCAGCTCTTTATAAATAACTCCCACAATTCCCCAGCTGGGTCTAAAAACTAAGGTGAGTCACCTGATCTTCAGCCAATTGGGATTAGCTCTTTGTGTGTGGATGGGGAGGGGGGAAGAAATAGCTGAATCCTCACAGGCTGAATTTTTAAGGGTCAGTCAGGCTATGACAGTTACATATAAGGCATGACAGTTCAAGTAAAAATGTGGACTTGGTAAATATATCGCTTGCCTATGATATCATTGCCCTCTCTCCTGGTATCAAACCACTAACTTCAAAAAGCTTTGTTTGTTTTTGTTTTGTTTTTAATGGCAATCTGCCAGAAAAACATTTCCTGTGTAAGGTTCTGTCCTAGACCAATGTGGCCAGGTGACATCCCCTGGTACCCCGTCATGACCTGATGTAGCCCTACAAGCACCATGCCCTCAATTCCTTCCCAGTTCTTTGCAATAACTTAAAATCAGGACAGAATAAATGAACACGGTTCCCCCTTTGCAGAGTATTAATTATTTATAATTTTTTTCCAAAACAAAGACTTGAGCCTTCAGATAAGCCCACACCCTTCTCCTTCATTCAGGAGTCCCACAGCCCTCCCTCTTGAGATCTGCGTCAGTTCAGTCAGGTCTCTCCTCCTGGACACAGGAGTCCACTTTGTAGCTCAGTCCTTTTCCTCCTCCCTATGCTGGGAAGAAAAGCAGCAGTCTCCCCTGTTCTGAGGGGAAGAGACAGAATATATGCACCCTTCTTTCCCAGAGCTAGTCTCTAGTGGCTGGGGGAGAGGGGAACCTTGTCCTCAACCACTCTGCAGGCTCCTGGTCCCAGGCCCTTAAAAAAACAGCAACCTGAGTTTTTCTCAAGCCTTAACTATTCTCCTGGGTGATCTTCCTCTCTCCCAACCACTCCCTCTCTGCCCTTCCCTAGGTCTTCATCCGCTCTAAATGTCCTAGGAATCTCCAAGGGACACACCATGGAACTGGTGTTGACTGACCACCTTGTCCATACTACCCTTAAGAGGACAGTCATCCTTCTTACCACAAGTAACAGATTTTTCTAGAAATAAAAATATCACATATTTAAAGTCCATTAGCCTCTGGCTCTACAGACTAGTAATTGTGTGCTTTCTACCACAGGAAACTGGGAATCTTCCCTCTCTGAGTACTTGCTCCTAGCCTTTGAACTATAATAGCCTGGGCCTTTCCAAGTCATGGTATATTTAGGCCTAGGAAAGCTATTTTAGGTTGTTTCTGGAAATCATAGAATATCAGGGTTGGAAGGGACCTCAGGAGGTCATCTAGTCCAACCCCATGCTCAAAGCAGGACCAATCCCCAGACAGATTTTTGCCCCAGATCCCTAAATGGCCCCCTCAAGGATTGAGTTCACAACCCTGAGTTTAGCAGGCCAATGCTCAAACCACTGAGCTATCCCTCCCCTCAATGTCTTACATTGTTGTTGTTTTTTCTGAGTCCTGCACAGCTGGACTCAAGATAACTAAGGCATCTGTCTTTATAGGTGGAGAGACAGCAGAAATAGTCTCACATAAAAACTGTTTCGAACATTTTTATTAACATATGGCATATAGTAGAATACCTGACAATGTGGTACAAAGGTACTTTCAGCACTTGTTGGGATGACTTACATAATTTACTTGGCTTTGCCCCTCATAAGTGATGCAACCATCTCATGCCGATAAATTCTTCATACCACACCATCATGTATTCCCTTTACATACAAATAAATGGATTATGCATTTTTAAAAATGTTTGATATGATATCCAAAGCATTCAGGTTTTCTTGAGAGGGTTCATGAGAACAGAGGAGAGAAAGTGTTGGTACAGCAGAGCACTGTGCATGTGCAAGCACCCACCACGTGTTGTCTGACACAGGCTGTGCAACGGTTTGATTAGTCTGGACCCGAACAGCTGTTTAAAGCTCTTGAGAAAACATGTCATTAAAAGTTGCATGTAAAGCATGAGGGGAGAATTGGACGTAGGCTTTACTCTAAGGTCTACAATCATTACATACCTTTTTGCTAAATGCAAACTAAACTATATTGTCCCTCTCCTCCCCCAACCCAGTCTTCATTTCTGACATTTCCATACTCAGAGTTTACAAAAAGTCAACTCTAAATCTTGAAAACACTCTGAACTCTTTCACTTGTGCAGATTGAGAAGGCAATGTCCCCTCTGACTATAATAGCATGGAGAGCCAATGTTATATGATTTTCCTCTATGCCTACAAAATGCCTCTTCTATCCCTGCACCATGCTCATTTCTTCAAGTGCACTTAAGGTACTCTGACCAAGCTGCAATACCCTGAAACTAATTAAACTGTAGTGCATTTATAAGAAGCAGCCACATCTCACAGAATATATTGCTTTAGGAGAGAGGATGGCAGATAAATCTTTCTAGCAACTTGTGAAATTTAGAGATTATTCCACAATTTCTGGCATGTTACCTTTTCACTTTTTCACTAGCAATTGTTAGAGACTGATACACTCAGATACTCACCTCACCACCTATGTAACAATGTATTTAAGTATTTACTGTTGCAAATGTCAATACCTGTGAAATGTAACCCAAGAATGTATTTTTTTATTTGTAGAGGTAGATGGACTACCCAAAGGCCCCAGTCAGGGTCCAGGACCCATTATGCTAGATGCTATACAAAAAACTGTGTTCCTGCATGCTCTCTGTCCTAAAGAATTTACTCTAATTTGAAACAAGATACAAGTGACTATGACAAATAATAGGAAGGAAGGGGAGAGAGAGGACAAGGCTACTGAAAATGGGATTGCAGAGTTATACAGGTAAACTCGGGCACAGTTAGATCCACACAGCTAAAACTCTCATCCAGGCTTTCATCATCTTACATCTCAATTACTGCAACATCCTTCTTTCTGGCCTTGACCAATGCAGTCTTGCCCTGCTCATATCCATTCAAAATGCTATTGCAAAGATCATTTTCCATTCCTGCTGCTTTCATCATTTCACCCCTCTCTTCACATCCTCCCACTGGTTCCCTCTTCTCTATCACACATAAGCTATTTTGTCTTCACTTTCAAAACCCCTCATAGTCAATCCCCAATATTCTTTGGTTAGTAGGGGGCTGCATAAAATGACCAGCAACCAGCCTCCCAGCTCTGAAAGGCTCTATAGGGCCTCAATATGGGCAGGTCCCTACCCTCTGTGTGTGGCGGGGAGGGGGAAGGAGTGAGGGCTCGTTGTGAGAGTAGTCTCTATCTTGGTCCACTACAAAAGGGAGGCCCTAGGGGCGGAAATAGATTGGAGAATGAGCGCGTGCCCTGTGCTGGCTGTCGCAATGTAGCTTGACTTTCAGAAGTGGGATCTGTGTTTCTGATGTTGCCCGGCTGCCCTCATTCAGAATTCACTCCCCAAATCCACCATTTTCTGCAAACACCATCAGGGGGCAGAATCCCCCACTCCCAGCAATCCCTGGGACTCAACTACTGAGAGGGGTCTCAATACACTCCCTTCTTAACAGGATGGATCTTGGATGCTGGAAGAAAATGGGACAGGGTGAAGGCCATGGGCTCTGAACCCCTAGCTCACTCTGGACCCAGCTCCTAGCGTTGATGGGGTGAACTGGTGCCAAAGAACCAAACAAGTCCACAGGGTGAGAAGTCCCATGCACTGCAGTGCTCAGAGTTGGGGTGCTGGATGGCTCTAGGGCAGGTCCCTGCATCCTAATGGCCTTGTGGGGAGGGATATCTGGGAGGAAATGGCTTGGAAGATGTGCACAGGGGGTGGGCTTGGCCCACAACTCTTCTCAGGGTTTCTCTGAGAAGCCTGAACCACTCAGATACCTTCCCCCATCTTCGTCCTTAGTGACAAGGGGAATACACTGGGAAGGGCAGACTGTGACACTCTGTACCTCAAAGTAGTATCCTGGAACCCTCATATTCACCACTGTGATACAATTATAATGTGTTTTGTACAAAGTATGACTTGTGAGGTATCATTTTGTAAGTCTTGATTTGTTGAACAATAATGTCCTGTTGGATTGTATGTACTATCATTGTATGTGAAGTTATGAGGTATTGATAGATAGATAGATAGATGTAAGTTACTGAACTATGTTGTGAGGTTGGGAACACCCACAACTGGCCTTTCAGTTACAAGAAAGGAGTAGCCATCACCGGCCAGATGGTTGTTAATGGCTCATCAACACCCAATCCACTAGCCCAGAGACTTCTTGGAGAAGGCACATACGCAATGAGACTACTTGACCAATGGGGATTGACTGACCTCCACGTCACAGCAAGGATCTTTCTAGCAGCTGAAAGAAGGTATAAAAAGAGAGACAGTGACATCATCACTTGGCCTCTCTCCCTCCTCTTTCCCCCACCTCCACACCTGGAAGAAAAAGACTTTGAACTGAGGGAGTTTGGTCCCAGTCTGGAAAAGGGTCCAGTCTGTGTACTGAAGAACTGTAAGCTGCTTGTACCATCTGTTGGGGTGAGAAAAACTGTTTGATTCAGCTCTTGCTTAGTCTAAAAGTTTAGGATTTAGAATGCATGTTTACTTCCCATTTTCTTAAGGTAACTATTTATGACCTTATGCCTACCAATTACAATCACTTAAAATCTATTTTTCTGTATTTAATAAACTTATTTTAATGTTTTATCCTTACCAGTGAGTTTGTTTAAAGTGCATGGGAAATCTGCTCAGGATACAAAGGTTGGTGCATGTCTACTTTCCTTTGATGAAGTGGCGAACTAAGTAATGAACTTACACTGGCCAGGCTTCTGACTACTGCAAGATGGTACAGTTCTGGGGTGCCAGGCTGGGGAGCTGGGGGGAATTGGCTGGAGCCTCCCTATTGATGGTTTAATAGGCAGTAGGTTTAAAACAAACAAAAGGAAGTATTTCTTCACACAATACACAGTCAACCTGTGGAACTCCTTGCCAGAGGATGTTGTGAAGGCCAAGATTATAACAGGGTTCAAAAAAGAACTAGATAAATTCATGGAGGATAGGTCCATCAATGGCTATTAGCCAAGATGGGCAGTGATGGTGTCCCTAGCCTCTGTTTGCCAGAAGCTGGGATTGGGCAACAGGGGATGGATCACTTGATGATTTCCTGTTCTGTTCATTCCCACCTGGCATTGGCCACTGATGGAAGACAAGATACTGGACTAGATGGACCTTTGGTCTGACCCAGTATGGCTGTTCATATGTTCTTATGTTTTTATGGTTCATGAATGGCTGGGAGATCATTCATGTTACTCAGTTGGGTATGTCCCTGCCTGTGGATGTGTGTGTGAGTGCAGTGGTCGTCAGAGGCTTGTAGCATGGCATCAGTATCACTGTGTGAGAGGCAGCTCAGGTGGGTGGGTTTGGAAGGCTCAGCAGTCCCACAGTCCAGGTTGCACCCCAGGGACCCTATCACACAGATCCAGGGAGAGCTGCACCCTGCATGATGCAGGAACCCTCCCCAACGCCCCTGCCTTTCTCCTGTTGATGGGCAGTGCTGTCCCAAGCCTTTCATCTAGCCCCTTTTGGACAGGCCTGGGCTTCCAGCCCTGTGCTCCTCCCTGAGAGCTGGGCCAGGGCTGGCAATAACCACACAGGAGCATTGCAAAAGCACACCTCCCCCCTGCCCCTTGGGCCAGTGGGGAGCGGGGGCAAAGTCCCATGCTGTGCCCCCAACACCTCTGGCCTGACTCCAAGGACCCTCCCTAGTTGAGTCACGTCTGGGGAAACTGTCTGAGCAGGGCAGGTGCTCTGGTGCTGAGGGACCCAGCAGAGTGTGGGCCCCACTCCAGCATGTTCACCTGAGGTGATGTGGAGATCACAGGCAGTCCCATATCCAGCACCCTAGAGCACCAGATCCCCCTGGTTCCAGATGAGGTAGGGGTCTGACCTGAAGAGAGGGCACACATTGGCTTGGTGCCTGGGGACCTCAGACCCTCCTCCCCCCGTCCCCGGAGCCCTGGCTGCCAGGGGGTCATGGTCAGAGGATGCCCACAGCAGGGAGGCAGACTGAGATGGTTCCCATCCTGTGGGGATGGGCCCAGTCAGCTCCCCACTCCGGCTCGTTGGCTGTTGTGGGAGTCTGCCACAGCATCATGTAACACACGCGTACGCATGCAGGCAGGACCCTCCTCCTCTGATGCCCCACCCCCTTTCCTGGCCCTGGTGCTGCCAAATGTGGGGTCTGCCTGCCAAAGTGGGCTGATAGACTGGGGGGGGGGCGCTTGGCACCCCCAGCTTTCTCCACCAATTACCTATGATCCTCCTTCTATCATCTCTCATTCAGTATTGAAAGGTCAACTCCTAACTCCAATTGGCCCATCATGTCAGCGTCCACCACCCACTTGTTAAATTTTCAAATAAGCACCTTTGTGCTTTCTCCTATGCTGAGGAGAAGCTCCTTGTAAACATCTGCAGAACTAACCCCTTATCCTGCTTCAAATTCCTCCTTAAAACCCTCATGGGCCATGATGGCTACAAAAACCTGCCAATGGCTAGGTTGCTGGTGCGCTGAGACCACTGCCTATCATCCTAACCAATATTGTCTCATTGTTTCCTTATACTCCCGTGTGTCTTGATTCAATCTTTTGTCTCTTGTCCTCTACTTAGATTGTACCTCTTTGGGGCAGGGACTGTCTTTTTGTTCTCTGTTTGTACAGTGCCTAGCTCAGTGGTACTGGTCCATGACTGGGGCTCCCATGTGCTACTATAATACAAATAAATATTAATAACAATCAAAATGGTTCCTTCACCTGAAATGTTTGCTTCTTTAACCAAACAAAGCCAGGTATTGTTGACTGCTGTACAGCTTAGCCACCATTGGTTGGCTGATGTCAAATAATATAAATTAGAGTTTATAGAAAAATAAAATAGTAAACTAAAATCCACTCCATTGGTTTTTATGATGATGTACTCCCCCCCCCCCCCGGATATTTTTCCAAAATAATGTTAGAAACTCATAATAAAAGGTTCTTTCCAGATACTATAGTTAAAATGGGAGTCTAAATTTAGGTTCCTAAATACCATTTTTAAGACCTTGACCTTTTGCTTTCATATACATTCCCCAAACCCTAAAATTTCAATACTTCAAAATCATCATTTGCATACATTCATTCAAATCCCAAACAGCTGTTTTAGCTCAATCATGTTTGTGTCCTTTTTCACAAAAATTCCTGAAAATAAGGGATGTGCTGGCTGCCATTTCCCGCAGCCCCCATTGGCCTGGAACTGCGAACCATGGCCAGTGGGATCTGCAATTGGCTGAACCTGCGAATGCTGCAGGTAAACAAACTGTCCAGGCCCGCCAGCAGATTTCCCTGATGGGCCGCATGCCAGAGGTTGCCGATCCCTGGTTTATACACTGCTCATCATTTTGTTGTTTGTGTTCCTCTGTTTAAGAAGTTTGTCATCCAATTAAAGGCCAGAGACAATACCATGTGACATAAGTAAGCCTTTACATGTCATGAACAAGCATAGTGAAGTTTGCAAACAACCCACAGGCTGAAAATTGTTCATCCAAGCTATTCAGTGAATACTTAGAAGTAACAAATACTTTCACATAAATTAATGCACAAATGATGTGCAAGAAGAAAAAAGAGGTAAATTGGCCAGATAATTTAGTTGCAAGGAATAACATAACCAGCTCAATTGAATGCTCAATTGTTTCCCCAAATATCCTAAGGTAGGTTTTTGTTGGTGTCTTAAGTAATTTTTTTGTTTCTATATCATCAGAAGCACTTTTCTGCTTCATCCCTGACCATCTTGGCTAATAGCCATTGATGGACCTATCCTCCATGAACGTATTTAATTATTTTTTGAACCCAGTTATAGTTCTGCTTTCACAACATCCCCTGACAAGGAGTTCCACAGATTGACAGTGCCTTAGTCATCTCTTATCCAAGATGAAAAGTCCCAGTCTTTTTAATCTCTCCTCATATGGAAGCTGTTCCATAACCCTAATCATTTTTGTTGCCCTTCTCAGCCTTTTCCAATTCTAATGTTTCTTTTTTGAGATGGGACGACCAGAACTGCCCACAGTAATACAGGTGTGGGGATACCATGGATTTATACACTGGCATTATGATATTTTCTGACTCATTGTCTATCCCTTTCCTAAAAGTTCTTAACATTCTGTTAGGTTTTTTTTTTACCACCGCTGCACATTGAGCAGATGTTTTCAGAGAACTCTCCAAACCTTCTTTTGGCTTGGATTTCAAGCCTCCTGAATTTCATGGAAGCCTTAGGTTTGAATTAGCCAAATTTCAAGTATGCAGTTTTGTTCTAGCCCTGTCGCACCCAGGATATTAGAGAGACAAGATGGGTGACATAATATCTTTTATTGGACCGACTTCTGTTGGTGAGAGAAAGCTTGAAAGGTTGTCTCTCTCACCAATTGAGCCTGGTAATCCCAAACCTGTATTGGAGACAGAGCCCAGCCAGGTGGAAGCTTCAGGAGGGATTGTTCCAGGGCAAGTGTGAAGAATGCACCATCCTTTGGATGGCACAGTGTGCTTCCCTCTCCAACCCATTCTTCACTGGGATGCCTCACAACCAGGGCATGCTGCAAGGGAGCAGTCACTGAACTAAAAGGATCGGGTGATCTGCAGTTGTGACCCCTTCTCCCCCACCATGTACCAGCATGATAACCAGGCACAGTCTCAATTTGGGTTTAATTTGATATGTTTCACACAGATCTAATCATTGGTGGTAACAATACGAAAATATTTGCTGTATCCCCTTTCGTGGAGATGGAAATTCTCCCCAAATGAAGCTTCTCTCTATTGTCTATTACTGCAAGATATTTTCAAGGTTAAAAGCTCCAAATGCACTTTTATGGGAATTATGCTGCAGTGCTGCTTGAGGCAGATCCATGATAATATATACTACTTGTGACTCACTGAGAACAGCCAACCAAATAGGAGGGCATTAATAAACACAGGGATTAATATAGTCACCTCTTTAGATAGAGCTTTCACTCAATTTAATAAAATCAGTAGAAACGGCATGTCCTGGGTAGTGTAAAGATGCTCACTCTGTAACATGGTAGCACCCTGTTAAATAGGGAGATCCAAAGATTATATTACTGTATAATATTTCCCTAAACACCAGCTCACAGTTGTAATGATTATTGTATTGTCTCTGATATTTACATGGCTAGGATTTGCAAACCTGCTAAAACTTCCTAAAGAAAGAAACAATGTAAATAAAATACAGTCACTTCTACATTGTCAAGGTAGTGTGTAGGATTTCTGCCACAAAACTCTGATCAAAATGTGACGGGAGCTGCCAAAACCCGTGAACAACTTTTAAAAGTTGAGATTTTGTTTTCTTTTTTCAAATGACACAAAGCAAAATTCTACTTCACCAGCATATTATGAAGCACATGCTGCACTTTCAAGTAACAAATTTAAGTTCTTATCCTAAATTAAGGGTATAGCCTCATCTCAGTATGCTGTGACTGATGCATGTAACTCATATTAGCATAAACTAGAGTGATGTACCTAAATCCCTGCTTCCCAAGATAAGAGTAGAGCACAAAGTCTTTTCAAGAGCAATGTATCTACAGTTTGTATTTAAATTTTAATGACAAAAAGAACAGCAGAGAAATTACATCAACCAATCAACACAAACTTATTTGCGCAATGTAGCCTTATTTGACAACAGCTACAACTATAAAAAGTCAAGCCTATTTAAGTATTTCATAAAGTTAGCAGTGTTAGAAAACTCAAATTGATATAGTTCACCTCAAATGTTCGAGACAACAAACATAATGCTGACTGCATTCAAATCCATACTACAAAGACACTAGACTTAAAACAGTAGTTGTATAATAAAACAGAAAAAAAATCCTTCGATCTTTTTATTTTCTTTATGGAACTGGCTAAGTAAAGTACACTTCTCATTGTTTTTAGAAATATAGTAAGCAATACACTTACAGTTGCAGGACAGCATCATACAGATAAGCAGAAGCATCATATGAAAATATACAGGGTTCATATGTGTTCTGATTCTTTTTAATAAAAAAATAAAGAAATGTATCTTCTTCATAACTGACATCTTTGTTGGCAGCCTCTGCAGGCACGTCATCCACTGAATGGGCATGGAATGTAAACTAACCCTCTGACTCCAAAGGATTCACTTTACAAGTCAGAGTTGAGGCACATTTTTGGAGCAGAGTGAGGGAAACATCCACTGTCTCTGTCTCTCTTCTGTGGATAGACAGACAACTTCAATTTCTAAGGCTGTCAGTCTGGCAGCTTTCATAAACATAAAACTCAAAAAAATGTTTTAAAAAAGCCCAAACTCATTCAGTATAATTAGCTTCACAGCAAATTAAAACATCAGCTGTTTTACTCACATCTTGTTACAGTTTCCCTCATCCTTCCTCTACTGTTCTTTCTGACCATTTTTGTTACACCCCCTTATTGAATTTTTGATCGTAAGCTCCTTGAAGCAGAGGCTGTCTTTTACTCTGGGACCACTGATACTGAGTATGGAGGCTATGTGCTTCCCTGGTGTGATGATTTGGGGGATCTTTCTGTACAACTTATGAATTATGGTTGATATTATCAAGCTTTTATGCAGTGCTTGCTATGAAAATTGCTGCATCATGAATGCCTCTCTGTGTATCCACCATCACTGACAGGACTGCAACTGGTACACACCAGATGGAGGACAAGGGGGAGTACTTCATTTTAGTGACTGCTTTAATGACCACACAATAATTGTGCTAAGTAGGATCCTTGAGTTGGGAACCCAGTTCTGTCCAACTTCCCTCAATAGGAAGCAGAGGTTTGGAGAGTGGAAAGTTACCAAGCAGGACAAAGAGATAAGTGACTAAGCAGGAGGTTATAAAAGTACTCAAGAGAGAAAGGCAGAAAGGAGACAGACAGGATGTTGGGGCAGGAGAGGGGAAGGGGATGGAACAGTACAGGTTAGAATAGCCACACTGGGGAAGAAGACTCCATGTTTCAGCACACAAGCGATGCACTGCAACGGAAGGACTCTGGATAGCTCCAGATGATCCTGGCCAGAGCCCAAAGAATGCTCTGGAGTGGTGAGGAAATTGAGGAAGAGAAATGCATCTAGGGTTTATTATTTTTGTATAGATCTGTGTATTTCTATGATTAAGTAAAGCACAATGCTGTGTTTGAGTCCTGTGCAAAGAACATAAGAATGGCCATATTGGGTCAGACCAAAGGTTCATCTAGCCCAGCATCCTGTCTTCCAACAGTGTCCAATGCCATGTGCTTCAGGGGGAATGAATAGAACAGGCAATCCTTGAGTGATCCATCCCCTGTCGTCCACTTGCAGCTTCTGGCAAACAGAGGTTAGGGACACTCAGAGGATGGTGTTGCAGCCCTGCTTATTCTGGCTAATAGCCAGTGATGGACCTGTCGTCCATGAATTTATATAATTCTTTTTTAAACCCCATTATTGTTTTGGCCTGTTTGTCTGTGCGTTTCATGCATTAAACTGTGCCCTCTGATTTAAACTGTAACCCAGAAGGCTCACATCTTTGGGATTTTGGTAGAGGGTGAGTTTAATCTACAGGAGTCTGAAGTGTCAGCACTGATTCCAGGGGCTAGGCGGAGCCACATTAGGGGAGGGGGCAAGGGTTGAGCAAAAGGGGCAGTTTGTTATCTTCATATAGTGGCAATGCAACTGACCTCCTTCTGCACGCAGTCATAGCAGATCCCAGAGTCACTGGCTCATATGGACTTGATCCTGTGTGTAAAGGAAAGCTGGCTCAACTGGAGAGCTTCATAAATGGCAAGGTGGCAACATCTGATAGATATGGTGAGGGGAGGTTGTCCTTGAGGCACATTTGCACTCAGATAGCCTGCTGTCAGTTTCATTGGCTAAGATGGACAGGGGGCTCCTTCAGAAGGCTAAGCTGCTGGGATTTGCAAACATTACGACAAAACATTGTTTTTTGAAGTTTTTTTGGTTGGTTGCTTGCTTGTTTTGTCAGGATTTTACAAAACATAGTGACAGGCTTGGAAAACAAGGACATCCTCAGTTTTCATAGACACATAATCGCCTAGCACATCTTCATGCACAATGCCCCTGTTGCTGGTATCAAAGGAACACTGTACAATTAGCCCTGCAGCACAGAATAGGACAGTATAGGAAAGGAACTGGCAATGAGAAGAAAAAGTGGGACATGTTTTCAAAGTGTGTGTGTCATTCTGGTTGCCCTCTGCTGTGTCTACAGTACAGTAGCCATTTCTATAATCAGATTTTTATATTTAGCAGACTCAAAATGTCCTTACAGAAAGTCAATGTTCTTAGTATGCTTGTGGTATTCCAAGCATGATTCCATTAGTCCCTTACACAGATGAAATTATCCTAGCACTAACATTCATTATCTCTATTGAAATAGCTTGGATTTTGTTTCTCTTATTTATTTTATTTTCTACAATTAAATTCTACATCAAGTGTTTTTCAATTTTGCTTCAGGTTCCGTTTCCTGCTTTATACTTTATATCATATGACTATTAAATTAAACCCCTCATTGTTTTATGTAGAATTGTTATGCTGAATTCAAGTCAAATTATAATAATTTAACTTTAAGATGGAGTTTTAATAGTTATAAAATGTCATTGTTTTAACTGTTTTATCCTTACATTTTCAAATCAGCATGACTGATTGACATTACAATATTTCTATGAAAGGTTATACAGAGATATATTGTATCTCCAAATACATAATGGGAGATATATTTATTTTTAAAAATTTACAAAGTTACCAGTAAGTAATAGCAGAGGGAAGAGAAAGTAAGATATTTAGGTCAAGGAGAATGGCTATATTATCAGATGGAACTTGAAATTAGAAGGAAGATCTATTTGGCAGAACAATACAGTCAGAACTAGTATAACTAGTTTAGAACTGGTGTAATACAGTAGAAGGAAAAAAGCTCCCAGGGGATACCTGGCGTAAAACTGGTGTAATATAGTAGACAATCCGACCCAAGAAGTATGTTTTAGATTTCAGGAAATGGAGAAAAGTTTTGGAAGTGGAGTAATTACTCTGGAATAAATTCACTGATATTCTGGAACAGAGTGTCCTTACAAGTACTTTATTGCAGCACAGATATAGCAGAATGGCTCATTCAGCTATAGCTATGCCAGTCAATTTCTCCATGTAGACAGCCCTTACCAACAGAAGGGAGATTGGATGGGGGAGACAGAAATAATGTCAGTGCTGCTAGACAAATGAAGGGAGCAGCAAGGGGAGGAGAGTGAGGGAGCTCAAAGAGATCTGTTGAAACCAGTTAATCGAGAGTTTTTAAATCAAGGAGCGCAAGGTAGAACTGGATCGTTAAATAAATAGTGAGGCGGAGGACTCATCTGATGGTTTTTTGTATGTATGAGAAAAAAGCAGTCTCCTGCACATGAAGTGTGGAGAACTGGGGAAAAGGAGAGATTGAAATAATCTAGGAAAAAGGATACAATTGCATGGATTTTAGCAGACATGGAGTCATGGCAGCAGCATGTAGATGCAATGGGCCTGATTGTCCACTCCTTTGCATCTTGCATAGTCATTTACACTGGTGCAAAGGGGGTGTAAAATACTATGAAATGTGAATTCCCCATTCACACTAGTGGTAGTGTTTTGCTTTGTTTTCAGACTGGGTGTAAATGACTGTCCAAGGTGTAAATCAGGCCTGCACAACATGCGGCCCGGGGACCGCATGCAGCCTGTGTGGGCTCACTGTGCGGCCCGCGGGGGGTGGGTAGGCGGGTGGCGGGGGGGGGGGGGGCGGAGGGGGCAAGCGGGCAGGCAGTGGCGGGGGGGCAGGTGAGCTGGCGGCAAGCCGGGGGGCTGAGGAGGCGAGCGGGCGGGCAGTGGCAGGGGGGGAGGTGAGCCGGCGGCAGTGGCGGGGGGCTGAGTAGGTGAGCCGGGGCGGTGGGGGGCTGAGGACGTGAGCAGCGAGTTGGTGGCTGACCTGTTCTACTGATCTGGCCTGGCTCCCTTCCCCTCTCCAAGGGTTGCAGCTGTCTGGAGGTGCCTGCCTTCCACGCCTTCCTCATTCACACCTCATTCATTCAACAGGGCAATTGATTACAAAGTGGGGGGAAGATCTTATTCTACTTCTAGCAAAAAGACATTTTTCTTTTACCTTAATTATACTACCTTAGGGGCCAGCTATAACATATTATCAAGGTTCAATACCGCTGTTTCAGCAGGGCGGCGCTGGGGAAGGAGGGTTTTTTCCACGGGGCAGGCGGCGCTGGGGGGGGGGGTTCAGTGGTGCCGGGGTTTTCGGCCCTCAGCTGTTTTCTTTGAAGTAATATGGCCCTCGCCGCTTTACGAGTTGTGCAGGCCTGGTGTAAATCCATGCTGCATACAAAGGAGGAGCATTCAGGATCTAGGATGACACCAAATTTGCAGACAGTAAATGCAAATGAGAAATCTGAGATACAGGAGAAGATAGAGGAGTCTTTTCTCATCCCACAGAGGTAGAGTGTGCCGACAACACCCAAGTCATAAGCAAAAGTTTGCTTTGTCAAGACTGACCAAAGCAGGGAGCTTTGGGAGGATTTATTAAAATGTGATGATGTATGTGTACAGTGCAGAATCATCAGCACTAAACTGGTAGCTGAGGAAGTCACAGGTCTGAATCTCCATCCAGCAGTTGGAAAATGTAAATGTTAATGTGTAGCTGTTATATGTAAAACTTATGAGACTCACAGAAGGGGAAGTTAAAATCCTCCTTTTCCTTGCAATTCTGTAACACGTCTATCAATCTATACTGCAACGCAGAAACAAATTGAGCCTCAACATAACATAATGTTTTTCATACTTAAAAAACAGAAGTGTCATAGGCAACAAGTCCTTTTTAATTTTGTTGCTGTTGGTGGTGGATGGCCATCTTTTCTGACCTTACCCATAGTCACCCTTCCCAGCAGGTGTCAGCTTAGCAACAAATAGCAACATAAGCATAGCCTCCTATAGTATCAGAGTTGTTGCTATGCACAACACAATGGCTATTTGGAACTTCACAGCAATGTTGGGGATCAAACCCAGATCCCCTTGTTCCAAAAGCACAGCCCCTGTCACTGGAATTAAACAGATGCTCTGTTAACTTTTACCAGTGTGGGGCATATGACATAGTTGTGCAGCCCTCATTCTTTCTAGCACAGGGCAGCTACAGCCCCCCGCCACACACACACACACACACACACTCTCTCTCTCTCTCTCTCTCTCTCACTTCATTATGTCAGTACAGTTCCTACTGACCCAAAGTATAGGAGCTGGTAAAATTGAACTGGGTTTGTAAATGTATGTTTATCTTAATTCCAGCAACTAGAGGCAGATGAGCTCCTTCAGTGTGCCACTTTTTCCTTATGGCTACAGCTCTTTGAACCTTGTATGGATGCCTGTTACAACCTTCCTTTCACAAAATCACTGCTGCTGCAACAAGCAAAGGTATAATAGGCTGATTTATCACTGTCGGAAGTATTTTATTTTATTCTCTCTAAAATGACTATAATTATTAAGGCCTTTCTGAGATTACTACGTTCAATATTTGATATTAAGGAAATCATTTGTGGTTTTGCAAGGGAAAATTATTAGGGTCATGAAGCTTTTTACATCTTATTTTGTATTGTTAAGTGGTGGTGAAGCACTCTCTCTGCCCATGTACAGTAATTGCTGCCTGTAAATGAGAGCATCTGCTGCAAAGGGCATGGTTTTCATATTTGATTTTTCATTTTCAGTGGGCCAAATAGAAGATTTTATCTTGGTGACTAGTAACTCCCATGATTATTTTAATGTAACACAGTGAGTGGGATGTCAAGGTGCCCTAGGAAGGACTTCCATTTATGTCCACTGAACATTCAACTCTGCTAATGGCAGTTGTGTATCCAAGACACTCTGGATTGTATTGTGCTTCTTAGTATTCATTGCTCACTCTCCAGTTTTGTATTAACTATGAAAGCTGAGATGCTCATGTATTTCAAGTGACTCCAGGAGCTAGGACTTTAGAAAAACACCAATTATCACATGATAAAGTTGTGAGTGTTGGCAACTCTGGGAAAGGCTCAGGAAAGAAAATTCTCAAATCAGTTCACAGTGGGCAAGTCTCCACAACTGCCACTCTTGCTGGCTGTCTCAGCAGAGGCCACTGACTGAATGCTCATGGAGACTGGACTAATCCCACACAGATAGAAATGTTCCCTCCGGGACAGACCCTGTGTGGGGAAGTTTACACTGGCACTACCCACACTACCCTCTACTTTAGATAAACAGAATATCTGTTTAAGAAACAGAAGTGAGACAGAATTTTTTAACAAAGAGGGTGATAAACTATTGGAACAAGCTCCCAAGGGAAGTGATGAATTCTCCATCTCTTGATGTCTTCAAATCAAGACAACATGCCTTTCTGGAAGACATGCCTTAGCCAAACACAAGTGATTGGGCTCCATACAGAAGTAAATGGATGAAATTCAGTGGCCTGTCTTATGCAGGAGGTCAGACTAGATGCTCTAATGGTTCCTTCTGGCCTTAAAATTGCATGAATATCAGTCTTAATCATTGTTAGTCTGGAGCCTTGGCCAAGGACTAAATTCATTTAAAGAAATTAATTTGTATAATGAAAACACAAGAATTATTTAGACCTCAACATGTGGTTCTGCTCAGAAAAGTGACTGCAAAAACAGCACTGTCACATTCCAAGTCTCTCAGTGATTTTCATATTAAATTTGCTCAGTTTGCAAGTAAAAATGAGTGTGTAGAAGGTTGTTCCTAGCTGCCAGCCCTGTAAATACAACCTGTGTTCTGACAGCCACTTGGTCCTCTCCTTCTTGTACATTATCATCAGTCATAAAAGCTCAGTAGGCCAACTTTGTCCCTCATTTACCCATGTTCAACCACTTTGGCTTTCAGTGGGTTTGCACAGATGGAAATATTGAAATGTGAATGTACAAGAAAGAATAGAATTTACTTCCCTCTTAGCTGTGTTGGCTTTTCAGGGGCAACAGAAATAAAAAACAGCAAAATTTATTGTTGTTACTAAAATCACTAGATGTGACTGGATACACACCGTGAGCAGCTCTAGAGGGCAAGATGACATCATTTGTAATGAATTACCATTCAAAATGCAACCACATTTAAAAAGCATTAGATTTACATTGCATTTGTTGATTAATATGTATAGCCAATTAATTGACTATACTTGTAGTTTGTTATGAAAAAAGTTCAAGAGTCTAAATAACCAAACTTCACTAATTTTATTGTCTAAAGACAAAATTACAATACAAAAATGAGATGTGCATATCCTCCTTCCAGGAAGCAATTCTTATTTTGCAGCATGTTCACCTTACACAGAAGGTGTGCTTTGAACTACGCCTCCAAAATCACTTACAGTTTTAGCATGGTTGCTTACAAGTTAACAAGCATTTTAGATGTTACCTAAGATCCAACCCAGCAGTTTGTACAAATTCCTTAACTTGTGCTGTACCTTTCTTATCTCCGTTTTGGATAGTACATTTTAAACCAGGTGCCTATAAAGGTATCTGCACTAGGGCAGAACAAATGTACAGTAATATTGCCTTTATTTCACAGGCTTTATATTCACTAATGCCAAAAGCTACATTTAGCTTTGCAGAGTAGTGTGAGATATCTCCCTTGACATAAGTGAGCAAAGTAGACAGAACTGTGGGAAAAACATAATATAATTTGGTTAACAATTTCCTACATACCATGTATAAAATAATATTGATATGGTATGCCCTACACCTAACATTCGTATTGGCTTACACATTGTAGTTAAAGGTAAGTAAAAGTAAAACAGTGTGTCTGGCACTTTCTGGAACATTACTGAAAAGACAAATTTACCATTGCAACAACCACTAGAAGGTCAATTTTGCAGCTCAGACAAACAAGTGTAAAGTTATTCAAGTCACAGTACTACCAATAATATTAATGATCCTGATCATGGAAAAGTTGATAACTTTTAACTACAGTTATCTGGCACACAAGCTAAATGGCATTAAATAGAAAAGAATACATTAGAAACCTCTTTAATTACAGATGAAGGCTAAAGAGTGAGAAGGGCTTCCAAATTCAGCCTTACCAAAGTCAAGCAAACTGGGATGATGTTTACTGATTATATGTCAATACTCTGAATGATGTCATAGCTCAAGTGTTGTATAGCAGTGTCTGAGCTCTGGCTGCCACCAAAATGTGGATTCACAGAATTATTTTCTGATTTTTGTCCCATCAGAAGAGAGCAATTTTGAAAAATATGCTCAATGATTCTGTACAATGTATTATGCTGTAGATGAAATTGCTAGGCAAGGTGAACACAAGGCAGAGGAATAGAGCTGACCATGACGAGTTTACCTCACAATAGAAATAAACTGTCTTGTCTTCACTACGTTTTTACCTCAGAATAGCTCATTCACAGTAGTTACCCTGAGGCCATGTCTACGCTAGTGAGCTTACAGTGACGCAGCTATACCAATCCAGCTGTGCCACTGTAAGCAGGGGTGAAAGTAAGTCCAGTGACTTATCGGTACACTGGGGCCAGCTCTGGCCCCCGGAAGGGGCGGGGCCTAGGGTGAAAGGGGCGTGGCTGAGAGAGTCAGAGCCAGCCCCAGCCCATCCTGTAAGGGTAAGTGCTCCCCCACCACCACCGGGGTAGCAGCAGTAGCCCAGGGCTCTGGGGGCTAATTAAAGGGCCCGGGGCTCCCCTGCTTCTACCACCCCAGTCCTGGGGAAGCAGCAGGGCTCCCGCAGCTATTTAAAGGACCGGGGCAGAAGAGACAGCTGGAGCCCCGGGCCCTTTAAATAGCCCCTGGAGCCCCCCAGCTACCCCTGGGCTCCGGGGGCTATTTAAAGGGCCCAGGGCTCCCCTGCTTCTACCACCCCGGCCCTTTAAATAGCTGCCGGAGCCCTGGGGAAGTGGCGGGTCTCCCACGGCTATTTAAAGGACCGGGGCGGCAGAGGCAGCTGGAGCCCCAGGCCCTTTAAATAGCTCCTGGAGCCCCCTGCTACCCCTGGGCTCCGAGAGCTATTTAAAGGGCCCAGGGCTCCCCTGCTTCTACCGCCCCGGCCCTTTAAACAGCCGCCAGAGCCCTGGAGTAGTGGCGGTGGGGCTCCGGCGGCTATTTAAAGGGCCAGGGCAGTAGAAGCAGTGGGAGCCCCAGACTTTTTAAATAGCCCCCAGAGCCCCGCAGCCCTACCCCAGGGCTCCAGCAGTGGGGCTCTGGTGGCAATTTAAAGGGCCTGGGGCTCCAGCCCCTGCTGGGAGCCCCAGGCCCTTTAAATTGCCCCCTGGGGAAGCTGGGCTGCCCCGGTATGGCAAACCAACTCTTGCCAGTATGCCGTATCAGGGCGTACCGGCTTACTTTCAACTCTGGCTGTAAGATCGCTTGTGTAGCCGCTCTATGCCGATGAGAGAGCTCTCCTGCAGACATAATTAAACCACTTCCAATGAGCAGCAGTAGCTATTTCGGGGGGAGAATATCTCCCACCAACATAGCCCTGTCCAGACAGAAGTGCCGGTGTAACTTATGCTGCTCAGAGGGGTGTTTTTTCATACCCCTGAGCAACATAAGTTATACCCACAGTTTTTCCCTCAGGCTATGTCTGCTAATGTAGACATAGTCTGAGGTAAAAAATACAGCTTTTTTAGCAGTGAAGACAAGACCTTAGTTTCCCTGTGGTAACCAATCACAAGTCTAAACTTCCTCCTTTTATATTTCTAAATTCTATTCTCAAACTTTACTACAGATGAGATATAAATGTGTACAGTATTCTTCTAATTCCTTTTGAGTCTTCACATTTCCTTCCAGCACCTGCTTTATTTTTATATCAACTTTTAAAAAGAGAAAATAAAGGAAAACGACTTAAGCAGGTTGCATAGGCTATTTAGATCTGTCGGGGATCTGTTGGATCCTTTTGTGAATAAAATGTAATTTATTTTCTACGAATAATAAAGTATTTTTCTGACTATTAATCCTGTAGAAAAGGTACAGGAAGAGGGAAATAGAATTCTCTGTAACCACCCCTTTTCCTCAATGGACTACTGTCAGTCGTTTCCCCTCTGACCAAAAAACGCTCGATGTAGTTCATTTGGAAACCTGTTAATGCTGCTCCATATTTTGTTTGGAAAGGTAAGACTGGGGCAAAGTGTTTCACTGAAAGGGAAGCAGAGGGACTTCCCTCCATTCAGTGGGGGGGATGTACAAATGTTTTCTTAAATAAAATCAGATTTCTGTTTTAATAGGAGAAATATCTTTGGTCTGTTTATCTCTGAAAGCACAGAAGAGCCAGTGTCTGCCCAGAAATGTTGTACAACTTCAGCTTTAATAGCATATAAAAACAGTTATAACTGATATATTGAAATGAAAGCTAATATAGCTTCTTTAAACAGAGAGCTAAAATAACACTGCTCCTAATGAGATGAGGAGTGAACCCTTAGATACCATGCTGTCCCATCCATGTTCCTTTTCCATAATGTGGGGAATGAGAGAGGAGCTTCCATGATGTGAAGTAAATGGTTTTGTGTGTGTTACACAGATAAAATAGATACTTACAGCTGTGAAGAGTCATTTTGGTTATTTGACTGAATACCAAATATGTGTCTCTGTATTTGATGAATAACAAATTCTAATAGTGGGTTTAGGGAAGAGATCCAAATTGTGAGGAAATCTTCTCAAATTTACTTAGCAGTCCTTTTAAAATAGAAATGTAATGCATTCCCCTTGTCTGATTTCCTGAAGGGCAGCTCAGTAACATGTCTTGTACTTCCAGTTCTTACTTCTCCATCACAGCTATTGGCATTCTTTTGCAGGAATCACTCAGCAGACCTTTGAGTAGCTACTTTGGTGTTGCAGAGTTTTGCATCTCTTCTCGAAGACATATGGGTCTAGCAAACAAAACAACTTCAGTGGGAGCTGAGGGTGCTCTGCACATCACAGGATTAGGTGCTTACCCTATATCTGTACAGCTATGATTGGGTCTAATTTAATTGCTTTTGATAGGACTTGAGATTACTCAGCACCTCACAGACTCTGCTCTTAATAGGATAAAAGCCCATATTTACTACCCGTTATAGGGTCTGATCCTGCAAAGTGCAGAGTGCCTCCTGTGACGTGATGAGCACCCTTAGCTGCTACTGAGTTTAATGGGAGCTGAAGACTCTCAGCCCCTCCAGGAGCTGTTCTGCAGGATCAGGCCACAGAATAATCCTCCAGCCTGTTACCATTGTATGTGTATTAATTATCACTGCCATGGTAATGGGTATACACAATGGTGTGTTTGGTTTTAAAAGGAAGCATGTGCATTAATTGGTAGTTCCCATATAAAATGTTAATAACTTGAGCCAGTTTTATTCAAACTTGGAAAAGATACAGCACTTCATGGAGGACTGAGAGGCAGATACTGCCTCTACTGAAGTCATTAGCAATATTACCATAGATTTCAGTGCGAACAATGTGAAGTCCTAAGCATCTAAAGTAAAGAAGCTATTTTTTTTTAATTATGGGATGCAAAACGCCATGAGAACATGGAAAAGATTTTGAAAGGTAGATAGAAGAGGGTCAATAAAAGGACTTAGCATGGAAAGGATCTTGGGACAGTTACAATGGTGCCTGGATGGTAAATGATATAAGGTTGGGGGTTTTTTGGATTTTTTCTGGAATAGCTGAGGGCTGTGACACAGCCATTCAGCCATCTTTAGTTTGCTAAGTGTAATTATTTTGGTTGCACTATATACCAAACCCTAGTGTGCCAGGTGTACCACAATTCAGAGCACTGCAGGTGTCATACAGAAGCTTACACAGTTACCATTATTGCGTGCTTTGAACTGTTCTTATTTGGGTCCCTGGGGCAATCCCATTGAGAGTCGGGGCTTGTCAGGTTTAGTGCGTGGATTGACCTTTCCAGTCCAATCTCTATTCCAAGCAAATAGGTGCTTGCAGGGTTCCAGGCCAGGCTCAGTGTCTCTCACTGAGGCCCATTGCGCTGATTCCCTGCCCAGCTGCTGCTGTTCCCCCATAAGTCCCACACAGATCTACATCTAGTGGTAACGTGCATTCATCACAGCCTGTTATACACGTGGCTCAGTCACAGTTCCCTGGACTTTTGTTCAGCTCCCTGTTTGCCATGTGGCTCCTGCTTCAGCTTCCTTGCAGCTCCCATCTTTCCAAGAGAGCCTGGCCTCTTCCTGATTGAGGACTCTTCCCCTACCTGGCCAGGGGGAAGGGAAGTGCAGGGAGGAGGGAGCTGATGGGACTTTTAGGCCCCTGCTTAGCAGGTCCAGCACATAGATAATGTCACTCAAGAGTTAACAGTAGCAGTTCTAAGCTCTTTAGTACATGGTTGTGCCGCCTTATGTGTTTTTAGAATGCCTAGCACCTTGTGGGTACTACTGGAAGCAAATAATTAATAATAATAATAAACAACAGCAAGCAGCACAGGACAGATTGGCCAGGTTAACTAATTGTACTCTCAGACCCGATGGCTAAGGCCTACTTTTTGTTTGCTAGAGAAAGTGAGACATTGCACAGATTAGAATCATTTTTACATGACCTGTTCATTTGTGTAGTAATAAATAACAAAAATTTACAACTCAGTCAATAGTCAGTTCACACTACACTTACGAGTTCTGAGGGAGGGCTAAGGGTCATACAACTGTATCTGTCATATCTAACCACCTTCTTTAATGCCAAGTTTCTTCAGAATAGGAGGTTATCTGTAAATTCACCGGATGTTCAGCAAGGGGTTACTGTGGACCAGATCTTTGGCTGCATTATGGTAGCTTTGCACTGCCGCACTAGCTTAATGAGCAAGAAGATCCCTCCCCCACCCCAGGCAAATTTTCGGGTGGTATAGAGACTCCATCACAGCTCCTATGTCACTCATGTCCATGCAGCTAATGCAGGGGCTGTGGCCAGAGAAAGGGAACATAGGCATGGGGTCCCAGTTCTCCAGAAGTCCTCAACAGTTGTAATAACCCCCAGAACCATAGGTAGTCAGCACAAATTAAAGGAGTTAAAGTGCACTAACTTTTGCCCAGAAGAATGATCTGGCAAAAAGCAGCCCCAGGATCAAAACTGCAGACATGCCTTACACCCTCCTTTGTTCCCACCTCTCGTCTGCACCAGAGGCTTAATCCTGTGCTCATTGAAGGCAATAGCAAAACTCCTATTGGCTCTAATAGGGCAGGATTATTGTGCAGGTGCTCCTGGACCACAGCTGAGATCTGGTCCTGTGTATGTAGCTATAATACAGATGATGGGCAAGTTCCTTTGAAATAATTTGTATTTCTGGAAATGGAATTGTAAACACAGAAGTATTAATGGCTCATCTGGTAACAGCTTTAACATATGCTCCATCATACAGCAGGTGGAGACTGCCTTTATTTTTCCTTCACTCTTGGGAAAGCCTCCAAATGCAACAAGACATAATATACAAAGAAATACTTCAGGTTTATATACTTTTACACAGCTATGTTGCAGTTTACAGACTTTAATTTATTTTATTTTATTTTTTACAGCTCAGCTGTACAGTGAAGCTTAAAATCACACAGATTCGTGATTTCTAGTAAATTGTATGAATCAGTAAATACATTGCAAAGAGAATATGAAACACCATCAGAAACTTAATACAGTACCTGTTGTCATAAACTGAAAGAGTCTTGAGACCTGATCTGTTAACAAATTCACATTACGCTGTCTGGAAAATAAACACAAATGATAATAGAGGGTTCTTCTGATTTTTCCCCAAACTGAAATAACTCTGCTTTTTTCTCAGGGGGAAGAAAATAAAAACATCCCTCTGAAACCAACTCCCCCAAGAACCCACAAAGGTTTGACACAATGAAACTCAAAACACATATTACATGGATCACTTCCTATGCAGGTATATGCCTCCATTTGTATTCCCCATAGGAAATGAACTGCACAGACTCTGAAGCTGTGGAGACCAAAGTAATTAAAAGCAACAAGTATATGCTTATTTATAAGCTGAGCTCCACCCAGCACTAACCCCACCCGCCAGTCTACAACTTTGGGGTTCATTTGAGTAATATTTAGTAACACTTAGCATTTTTATATTTACATGTCCAAAGCACCATACAATCACTAAGTAATTAATCTGCATAATACCCCCACTCTATGCAAGCACAGCTCTTTGTGCTGCTGACACTTTGCACCTGCCTAGGCCTGGCCCTGTTTCTTTACCTAGAAATGACAATGAAAAGGATCACATTGTATACTTCTCCCCAAGAAGAGGTTATTCAGAGAGGACTATCTGTTTTAAAGCCCCCATTGCTACAGTATCTGATGACCTTTCAATTATGGAAATTTTTCCCTCTTCAGGCCCTTATGAGTTAGCGATATTAATATTTTTCTATTTTATCAATGGTGAACTGAGGCACAGGGCAATTGAGTGAATTGGCCAAGGAAATCTGTGATCAAACTGGGAATTGAATCAAGAGCTCCCAAGTTCCAGTCCTGTGTCTTTACCAATAGACCATCCGTCTTTCACTAGTACATTATTGTCACAATATTGTCTTGGTAAAAATCAGTAATCATTTGTATAAGCAATGCACATTGCCCCAGGAAAGGATGGTGTATCTTGAGAAGCTCACAGTGTTTTCCTACAGCCAGCTAAGAACTGGTATAGAAATGTTCTGTACGGAGTATCTTCCGGTCCTCAGTCAAAGATCCAGTGGCCAAGACACTGGGAATCAAGAGTAGAAGCCTGGGGTGTAAAGCAGAGAAAGAGGAAAGGATCATTAGAACCATGACTGATATGGGACCCACCCTCACTCAGGGTAAAAAATAGAATAATTATCCTATAAATACTGCATACCTTGAATTATTGAGACTCCTTTGGAATTCCAGAGATGATTTCTCATTGCTCGTTTTATAGTTCCAGAGATCCCATGAAGGCTAGGAGAAACAATGCTGCCTGATATCTCTTTTGAAATTATAATGAAAAAGTTGGCTCCTTTGGAACTAATTAGGTGCTACATAATGTTCTTCCATTATTCTACTGAATAAATGTTTGATACCTCAAAATGATACAATCAAACGTATTTACAGTGTTGATTGAAGCTACCACAAATAAGAGCTCTAGTCATCATCTTAGTGTTAATTTCTGTCATACTCTCTTCCAGGAATAGTGCTCTTCAAAGCCCATAAGATCTCTCTGTCAATTTAATTGTATCTAGTTCTAAGAAGGATGCTAATACATTGCATTACAAATAATAATTATGGAATCTTGGCCAAAGGATTCCTTGGGTTTTTTTTTTTAAAAGTTAAGATTGAATAGCATTATATTTTCTTTTGAACATTAGGCTGTAAAACCATCAGTTTATACAGTAATTCTAGATGTCTGTGATGAGGTCTGGGCTTACTGGTGGCATGGCCTAATGATTAGGTTGCTGGGCCTCCACTTTCCCATCCCCGGTACCTCTCACTAGAAACCAGTCTGATACGGTCATGGCCCACCTCTTGGTCATCCAGTTGGTTCATCAGCTTAGTTCGCCCCCTTCCTGAGTAACAGAGTCCAAAGAAATATATAGAGTCCCACATTCTCACAACAGGGAGGGCGTTAGGTCCACCTCCTGATTGCTGTAGGTGGCTCATCCATGCCTTGGGGCTTTCAGAATCTCTACCCTCTCCTTACTTTTAAGAGGGGTGTGTAGAAGGAAGGTTTATGCCCCCTCCTCAAGGGTGGCTGGTAGGGGAGCCTGGACCCTTACACTCCACCAGGCTTCAACCCTGGGCCCTATGAGACACAACAATACCAAGCACCTGGAGTGACCTGAGGCTGCCTCCCTGAGCCACTTCCTACCATTCACCTCCCTCAACAGCCTCAAAGTCCAGCAGAAGATAGCAAAAAGAAAAATGATGGAACCTTCAGGCTAGCTGTGTTCCTGAAAGCAAAGGCTTCTGCAGTACCCTTGATCAGGAGCTCTCAGGATAGGTCTGTCCTCTTATCCTGTTTGTCCCTTCTGCGCTGACTGGTTCCCTGTTAAACTCCTCCTCCAGCTGAAGCAGGCTCTGCAGGTGCAGGTAGGGCAGAGTCACGTGGGCTCAGTACTGCTCCTTAACCCCTTCAATTCCAGTGTGGGACTTACAACCTCCATCTCATGCCCTTCCCCTCAAGCTCAGGATCTTGGTACTATCCTGGGACCCTTGTTCTTCCCCATCTTGGGGGAAAAACAGTACACATTCATATGGGCCCTCCCTGCTTGATGAAGTAGCTGGAAACTGTAGGGTTGCAAGGAAAGGTACCCTCACCTAATCCTAGGGCTGGTTTCTTCCACTGAGTTCAGCCAGCAGAGCATTCTGTTACCCCAAATCTCTGTATAGAATAATAAGGAGGTGGCATATACAACAGGTTTGACTCCTACCAGCATCTATCAACTGGGAGAATTAGAAAACTGTGTGCCTCCCACCCGTATTGCATTGAAATAAAGGATAGAAAGAATATAACCTTAAACAGAAAGAAGATTTATTAAGGAATAGATACAACTGGGGGAAGATTCACTATGGGGAACTCTACAAATACAACTACACACAAATAGATTCCAGTAAGGGGGACATAAAGCCCAGGTCCTTAAACTCTCCCTTGACTAAACTAATAAATACCCCAAAATAATTACAGTTTCTCTTCTAATTGCAGATGGAGGACACCGGCAACAGATGGTCTGTCTTAGGATCTCTGGAACATCAGAGGATCTGGCTCTCTTACTACCAAAGCAGGAGATCAACAGATCTGAGCTGACGGCAAGCCTTCACTGGATCCTTTGGTGGATTACAGGAATCAGGTAAGTATCAGAGTCCTTGACAGATGTTAGTAGTTAAAGTCTTGATCCAATGCTGCACAAAGAACCTGGACATGGCTGCCTCAATGGTGGACAGCCCCTGCATCACCACTGACAGTTCCTTTTATGTTCTCTGTGGTGTGCCTTTCTGAGGCACTGTAGTAGGGTCGTTACCCCGCTCCTGCCCTGAGGGGTTTAAAACAGCGCTGGAGGAAGACTGTGGAAGAGCAAGACGCCTGGGCTGATTGGGAGGAAGCAGGCTCAGCTGGGGCCACACCCCAATCAGGGCCCAGCTGGCCCTATAAAGGCTTGAGCCAGGAGCTCAAGCAGATAGTCTCCCTTTGACTTTAAAGGGAGATGGGCCTGGCTGCTAGGGAACTCACCCAGGGGACCTAGAGTGAGATAGGGCTGGGGAAGGGCCTTAAGAGCTGGGAAGCCCTAGGCCAGCAACTGCCCAGGCTGCAGGGCCTAGTTCTAGGCCCACCTAGCTATTGGGCTTGCAGAGGGGCAGCCTGAGGGTGGGTAAAGGCAGCCAGTCCAAACCCCTTGTTGGTTGTGATGATCGGCTGATAGACTGCAGCCCACCCCAGGGCATGGGGGCTAAACAGAGACTGGCAGTAGCCATGACTGAGGTGATGTGGGGGTGGGGGTTCCCCTGGGATGGGGGAAACCAAGCAAGATTGTGAGGTACTGCAGGAGGCAGAACCCTGAGATAAAGGCTCCTGGGAGGGACATGGGGGGGACAATGGCAAGCGGATCACTGGCCTGCAGAGGGCGCTCCTAGGTTGAAGAGCTAATTCCCAGAAGTCACCAGCAGGAGGCACTGCAGGAGTGAGTCCGCTCCTCTACAGGCACACTTTGACAGGACCTGCCCCCAACCGCTTCCAGCCAGTTCTCAGTCCCTTAAGTTCTGCCTGGAAACAGAGTTTTGGCAGAAAAATGCCATGAAGAAGGGCACCAAGATGGAGTTCAAACCCTCCCTAACATATGCACCATCTTGAATTTCTAATCTCCATTTTGAATTGCAGCAACATTCCTAATAGAATATAATCATGTACCAAAAACACCTTACAACTCTGTACTAGGAGAAAAGGATTCCCCAACAAATAGTATCTATGACTCACTTCACTGCAGGGCCTCCTTCTCAACAAAAGAGTAGGGCACTTCTTGGAGAAACAGCTTCTTACTAAGGTAGAGAATGAGGTATTCTTCCCTGTCGGAGTCCTGGGAAAGTAAGGCCCCAAGACTGACATTGGAGGTGTCTGTTGGCAGGAGAAATTGTCTTGAAAAGTTTGGGTTGAAGAGGACTGGTTACTGACTTAGCTGGTCTTTCAGAGTTCTGAAAGCCTTGTCACAAGCCTTGGACCACTAAATATTTTAGGGTTCCTGTCTTTTGCCATTGTCAGGGGCATTGCAGTTGTGGCAAAGTTTGGTGCAAAGTGTCTATAATAGCTGTCAAGGTCCAGGAAGTGCCACACTTGTTTCCTTGTGATGAGGACACATTGTACTAGGGCTTGGACTTTACACACCAGCAGCTATAATTGTTCCTCACCACCCAGTATATTGCTCAGATAGATCACTTCCCAGTTGGCCAGTCTACATTTGGCAGGGTTGGTCATTAGTCCCATCTTCTTGAGAGCTTGCAGGACTGCTGTGACATGCCTTAAGTGGTCATTCCACTCATAGCTATAAATAATGATATTGTCAATGTACGCTGCAGCATATTACCCGTGAGGTCAGAGTACCTGCCTATCAGGTGTTGGAAGATGGGCCACAGCCCCATAAAAGCCAAATTGCATGTTCCTGAACTGATGGAGGCCAAACAGGGTGAAGAAAACATTCTTTTCTCATGACTCAGCTATTAAAGAAAGCGGTCAATATCCCTTCATTGGGTCAAAAGTGGAGATTATTTGGGAGTCCCTAGCCTCTTCAGCAACTCATCCACTCTAAACATAACATTGAATTTCAATATTGCATTCACTTTCCAAAAATCGATGCATAAATGGGTTGACCCACTGGGTTTTGGCATGAGCATGATGGGACGCCTCCACTTACTATGGGATTAGTTGACTATCCCTGGGTCCAATGCAGCCTTTAGTTCACCTCCTAGATTTTCTATTGGAGGGGTTATAGATTTTCCCCACACCCTTTTTCCCAGCTTAGTGTCCACATGATGGTAGGCTAGGTGGGTTCATCCTGGCAACTCTGAGAACACCAAGGGGGAGGCTTCAATTAGCCATTGTATTTGTTGTTTCTGCTTGGTCTGGACTCACATCATGAACTAAGGGTGCTTGTAGGCCAAGTTCATGTTTGGGTGGAAAAAGCATTCTGAGGAAGCCCTTTTGGTCCTTCCAGTCCGTCAGCAGGTTCATGTGGTATACCTGTGTCTCTTTTCTCTTCTCCAGATTTCATAAATGACTGCCCCTACCCTTTCTACAATCTCAAATGGTTTGTGCAACCTGGCAATAGCTTCAACTCCAAGGTCAGTAGCAATAACAATACCCTATCCCCAGGCTTAAATTCTTGCATCTTGGCCCTTCTATTGTAGACCTGTTCCTGGTTCTGTGGTGACTTAAGCAACCTTTTTCTTGCAAAAATCCCCAGAATCTCCAAATTTTCCCTCAAATGGATCACTTACAGTACCATGTTGGTTGTTTTAGGATTCTATTCCTCCCATGTCTTGCAGGTGAAATCAGAGATCCTGCTTGGCTGCCTTCCAGATAGTAATTCAAATGGGGAGAACCCTTTGGACACTTGCAGCACTTTGCAGATGGCAAATAGGAGGGATGGAAGCAATCAGTCCCAGTGATCGGGATCTGAGGCCACAAACATCCTTAGCATCCCTTTCAGCATCTTATTAAAGTGTTCCACCAGCCCATCCACATTCACACAACCTCCTGATGCGTGTAAGTGATCTATCTTCACTTTAGAGCTTTCAGCATCTCTACTCTCTCTCTACTTCTGAGAGGGATGTGTGGAAGGAAGATTTATACCCCCCCACACACTGCAACATGGGTGGTTAGTAAGGGGAGTCCAGGCCCTCCCACTCTACTGGGCTCTGACCCAGGGCTCCATGAGAGGCAACAATTTCAAGCACCCTGGCGTGACTTGAGGCTGCCTCCCTGGGCCACTTCCTACCATTTGCCTCCCAGCAAAGTCCAACATAAGACAGGAAAAGGAAAATAATTGAACCTTCAGTCCAACCAGGTTCAAGTGATAATCCCTTTCTGATAGCAAAGGCTTCTGCAGTACCTTTATACAGGAGCTCTCAGGCTAGGTCTGTCCTCCTATCCTGTCTGCCCCCTTCTGAGATGTCTGGTTCTCTATTACACTCCTCCTCCAGCTGGATCAGGCACCACAGGTGCATGAGACAGAGTCACATGGGCCCAGAACTGCTCCTCAGCCCCTTCAGTTCCAGTGTGGGGTTTATACCCCTCTGCAGAATGTCCCATTCTTTTAAATTGTCAGCCACAATTCACGTCCACTGATACAGGGGATGCAAACTGCAAACCCTAATGCATTCCAGAGCCACTGTACCCAACGGAGAACCCCTCCCTGAGAAGTACAAGCAGCATGTGCACTATTGCCCTCCCCCAGTGATTTCTTCAGAAGGCAACCATCCCAGAGAGGACCTTGGCCTCACATCACTGGATCTTGTCTCTGATTTGGACCAGAAAGAACACAGTGGGGTAGGGAGACCCCACAAAGAAGAAGCATGGGGGGGGGCAGAGAAGGAGGACAGCTTCTCAGCTGGGTAACATGGATACAGCTATCTTTGTCATTATTATGACAGATATTTCTAATTGGGCCAAATTTTAGCCTATAATACTAGCTACCACTTCAGTTGAGGGTGGATGCTGTACCATTCACCCACCCTCCTCCCCCATTCCCTATTACACTGATTAAGACGGGGATAAGGGCAGAGGGGAAAAAATGGCAGATAGCTTACAGTGGCTGGATATGTTCACTGCATATAAACTATATATGTTGAATTAGTAACAAAAGGGGAGGGTAAAAGAAGAACGATAGCACTCAGCATAAAAATCTAGAGGTTGAGAACAAAATCAATCAAAGGCCCAAATTACATGAAGAGAAGAAATTCTTTAATTGCCCATACAGCACTGCTAGGAGCCCAGGTAACAAGAGAAATTGTAATTGCTCATTTACAAGCCTAAATTCAGTCTAGTTGGTATTACTGAAACCTGGTGGCATGATTTGCATGACTGGAATGTTAAAGTCAATTGTTATAACCTATTTAGGAAGGATCAGATGAGTAAATGGGGAGGGGAATGGCACTCTGTCACAAATGGCAATACCTGTTTCCAAGTCACTGATAAATCAGAAGAAAATTATGCTGAATGCTTATTGATCAGGGTCCTAACAGATAAAGCACAAGATTGGGTTGTCACAGTGCATCCCTTCACCCACAAGTACCGCTGCCTAGCCTGTTCTTGTGGTCTCCCAGCCACAAACACATAGAAACTGTTTCTTTCCCTATGTAAGCATTTAATTTTCAGTTTCAAAGCATAACAGAATGTACTACAGGTATACAGCAGAAGACTTCCATAGTGCAGGGGTTCTCACACTTCATGGCACTGCAACCCTCTTCTGACAACAAAAATTACTACACAACCCCAGGAGTGGGGGACCAAAGCCTGAGCCCACCCGAGCCCCACTGCCCCAGATGAGGAGGGCCAAAGCCCAAGGGCCACCACACCATTTCTGGGGGAGGAGGGGGGTCAAAGCCAAAGTGCTTCAGCTCTAGGCAAAGGGCCTGCAACCTGAACCCTGGCACCACAGGTGCCAGCTTTCCAATGTGTGGGGGGGGCTAGACACCCCCAACTCTGGCCCAGGCCCCACCCATCTCTTTCCACCCTATTCCATCCCCTCCCCCCCACCACATTGTGTCCTCATTCCCCCCTAGAACCTCCTGCACACCACAAAACAGCTGATCACAGCAGGGGGAAGCACTGATTGACAGGGCAGAAGGCACTGGAGACTGATAGGGAGGTACCAGTGTGTGCTCAGCACTCACCATTTTTTTCCCATGGGTGCTCCAGTCCTAGAGCACCCACAGAATCAGCACCTATCTTTAGTCTTAGTAATCTAAGCCAGTCCTGACAACCCTATTAAAACAGGGTTCTAACCCACAGTTTAAGAACCACTGCCATAATGCTTTCTCTCCTCCTTCCACCTCCAAGTTTCCCTATGCTTTGTGTTCCTCCCAAATATACATCCTCCCACTTACTGAGCCAATTGCCTCATTAGCCCAGCAATTGCCACCAAGTGTCAGCAATCCCCAACAGAAACTGCTTAATTGACTTCAATTAGCCTGTAGTCTTCCCTAGGCTGCAGCAACCTCAGTGACCAGGATGATACAGCTAGCACCCTGTCACAGGGATATTAGCTGGTGTTTGCTACAAACCATGAAATCACACCAGGGAACAGGATGACCGACTTGTTAAGGACCTATCTATAATGTGTAGGAAAAAAGCTTCATGACCATGGGGGACTTCAATTTGAATGACATATGCTGGCGGTCTCACGCTGCCAATACTAAAACATCCTTGGAATTTCTAAATATTATGGATGTCAATTTCCTAACTCAAAAAGTGTTGCATCCAACATAGGGGAATTCTATATTAGACCTTGTCTTGATAATTAAAGAGGAATAGATCACAGAACTAAAAAATAGTGGTAACGTAGGTACAAGGGACCATGAAAAATGTGAATGATAATTGGGAATTGTTTAAGAACACTTTACTAGATGACCAAAAAGCCAATTTCCCACAACCAAGGAAGAAGGGTTCATTGGTTAAAAAACTGACCTTGTTTAGAGAGAAAGTGTGGTAGGGTGTTCACCCCACATTACCCTTGGAAATGGTTAATATAGGCAAGAAAGGTCAATTAGCCATAGGTAGAATGCAATTAGGATTATATAGGGATGAAGCTCACCTGGGCAGAAACAGGCAGAGCTTCTATATAGCCACAAAGCTGATAACTAGGGTTGCTAGGCATCTGGGTTTAGATTAGAATACACAGTTGAAAAGGGACTCTGGTGGTTCCAGTCAGCACCACTGACTAGGCTATTAAAAATCTGGTTGGCAATGTAGCAGGGGCCTAGGGCTAAGGTAGGGTCCTAGCTCTGTGTGGCTCCTGAAGTGGCTTCTAGATCCCTGTAGCCGCTAGGTAGGTGGGTGGCCAGGGAGGCTCCACACACTGCCTATGCCCTGAGTGCTAGGAACTGAGATGAATGGGAACTGCAGGGGTAGTGCCTTTGGATAGGAGGGAAGAAGGCAGAGTCTCTCTGGCTGCCCATATGTTTAAGGGCTGCAGGAACCTGGCAGCCACTTCCTTGGAGCCATGGTAAGTGCTGCAGGAATCCCACACCCTAATCCCCGGTCCTAGCATGGAGTGCTCTCCTGGAGCCTGCACCCCAAATCTCTCATCCTTAGCCTCACCCCCAGTGCCCACACCCTATCCCAGAGCCCATACCCCCCACCTTCTTGCTCCATCCCAGAGCTCTCTTCTGCACCCCCAGCCAGAGCCCTCATCCCCTTCCTGCATCCCAACTCCCTGCCTCAGCCCAGTGAAAGTGAGTGAGTGAGGGAGGGGGGGATGAAATGAGTGGAGGTGAGGCCTTGGAGAAGGGGTGGGGCAGGGGTGTTTGGTTTTGTGCAGTTAGAAAATTGGCAACCCTACTGATAACAGAAAAGGGGGTTACAGTGAGAAGTCTAGAGTCCTTCTTCTTAATATGGGAGGGGTGAGGGAGAGAGGAAAAGAGTAGGAGCTTGTAATATGAGTATAGGAAGTAGCCCAGGGAGGGAAAAAAAACTGAGCTGCTGGTTCAAGGGCCCCTAAATTGGAACCCAGTGTAGAGGACAGGCCAGGGTTCCCCTACCAGCCACCATGAGAATAGTGCAGTCAGCATAGTGGATATGGATGTTGCCTGAAACTGCATGGCGAGAGACTGGTGAGACCCTGGAGTGGAGAACAATTGTATCTTGGCTGGAGAACTAAGCCATAAATTGACAAGCTGCAGCCTCTGACCAGCAGGAGCGGGGTCACAGAACAAGAGACTGAGGCAATGGGCTGACTGACTGCCAGACAGGGCACAGACAGTGGTGAGCTAATTCCCCAGATGAGCTATGAGTAGCACACGCTCTGTTACAGAAAGCAAAGGCAGCTTTTAAAAGAGAGAGAGAAGACAGTGGAAGTTGATGGTAATGAATATAAATCAGAAGTTAAGAAAACTTATAAGAGAAATCTATGGTGAGTGGAGTTAAGGATAATAAGTTTGGGGTTTTTTAAGTCTATTAAGAATAAAAAGAACCTAACAATTTTATTGATCCATTGCTAGGTATAAATAGAATTATCAATAATACACAAGGTGGAAAAGTTCAATAAATATTTCTGCTCTGTATTTGGGGGTGGAAAGATGATGATTATTCCACTCTTTCCATTCCACTAGTCTCTCAGGAAGATGTTAAAGAACAGCTATTAAAGTTAGACATTTTTAAATCAGTGGGTCTGTATAACTTGCATCTAAGAGTGTTTACAGAGCTGGCTGAGGAGCTTGCTGGAATGTTGATTCTCAGTTAGTCTTGGAACACTGAGGAGGTTCCAGAAGAATGGAAGAAAGTTAATATTATGCCAATATTTTACAAGGATAACTGGGATGACGCATGTAATTATAGGTAAGACTATGGTTTTTTTGCGGCAGTCACGGAATCCGTGACTTCAGCCCTGGTGGCTGGGAGCTGCAGAGTCCTGCCACCTCCACAGCAGCAGGGAGCTCTGAGGTACCCCCACCAGCTGACGCAGCAGGCTGCAAGCTCCCAGTCGCCTCAGGCAGGGGGGGTTTCCGGGCAGCTCCCCGGCCGCCACCACAGAGCAGCAGCCAGGGGACCCTGGAGCTCTGAGCCCCTATGGATGGTGGGGGCCCCAGAGCTCCCATCAACCTTGCAGCTGCTCAGTCCTTCCCATTTTATCATGGATATTTTTAGTAAAAGTCAAGGACAGGTCATGGGCTTCTGTGAATTTTTCTTTATTACCCATGACCTGTCCCTGACTTTTATTAAAAATAATCATGACAAAATCTTAGCCTTAATTATAGGCTTGTCAGTCTGACATCAATCCTGGACAAGATAATGGAGCCGCTGATATGGGACTCAATTAATAAAGAATAGGAGGGAATTATAATTAATACTAGCCAACATGGATTTATGGAAAACAGATTTTGTCAAACTAACAATAATTTTTTTTTTTATAAGATGACAACCTTGGTTTGATAACAGTAATGATATTGATGATACTTAGACTTACGTAAGGTGTTTGACTTGGTACTGGATGGCATTTAGATTAAAAACTAAAATGACAGAAAATTAACATGGCACACATTAGGTGGATTAAAAGCCAGCTAAGAGGTTTTAAAATATAATTGTAAATGGGGAATCATAATCGAGCAGGTGTGTTTCGGGGCGGGGGGCGGTCCCGTAGGCACTGGTTCTTGCCCCTACGCTGTTTGTTGTATGCAGTGTTTGTTGTAGCAATGTCAGTCCCAGGATATTAGAGACACAAGGTGGGTGAGGTAATATCTTTTATTGGACCAACTTCTGTTGGTGAGAGACAAGTTTTCAAGCTTATACAGAGCTCTTCTTCAGAAGCTTGAAAGTGTGTCTCTCCCACCAACAGAAGTTGGTCCAATAAAAGATATTGCCTCACTCAGCTTGTCTCCATACACTATTTAACATTTTATCAATGACATGCAGGGAGACATAAGAGCAGAACTGAGTTCACACATGACACAGAAATTGCCAAAGTAGTAAATAAGGAACAGGTCACTGATACAGAGCCATTGTGCGGTAAGCTCAAGCAAACAATAGGTCATTTTTAATATGGTCATGTAAATGTACACATCTAGGAACAAAGAATGGGCCCATACTTGGAGGATGAAGGACTCCATCCTAAAAAGCTGTGGCTCTGGCACAGACTTGGGGGTCATGGTGGATAATCAGCTGAAAATAAGCTCTTGGGGCAATGCTGCAACTAAAAAGGCTAATGCAACCTATGGATGTAGGAACGGGGGAATATTGAGTAGAAGAAGGGAGGTGATACTACCTCTGTATTTGGGCACTGGTGTGGCCACTACTGGAATACTGTGTCTAGGTCTGGTGTCCACAATTCAAGAAGAATATCTATAAACTGGAGTGGGTGTGGAGGAGAGTCACAAGAATGATTAAAGGTTTGGAAAGTATGCCTGATTAGAGGGGAAACTCAATCTGCTTAGCTTAAAAATAAGGTTAAGGAGTGACTTGATCACAGGCTATAAAAACTTACATGAACAAAATCCGTAAGAACAAATATCTGATAATTGAGGGCTCTTCAGCCCATGAGACCCAGCTATAACAAGTTCCAAGGGCTAGAAGTTGAAGCTGGACAACTTCAGACTAGCAATAAGGCACACATTAAGTGAAAATAACTAACCATTGGAATAATTTACCAAGGACGGAGGTGGATTCTCCATCACTGACAATTTTGAAATCAAGATTGGATGTTCTTGTAAAAGAGATGCTCTAGGAATTATTTTGGGCAAGTTCTATGGCCTGTGTTCTAGAGGCAGTTGGATTAGATTATCACAATGGTCCCTTCTAGCCTTTGGAATCTATGAACACACTCAGACATTGAATTAAAAACAGGAAACGTGCTTGTTGGAAGACTACAACGTAGCACTACTTAGTTTCTTAAAATCCCGAACCCTAACACACACAACACTGAGGGACAAAGTAGGCTGCTCCCTGAAACACAGAGGCACAACTCATCCCACCTTACTGTCAGCTGGTCCCCTGCAGACTGATTGCATAGTTGAGCTTCCCTACTGTCAGAAATAAGGCTCTGCAGCTGCACCTGCTCAGTCTCCTTACAGCATAATGAGCATAGCTGGGCTGCATCAGCTGGGCCTTTCAGACTGCTCTTCTTATGCCCAGCAGCAGCAGAAACTCACTTCCTGTTCAGGACATATATCCACAGATTCTCTGTGCTAGCTCCCACCTAGCCCCTGCCCTGGAACCAGCCCTGTTCCTGCCTTCCCTCACTTCAGGTAATCCAGTTCTGACCTTTGCCTCTGACCCCTGTCTGTTACTCGGCATTAACCCTTGGCTCCGGCATTCAGACTCTGAATCTGGTTCTGACTCTTGCTCTGCTGATTGGACCCAGACCATCCATGGCTTGGTCTTTTAATACCTCCAGAGCCCTTGCCTGAAAGCAGGAGCAGGAACCCCTTATAAATTGAAGTGATAGCTTGTACTTTTAACACACCACAGAATGCAATAGCAATCTTTAATGGACAAGAATTGAAGCTACATGACTGTTATATTTTGCTTGGGCTATGACCACAATCCTTAAAAGCACTTCTATCCCAAATAGTACTGTATGTTAAAGCTCCCTCCCACTAGCACAACAGCTGATCTGATTTTTTGGTCCACTCCTGGAGTATAAAAAAATAGAATTTTTTTTCTTCATAAATATTCCACTCTATCTGCCATTGTTATACTGTGCTCTGTCCAGTCACTTATCAGTTCATCAATCATAGCACAGATTGAGAGTCTATTCCCTGAAGCCTGAAATAACTGGCCTTTCTTCCATTCAGGGCTTGGGCTCAGTGGCTGTTTAATTGCAGTGTAAATGTGTGGGCTGGAGCCCAGGCTCTAGGACCTTGCAAGGTGGGAGGGTCCCAGAACACAGTCTGCAGCCTGAGCCCAAATATCTACACTGCAATTAATCAGCTCCTTAGTCTGAGCCACGTGAGGCCAGGTCGAGCCAGCTGGCATAGGCCAGCTGCAGATGTATAATTGTAGTGTAGGCATACCCTAAAAGTCCAAACAGCCCCTACCTCTCTATCCTATACAAAGTACCCTTTGCTGTGGTCACTGATGCTAGATGGCAGTGTGAGCTCAGAGTTCTGAATGCTGATTGCTGCTATCTGGACAGTCTGTCTCCTTGTTACTGGGTTGTTCTGAGTTCCAGTGCTCCATGGGGCAGACTCTCTGAGGCCTTTTTCAGCTGTCTTCCTGTGTCCTCTCTCTCCCGCAGTAGAAAACAAAAAGCACAGACCACCACCACAGCAGCTTGCTCGCAGCCCCCAAGCCTGACTTGCCAAGAGTCTACCAGGTGATCTATTGCCAATTCTTTTGTTTTAGAGTGGCACCCCTGCCCTCCAGTGGAAGTTAGGTCTAACTCCTGTTGCTGTCCTGCACCCACAATGGGAGGCAGTTCAGTGGGACACTTGGAGGGCGCTGCTCTCCCTGTCTTTAGCCAATCAGAGGAGTTCTGTGGAGGGGAGGGCTCTGCACAGCTGGATACCAGACCAACACCATTTCCTCCCACAATCCCCAGAGTGGGCAGACTAGTCACACCACCACACCCTGTGAATGTGAGCGATGCAGTGAGTTGTGGTGCTATGAATCATGGCCCAATATAGTACCAGTCTGGACATAAGGCATGACAGCAGAGTTCTGACGTAGACAATGTGGACGTGCTGTAGCAGGTTAGCCTACTGCACTTTGACTAGCTTGTGGTTAGCTTGCTTTGAAGACAGGTCCTTCAGTCTTATTTCCTATTTTGAGTTTGACTGTAACAAAAATGCAACTTTAGCTAAATACATTGGCCAGTGTTATACAGGTCAGACCAGAGATGATCACAATTTGTTCCTTCTCACCCTGGAATCTACAAAAATGTACTGTGCTGGATTGTCTCTTTTACCATTGTTGCTATTAGACCTACTCTATTTTTTGGGAGGTAGCATTGTGCCATATTGCTAATAGAAAGTTGCTGCTACAAAAAACATATTGTGCCTCTTCATCCCTCTAAAAATAAAACTGATAGTCTTTCTTGTATCTTTAATTATTATGAACTCATTAAATCAAGCCATTGAGATGCAGTAATGAGGTACATAACTATAACTTTATTGATCATGTCTGCACTAAGTACTAGCATTGCACTCGCTAGACTCTCCAAATCTTGTCCCTTCATGCACTGGGCTCAGTTTAAAACATAGAAAGGAGTCTCTGGTGGGAAATCTTATCATAGATTGTTCCAAAGTTTTGATCAGAAATCCAGAGAGGAAGTCTAAAGGGCTGTATATGTATATAACGTTTATATAGATGTAAGCAGAGTCAGGATGAGCTCTACCCTGACATCTGGTGGTGAATTATGGCGAGTTGTGGAAAAGAACTTCAGGGGCTGATCTTGTTTGCATAGGCACACCCACCCCGCCTAGCATGAGCCCACAGCAGCCCAAATGGTCACTTTGGCTGCTGTGGGATCCCCAGTTTCTCTGTTATTGGGGCAGGAAGAATAAAGTGTTGTTACCCTGATTATGTGAATCAAGGACAATGAAACTGTTTTATGACAGAGGAACTCACCATCAACTAGTAGCACTCGCTAGACAAGGGACATGGGTTCCAAAACCCAGTGAATTGAGAGAGGTTGGGCACAGGTATTTGTACTGGATGGTATGGGTGCCTTTTGAGGGCCTGAAATACCAATTGCACCTTCTCCTCTCTCTACTGTGGAATATCAGAGCTAATTTTAATTCCATTAGGAGTCTAGTTACAGGCTGCTGAGCTGAATTCACATTGGGCCAATGGTGCACCAGCACTGAGTCTCCCCTACTACAAGCTGAAATCACTAAAGAGCTAAAATTACTAAGAGCTGCAATTGCGGGGGGGGGGGCTGAAGATATGTTGCTGAGTGGCTAGCAGAGCAGTTTGTGGGACAACTGGAGCGGCTCGCGGGACAGCCGTTGGAGTAGGAGTGGCTAGCAGAGCGGAGCAGTTAGTGGAACGGCTGGAACAGCTCATGGCTGGTGGAGCGGAGCGGCTCGCGATGAAGGCTGCAGCAGAACCCCAGGGAGAGGTGGGGCAGTTGGCCTCGGACCACGTAATGTGCCCCTTAACACCACTGTGCCCCCCCACAGAGGCTGGGAGGTAAAACCCTGCGGATCAACTTTTGAACTCTGGGACTGCACTGACCAGGGACAGAGACTTTTGGGGTTTTGGGTGATTGTTTGGGTTGCTGGACTTAAGATCCTGAGGGGAAAATGATACTGCCAAACTTACTTGAGGGTGGGCTTTTGCTCATGGTTGGAGTTATGAATCCTGTTTGTGGTGTTTCCCCAACATAATGCCACATTGTTTCCCTCCTTTATTAAAAGGATTTTGCTACATTCGGACTCCGTTCTTGAAAGAGGGGAAGTCTTGCCTCTTAGAGGCACCCAGGGGGTAGTATGTAATTGTCCCAGGTCACTGGGTGGGGGCTCGAGCCAGTTTTGCATTGCGTTATTGAAATGGAACCCCTAGATACTGAACCCGGCCCTTGTTGCTGCCAACTCAGACGGGCAGAAGGGTTACATACATATGTACTTAAGTAATGCTACATGTACAAACCTCTGCCTTGTTCCAATAGCTATAAAATCATTTGCCACCTTCCATAGAATGTTTTGATCTGTGATCTTGATGGTGGACCAGGAAAGATGAAAACACAATCCAGCAACAAATTTTACTTTCACAAAGTAGCAAACATTCAAGATAAGTTAAAAGGGAAATAAGGATAAATACTTATTTCTTTCATAACTCAGTGATATATCTTTGTTTGTACTGGTGTCAGTGCCTGGGCAGTAACTAAAATTCATTAAACAGAGACAAGAAACTCCAGTCATGGGATTTACCCTTGCTTGTCAAAGGTGAAAGGTATATGCAGTGGTGGTGTAGCTGTGTCAGTCTCAGGATATTAGTGAGACAAGGTGGGTGAGGTAATATCTGTTATTGGGCTTACTTCTGAAGGGGAGCTCTATGTAAACTCAAAAGCTTGTCTCTTTCACCAACAGAAGTTGGTCCAATAAAAAGATATTACCTCACCCATCTTGTCTCTGTAATAGGTGAAAGGTGTAAGCTAAAGAAGGGTGAACTAGTGCCAGATTCAATGAAGAGTTACTTCAGTGTGCTCATTCTCTAGGAATAATCCACTTTTCACCTATGTGACAATCACAAATAAATCCCATGCTAGTGTTTTTTTGGTAATATGCTAATAGTTTCTTGTTACTACTCTGCCGGTGCCATCTCATTTTCCTCATGCTGTCCCTCCTTTGCATTTTGTCTTGTATATCCCCTTTTCAACAACTGTCTTTTGCTGGTCAAGAAACCATGGGCATAAATGAATGCCAATTATATATTAAACTGTACAAAAGAGGCACATGTGGTGATTTCTGGTTACTTTATATACACACACAAAGTCATCCTTATGTAGAGTATTAATTATTTATGAAGAAAGTCTCATTTGCCCCAAAGAGTGCCATGTTTTTCATTATATTGTCATAAAACAGCTGAGCAATTCTCATGGGTCCACGCTGGAATTCCAAAAAATGACTTGTCTGAGGCAGGAACATTGTTTTCTGAAAAGTTGTACTTAAAAAAAAGACCCTGGAACTGATTCTGCTCCATGGTGACTGCTGCTTATGCCTCAGACCTTCAATTGCACCTCTGATATCCCTCCACAAAGATAGAATGGCTAAAGAATCTACATAGGTGAGGATCCACAAATCTAGGCCTTGCTCCTTCCTTGCCCCCCTCCCTTAATCTTGCATACTTGGGCACAAGGAGCCCCAGTGATGTACAAGGGGTTTAGATACACGTACACTTTGGCTCTCTGAATTCTGCCTCTTCCTGCAGAACATCTTGAGATTGAGCCAAAGCTCTTTGAAGTAAATGGGTGTCTTTCCATTGGCTTAACTGGCTTTGGTTCAGTCCCTTAGAACACAGATCTGATGCTTTCTAAAATGAATAAACTCATCCTAAATGAGTGATTCTCAAGCAGGGGTACACAGAGGGCTTCCAGAGGGTACATCAACTCTTCTAGATATTTGCCTAGTTTTACAACAGGCTACATAAAAAGCACTAGCTAAGTCAGTACAAACTAAAATTTCATACGGACAATGACTTGTTTATACTGCTCTATCGACTATACACTGAAATGTAAGTACAATATTTATGTTCCAACTGATTTATTTTATAATTATATGGTAAAAATGAGAAAGGAAGCATTTTTTCAGTAATAGTGCACTGACACTTTTGTATTTTTATGCCTGATTTTTTAAACAAGTAGTTTTTAAATGAGGTGTAACTTGGGGGCACACAAGACAAGTCAGACTCCTGAAAGGGGTACAGTAGTCTGGAAAGGTTGAGAGCCACTGTCCTAAATAAAAGCACCAATATTGTACATTTTATGAATGTGTTAATTTGAAATAACTAAAACATACATTTAAACAAGAACCATTAATTTATTTCCCATCAGATCCTCATTTAGAATATGGTAGCATATGTGCCTCAATGATATATATTGTGTTTTACATTTTCCACCCATAGGTGGTGCTAGCCCTTTCCACATTTGCTACAGTCTTTTTGCTATTATGCATATTCACTAAGGGAAAGTAAACTAAACGTTTCACAGCAGTTTACTTAGGGTCTGTTTATTTGCTGTATGTCACTAGATTATCTGCTGGTCAAGGCCACATTAAGCCTTATGAAGCAAAATCAGTTCCATGTTACATACATGTAAAATTTCAAAGATTTGACTCCAATCACTTTTCCTAAGACAAAAAGCAGCATCCTAAGTCTTGGTAAAATACCTTGATAGTAGTAAATCTTCTTCTAATTCATTGAGAATGGCAATGCAATGAACTGCAAATTTAAACAGTTTGAACATTGAACAGTTTGAACATTGTTCAAAGCGTTTTTAAAAAATCTGTTATCTTCCATCAAAAAGCAAACAAATATTCTAAATGACAAAAGACCAATCAGAGTAATACTCCTTTTAAAAAAAAAAATTATATATCATCACTGCAGTTAAGTGCTGCTCTTGAAACGTTAGCTCAGACTTTGAACCAGCTCTCCACAGTTCTCTTGTGACTGAAAAACATTAGACTGAAATGCAGGTACTTTTCACATATATAATCGCAAACACACACAAGATTTTTTTTTTTTTTTTTTATGTTTGACCCTATCATTTTTCCTGTTTTTTAAGAATCGAGTGCTAGGCTTTTGAAATGCATTAGCAACAAATAGACTCTTTATTAAACAACGTAAAGTATTACAGTACAAATAAAGCTTTTCTAAAAAGGTACATTCTAATGCAGAACTTTGTACCTTAAATGTTTGCATAGAGTTTGAACATAATGTTTGATTTACAATTAAGTGACCAGAGAAATAGCTTTTTTGCTCTTTTGAAGTCATTTAATAAGTATAGATAAACAACAGTTGGAAGGATATTAGTAATTTGATTTTTGCTTCTAAATAAGTCTCCTTAATTAATTATTCCACTGACAGAAAGAAGCCTGGGCTTCTTCCTCAGTATACCATATAAGAATGTATTTACTTCTAGTTCCAATTTTTGGCCCAATCCTGCTCCCATTTGCCACTGATTTCAATGGAAAGAAGATCAGGTTTTGTTTGCAATTGGCACTTTACTATAGTGCATTTGAGCATTTTATATAGAAGAAAGATACATTTTAAAAATCTCTCAATGTTTATTAAAAGTTATTACAAATGGTCAAATAGATGTCTTACTACTGTATATCCTAGCTTTTACAGTAATTTTTTTAAGCCCAACACAAAAAACAATACATAGCACTCTAAGAAAAACCTAACAGGCAGACAAACTCAACCTGATAAAATGCCTGATTCAGCAAAGTCCTTAACTACATGTTTAATTTCAAGCATATGATTAAGTCCATTCCTATTCAGCACAGTTCTTAAGTGTGTATTTCAAAATAAGCACATACTTAAGTGCTTTGCTGAACTGGGGCCAAAAATAACTAATCCTCCACACACATTATGTGGCTGTGAACAAGCCACTTACCTTCCATGTGTCTCATTTTCTCAGAGTCTTATCATAAAAATAAACATTAGTCTTCAAATTACAGAAAGCATGTGAAAAGACTTTCCTTTACCTAAAAAAATCAAAGAACATACTAAGAACAAAATGTCCACCTCCAGGTACCAAACGACCAATTAATCCAGCCAGTGAATTAGTTATGGCCCCTGAAACCTTTCACCTCTAGGTCATCCCTTCATATTGGAATAAAGTCAGTAATATAGAGTTATTGCTATTTGACTACTGTGTGTTGCCCAAAACAAAAAGAACACTTTTACTTGCAGACCAGGGACAGGCTCAGCATGAAGAGTGAATTCTCAACTTCAGAGATGGTCCCTACATTATGGTTCACCAGATTTTAATAGAAAAGTGTGAGTATAATTGAGACAAGAAAGGTATTAGCATAAGCCCCAGGCTCACAGCACAATATATTACATATGTCCCATACATTTAATGAGGAAACCAGAACCATTCAAACCTGAATACGTTAGGGAATTTTTCTGTTTGTTGTTTGATTGTATTAAATGATCTTACTTTTTTGGTTAATAAACCATGAGAAAGAAGCCTTGCTTCCTAAACGCTTTTTGTTCTGCTCAGTCATTTAACCAGTTTATAGTTGACATTTGTGGGAGTGACATAACAAGTGTTGTTTAAGGAAATCTTGGGCCTGATTCTCCACTTTGGTACTTCAGTTTTACACAAGCCTAACTCCACTGGACCTAATTCTCCACACCTGTGTAATAATTTAAGACCAGTGGCAAGTGAATGAAAAACGCTACCAGATCAGAATGGTAGCATTTTATATCCAATATGCATGTTTTAAAAATGGATACACATGCTGTGGAGAATCAGGTCCACAGACTTCAACTGTTACTTCTGATTTACATTGCTGTGAGAGTTACTTTGACTAACAGTTCATACTTTATAAACACAATATCTGGAAGCTTCTGGTGCTACCTCTCGGGACTGCCAGCTGCTGCTGTCAGTCTGGATGTTGTCTCTCTCTCTGTCCCATCTTTGATGTTTGTATCTCCCTAGAAAGAGTTTTATATAAACCAATCTCTTCTCTGTGTAGCTTCAAAAATGGTTCAGACAAGGTTATAAAATCTCCTATGTGTTCCTGCACCTCAAGAAGAACACACTGCTACAGATGGTATCTGTCTACTGCTCCTTTATGTCTGTTGCAGAGATGATGATGGATGATGGAGTGGTGACCTCTTGGCTATCTGCTTGAGTTACTTCAATATTTTTAATATGCCACATCTAATAAAACAAATGCTTGACTATCCACAGTGGTGATCTCTTGTTTTCTAGTCTCTCTGATTTTCTGTTAATATTTCCTTTTCATATGTACTGGGATACTTGACACTTAAGCCCTCTGAATTGTAATCCTATCTAAATGAGGAGGTTATAAGCTCAAGCATTTTAGCTGATTTTAATTGCTGTGGTATCGCTCTAGGAGATGGGTGGTTTCTAAAGTAGCTGGATCCAAACCATTAAGGGTATTAAAGGTCAAAAACAACAACTTAAACTTCATCCAGAAATAACTGGAAGACATTTTAGACCACAGAGGGTAGTTGTAATATACTACCTGTGAGAAATGCCCCTTGATATATGTGCAGCTGCATTCCACACCTGCTGAAGTTTCTGAATGAGCCCATTTAGTGCATTCCAGTAATCCAATCATAAGAGGACAAAGACATGGATCCCTGGGTCAAGGACCACATCTCAGAAGAAAAGGTTGCAAACTTCTAGACCAATGTAGATGGAAAAAAGTGCTTTTGGTCACCACTGCCCCTGGAGATACAGAAGCAGCTGATGATCCAATAAGTCCCCAGCTTGCAAACTGGGCTAATGGTGGGCATAACCTTTCAACCAAGAGGCAAACAAACTTTCCACTACTTCTGGTTGCATCTCCTAGTCTATCAGAATTACCCCAGTCTTATGTATATTGAATCTTCATCCTCATCCATGTCCCAATCACAGTGAGAATCCCATTCATTTAATGGCCCAGGTCAGATGAAATTGACACATAAAGCTGCATGTTTTCCCCATACTGGATCACCATAGGCCAGTCTCATGATCCCCCATAGTGGCTTTAGTCCACCTGCACATGTGTCATTGCAGGATTAGGCCTATATTTGTAAGTGATTGAGTTCTGAGAGAAGCCCCATACCTGTTTGTCTACTGATTAAAACTGTATGCCTTTGCCTAGTTAGGTGTCTTCAGCCATACAAGGACTGACTATTTTCATTTTTGAGGTATGGAGTAGGACAACTTCTTTATTAATTTTTCATGAAAAATTCAAAAAAGAAACCAATCATCACAGTGTTACTGGGTTAGGGCAAATTAATGTGCTGTAAGGCTGGGGAAGAGGGTGAAAAAAGTCTATAAAAAGGATATTTTTTATAAGAGGCCAATACCCCCACAGGAGACAAGGCTAACTAATGTAGTTTATTTAAGGTCAAGCAAGGCTTCTTTTTATCCCATAGTCCTTTTTTCAACAAAAATTATAAACTTAACAAAAAACAGTTGAAATCTCTTTAGAGAGATCCTGCAAAGCAAATAGTTTATTTGAGGAGCTGTGTTCTTTGCTGTTACTTTTGTCTTTCTCCTATGGGTAACATTTAGCTGAACTCATTGTCTCTGCCAGCTTGTATGGGTGTTATGATAGAGAAATATTAGCTATTGGCCAGTTGACTGTTTATGAGTCCTTCACCAGAATAGCTCCAGCTTCCATTAAAGACAATTACAGGCAATGACAGGGTAAAACTCAGTCAGAAGTATCAAACTTGGTGTCTAACTAGGCTAGCAATAGGCCTTCAAATTATTTTTTATCTTTATAATTATGTAAAATTATTCAACATATATAATTTTAATATTATTACTTTTATATCCAGTGTGTGTGTGTGTATATATAGATAGATATATTCTTTTAAAGCTGGTTATGCCCCAGATTCCCTAGTGCTTAGTTTCTCTTGGGCATCAGGTCAAGTTCTCTGTTCCCTACTGATAGGCAGCATAAATTAAATATCCTTATTTAAAAACAAAAGGAACATCTTTCCAGCTAGGGATAAGGGATGATAAAGTGACCTGACACAGGATATAGCCCTGCAGTTTCCATTCATAGATACAGCTTCCATATCTACCCATCCTGTTTGGAACAGGATATTGGAGTAGCCAGTTATTTAGCTGTACACACTTTATTTTTTCCTATGAATTTTCCATTATCATCATTATTTATGTGTATTGCACTAACTGTTGCTAGTCACTTTACAGGCAAGCATGAAGACAACAGCACAGCCCTCAAGATCATATAATCTAAATAGAGTTTACAGTGAATCTAAGGCCTTCACAGATATGAGTAACTTTACACAGAGGAATAAACTTCTATCCGGGAATACTCATGTGTAAAGCTCCTGTAACAGAGTTGCTGTAGTGGCTGGGTGAGTAGGTGTTTCTGGGCACTGGCGCAAACTGCTCTTAAAAGATGTGGCCCCTTGCAGATGGTGAGAAGAGCCCCTGTCTGAGGGAGTAACTCTTCCTGGGGAGAAAGCAAAATGGTTTAATATAACAACACCAGCAGCAGGAGAGGACCTGTCATCTATCCTCTCTGCCAATAACATATAGATGTAGTTCTGTTGTTTGCTCATCTTGAATCATTATCTTGGGGACTCAACTTGACTGTGCTAAAGCATGAAGGCTTTTCTGTATGGGAACATCCAGGAAAGTTAACCCAAATTAAACAAACTCACACCTTTAAAGTGAATTAGTTAAACCACATTAAATGGTGTGTGAACACTTTCATTCAGAATTAAAGTGACCTTAGTTTAGTTTAATTCAGTTTGGAAGTGAATTAAACTAAACCAAATTAAAGACATTTTAATTATGAACAACAGTGTCCACACAGGGATAATGCTGCTTAACGAATCCATTTAAATTCACACCTTTATGTAATTTGGATTGGTTTTCCTGGATGTCCCTATGTACACAAGCCCTAAGAAGTGACCATGAGGTCACATAACACTATCCACATGTGCAATTTTCGGATCACAACCCATTGGCCCAGTGCTACCACCCTTACTCATGCTGATTATTTCCTTATTGTAGTAAGTAATCTCAAACTGGACAGAGTAAGTATCAGAGGGGTAGCAGTGTTAGTCTGGATCTGTAAAAAGCGACGAAGAGTCCTGTGGCACCTTATAGACTAACAGACGTATTGGAGCATAAAGCTTTCATGGGTGAATACCCACTTCGTCAGACGCATGACAGGACTTTTTGTTGCTTTTGGACAGAGTAAGGTACTTCTTAACCGTAGTAATGTAGCAGAACTGGGATCTCAGGGCTCCACTTTGTTTCAAATGCCCCCCCTTTTCTGGTACAAAATGGGCCACATTCTGTTATCGGTTACATGTGTCCAACTCCCAATAAATTCAGTCAAGAATGGACCATTAATTTGAGAGCACAATTTGGCCTATTTAGTTTGGTCAGGTTTGTCTCAAGAATTTAGGGGGTTCCAAAATCTTAAACTTCTTTCCTTTAAATTCATAGTTCTTGGGATTTTGTAACCAGTGTGTTACAAAGTGTGTGGTTAGTGTTACTTTTGAGTAGTATTTTATGCAGGTTTTCCCATTGAAATTCCCAGTCATGCATCTGACTATAACATTTTTTTAGTCACCGGTGCTCTGCGATAGCAAACCTCCAGCTGGAAAGTTGAAAATAGAGGCGCAACTGAGAGCAGAGGGCAGAGAGGGGGACGAAGGGGACAGAAAACCTTTCCAAAGGAGGCAATGGAAAGTTTTCAGGAAAGACCACATGATATCATATCATCCCCTGATAAAAATCTTTAAAGGCAACTTCTTCATTTTTTCAAGGGCAGTGGCTTTTCCATGTCATCCAAGTCACAGGACAGATCAGATCAGCAAGAATTGTTAGAGAAATATGATTTTTCCATGCACACCAGGTAGGATGGATTTATCGTTCATTCCATTCCAGTTAAAAAGCAATATAGATCATTTATAGCTGCTTGTATGTCACATGGTTACTTTGCTATGAATCTGGAAACACTCTCACCATAAAAAATACTGATTTTAATGAACCAAATCAATTCATTCCCATCACTGGGAAGAAGAACTGCTGCCACACTTATCTTTCTGAAGACAAAAGGTGAATACACAGAAAAGAGGAAGTAAATCTGGGATTTAATGGATGATTTTAAGAGCAAGATGACCTGAGCAATGTTCTAGTTCTGCTGCAATTTAAATGTGTCCTTCTGTGTCCATGTACAGATAACTATTAACTTCTATTGCATTGTCTCAGCTGTCTTTCAGGTAGGTTTGGAGAAAGAAAGTCATTCCACTGTTTATTCACTTGTGAAAAATGGCAGATGCCAGTAATGAACCAGAAAACAATCTTGATATGATGGAACAGGTTTTACTGTGGTATTAATTTTTGACAAATTAAATACTGTATAACCCCACTACATACTGGTCACTGTATATTAAACTAGATATTGTAATATCTAAGAAAATGTATATTTAAGCACTGTTGTGAAATGAACAAATAGAAGAAGTTGAACAATACATTTATTTGGGCCATGAAATTAACATGCACCACGAAGGTCAGAAAGGCAAACTCTCGCAAAGAAAGAAAGCTGGTTGGAGCGCATTGAATGCTATGAAGAATGTCCTCCAAGGAAAAATCAACAAGGCAACACGTGCCAATCTCTTCAATTCAACAGTATTGCTGGCAATGTTGCACAGCAGTGAAACATGGGCGCTGACAAAGATAGAGGAGCAACAACTGTCTGTCATGAAGAGAACGATAGCAAGAAGAATTCTGGGGATTTCAATCCGTGACCAAGTCCCCAGTGAAGTGATCAGACACTAGTGTGGAGTGCAGGACATAATTGTTGAAAGTAGCTACATTAAAATGCGATGAGCTGGGCATATAACTAGTCTCACTGACAATGTGGAGGATTGGGCTAAAAGAAATCTGATGAGGTTCAACAAGGACAAGTGCAGAGTCCTGTACTTAGGACAGAAGAATCTCATGCACTGCTCCAGGCTGGGGACCAGCTGGCTAAGCAGCAGTTCTGCAGAAAAGGATCTGGGGATTACAGTGCACGAGAAGCTGGATATGAGTCAGCAGTGTACCCTCATTGCCAAGAAGGCTAACAGCATATGGGGCTCCATTAGTAGGAGCATTGCCACCAGATCGAGGGAAGTGATTATTCCCCTCTATTCGACACTGGTGAGACCACATCTGGAGTATTGTGTCCAGTTTTGGGCCCCCCACTACAGAAAGGATGTGGACAAATTGGAGAGAGTCCAGCAGAGGGCAACGAAAATGATCAGGGGGCTGGGGCACATGGCTTATGAGAAGAGGCTGAAGGCACTGGGCTTATTTAGTCTGCAGAAGAGAAGAGTGAGGCTGGATTTGATAGCAGCCTTCAACTACCTGAAGTGGGGTTCCATAGAGGATGGAGCTCAGCTGTTCTCAGTGGTGGCAGATGACAGAACAAGGAGTAATGGTCTCAAGTTGCAGTGGGGGAGGTCTAGGTTGGATATTAGGAAAAACTATTTCAGTAGGAGGGTAGTGAAGCACTGGAATGGGTTACCTAGGGAGGTGATAGAATTTCTTTCCTTAGAGGTTTTTAAGGCCCGGCTTGAAAAAGCCCTGGCTGGGATGATTTAGTTGGTGTTGGTGTTGGTCCTGCTTTAAGCAGGGGGTTGGCCTAGATAACCTCCTGAGGTCTCTTCCAACCCTGATATTCTATGATTCTATGAATAGATGGACTGTAGCTGTCACGGAGTGGTACCCACAGGAACTGAAACGACCACTCAGCCGACCTCCAAAGAGACGGGAAGATTTTATCCTGAAAAGGCATGGCCGAATATTGAGAAGCAAGGCCAGGATAAAGGAAGAATGGAAGACGTATTGTGATCAGTGCAATCTATATGAGGGCTGAAGGACCCATCAGTCAAGGCGGTCAAGGTGATGAAATATGCAGATATTTACCTCACATGTTTACAGTCAATCTGTGGCTTTATTCAGAAAAACAAATGTAGGGCCCAGTCCTGCTCCCACTAAAGTCAACGGCAACATTTCTAAAAATAGAAATAGACAACTCTTTAAATGTAAAATGATGAAAAGGTTAGATAACTGTCCCTGCCACCACTCTTCCCAACTTAGACCTTTAGCTGAACTATTTTTATGGTTTGTTTGTTTTTTTAAATGCATACTCTCTTACTGACATCTCCAAATAATACCTCATGTTCACTCCTTCTCTCAGCCTCCCAGGTACCCTATGCATGCATCAAGACCTCTGTCCCATAATAATTGGTCCAAAATTGATTACTCCTTCCTCTAGTTCTCAGTCAGTTCCCCCGTGCCATGACCCTTCTCCCAAGAAACCAGTTTCTCCTGAACCAATTATTTTCCCTTCTCATCCTTGGATAATACCCTGAGTCTGCTCTTTAATAGAAATCATCCTGCTCTAGTGCCACCTGCTGCTCCAGTCCCCTGCTGTCATTATCTTAATTCTGCACTGTGATCCTACACTGCATGATGCTTCTGAAGGAGTATAAAGCATTCTAAGATGCCTTGAACTCAGGGAAGCATTGAATATTACAAGCTCAAGGCATTGGCAATGGAGCAGAGCATCAGATGTCATTGTTGCAATAGGATTGTCATTAAATGTGGATGTCTCGGAGGAAACCAGCTGTATATGGAGGAGATAGCAAAAAACTGGGCTAGAAACCAGCTGTGTTCTGGGTAAGGAGAGGACAGCTGGAAGAATGGTGGAATGGACAGGAATTGGTCAAGAGAGATGGCTGTTGAGAGGGGTCTTGGGATAGGCAGCCAGTCAAGGCAGCCTGGAAAAGGAATGTTGTTGGTTTTTTTTAAACCAAACAAAAACTTTGTACCTCTCAATGGCCTTTCATCTGAAAATGTCAAAATATGTTCAAACATTAACTCTCACAATTTCACTATCAAGTAAATTAGTCCCCACCATTTTACAGTCGGGGAAACTGAAGCCCACAGTCAGACAATAAAAAAGCCATTTTTCTTACCTGGACCCTAAAATCATATAGGTTTAGTTAAACTGCAAATCAGTTAAGATTAGCTTGGATTTTTTTCTGTCCCATTTAGTGCGCTAAAAGAAAAACTGATGAATTAAATCAAACCAGGGAGTATGTTTAGGACAGGGATCGGCAACCTTTGCATGCGGCCCATCAGGGAAATCCGCTGGCAGGCCGGGACAGTTTTTACCTGCAGCGTCCGCAGGTTCAGCCGATCGCAGCTTCCACTGGCTGCGGTTCGCTGTCCCTGGCCAATGGGGGCTGTGGGAAGCAGCGGCCAGCACATCCCTTGGCCTGCACCGCTTCCCGCAGCCCTCATTGGCCTGGAGCGGCGAACCACGGCCAGTGAAAGCTGCGACCGGCCGAACCTGCGGAAGCTGCAGGTAAACAGCCCGGGCCGCCAGCCGATTTCCCTGATGGGCCACATGCCAAAGGTTGCCGATCCCTGGTTTAGGATAAAAAAAAATCAGGGTTAGAACACTGACTGAAAGCCCTTCATTTCATTTAGTAAAAGACAAATATTCACAATTGTGTGGTCAGAACACTGATATCCCAGCTGCCATTAATCAACCAGTGGCACTATATTCCCTGAGAACCACCACCTGTGAATGATTGTACCAGCTGAAAGTTATGCAGCTAGTCAGATGATAGCAAGGCACAAGTGGCCCATTATCACTATTAGTGTCAAAAGTGAGTCAGACCACAGAGGGCTCAGATAGGAATGTTTTTAAAAAATTTAAGACCTTTCAAGTGACTTAAAAAGATTTTTAGGGCCTCCAGTTGGAGAGTCTGTTAGGGATGATAGAACAGGCAACAACAATTCTGAACAAGTTAAAAAATAAATATCCAGCAACACTGACTAGAAGCATTGGACAGGAGCTGGGAAAGTCAGATGGGAGTGGAATATTTCCAACAGATATTAGGATCAAAAAAATCCACCACCCTTTTAACCCTAAAAGCCTTTTAAAGTCCATGCAAGGAGTGGGCTTTTGAAAAGGTGCCAGGATAAAATAATAAAGTTAGTGCAATGCCCCAGTCAATCAGGGTACAATAAAACAGTCTTGTCTGTATTTGTCCCTTTAATATGTGCAGGGGAGTAGAATGAATTTTGAGAGTTGGGGAAACTGGGAAGAGGGAAGCACAAGGACACCATTTCAAAAAGTAACTGATGATTTACAATATCCACAGAGTATCAGGCATGGCCAGGGGAGTCCATAGGCTGGGAACATTTACAGATTTTTGTTTTTTTATGAAATGGCCAAACAACCATTAAATGATAAAATTAAAATCTTAACCAGACCAAGCATTATTAAAATCAATAAATAAATCATACTCTGCCTCCTTCCTTCTGACTCTTTCTAGCTTTTTAAAAAAATATATCTTGCTGCTCCTTTCCATCACGCCTTTATAGTGTCCTTTTCCCCTTCAAACTAAAACAGAATTATTCAAGTTTAATGCAGGTATAATTTACACCTCCCTTCACCAGATTCGCAATCTGCACCCCCAAAAGCATTCACACCAAGGGGAGGCAGACACTCACCACCTTCCCTTGGGTTTTGTTGTTGTTATTGATTATGATGATTTTTACTGGGGGTGGGCAGCTTTAGTTTATAGCCAAGGTTCTCCAGGTGACATACTGGCAAGGCTGCTGAGCATATGCTGAATGACTGCATTCCCCGTCTCTCCTGGCCATGTACCCTTCCTAGCCAACACCTCTGATTTCTTTCATTGCATTCACCTAGTATAATGTTCCCCAACAGAATGGAAGTTCTGGATGGTTTCCAAGAGTCCCTTAGTACACTTTCTGCTTCAGAGGTCCTTTCTCTGGTTTTATCCTGACAAAAACTGGTGTAAAGCCAGGCTGAAATTGATCATTTCATCCCTTTAAAATGTTTCAGTTTCAGTTTGCCGTTGCTTTTTTTCTCCTCTAAAATTCTCTCTCACTTTTTCTTTTCTGATTTAGTCGCTCTTTCATTGTCTACATATCTTCAGTGTCTTCTCTCTCTCTCCACCTTTCCCCTTTTTGGATCTCCCCTCTCTTGTCCCTTCACTTATAAATTCTTGCCCTATGTTTTGCTCTATCTTCTATTTCACCAGCCTCTCCTTTTGGTCATCATAGGAGAGTAGTGCCAGGCAGACTGTTGGCCTGAGTCTCCAGCCTGGGAAGGACTGACACCATGCCCAGAGTCTGGATCAGGGTTTCATTTAGGGATTATCTGTTCTGCTCATTCCCTCTGAAGCACTTGGCATTGGCCACTGTCGGAAGACAGGATACTGGGCTAGATGGACCTTTAGTCCGACCCAGTATGGCCGTTCTTATAGTCTTATGTTCTTATTTACTCAGATAGAAAACTCACAAAGTACACCGCTACCTCGATATAACGCCACCTGATATAACACGAATTCAGATATAACGCGGTAAAGCAGTGCTCCGGGTGGGTGCTCCGGACTCCGCTGGATCAAAGCAAGTTCAATATAATGCGGTTTCACCTATAACGCGGTAAGATTTTTTGGCTCCCGAGGGCAGCGTTATATCGAGGTAGAGGTGTACTATGTAATAAAACTCTTCACTGGTGTGGTTTTGCAAACTGTACCTTGAGGTGGGTTTGCTTCCCAGACAAGAAGCCATGGGGAGGGGTGCTGAAGAAGCTCATGTTCTGTTATGCAGAAGCATTTGGGCAATGGTGTCATTGAATAAAGAGGATCTCTTTCAAGCACCTTGAGCCCAGTGTGATTACTGAACACTACAAGGTACTGGGAGTAAATAGAAATTAAAGAAAATAACATGAGTGGAAGAATGGAGCAGCTAACATCGCTCAAACTCACTGGAAATATGTAATTTAAACAGTGCCTCACTCTGTATGTACAAGCAATGGGTGCCAGTGAAAAGGAAGACAATCAAAAGGTAGCCTTATTTCTGACAATAGCAGGTTCTGATACACTTAACGTGCTTAACACTTTTCGGTTCACTCAGGCAGAGGAGGAGAACTGTGAAATTGTACTACAAAAATTTGAGCCATACTACACTCCACATAAAAATGAAACATGAGAGAGATGTTTTTACCTGAGGTAACAAAAAGAAAGTGAAGCTATAAAAAAGTTTGTGACTGATCTCAGGCAAAAGAGCCAATCTTGCAATTTTGGGGAACGAACCAAGTCCCTGATAAGAGACCGGAATGTGATTGGAATCCAAAACAAAAAACTCAAGAGAGAGATTACTGGGAGACCCAGAATTAACCCTTGACCAGGCAATTAGAATTTCTCAAGCACAGGAAGTCACCCAGTCCAGAATGAAGCTTATTGACAGTGCTCGGACAGGAATTATTTCAGAGAAGTTCCATGGCCTGTGTTATGCAGGAGGTCAGGCTAGGGGGTTGCAGTGGTCCCTTGTGGCCTTGGAATCTTGGAATCTATGATAGAGAATCCAAAATACCACAAGAAAAGAAACAAGCAGCAGAAAAGCATGCAGAGAGCAGAGCGCACAATGTGGAAAAAGAGGATAACAGCAGAATCAATGGCTCAGATGAATTCTTAATAAGAGCAATGGACAGTGTTGCAGCAGAAGACAATTGGGCTATCAACCTGAAAGCAAATTAAGTTGGACAGTGGTGTACAAGTCAATATGTTGCCAGAAACCTTGTTATTAACACTGAACAAAAAGCCACAGGTACTAAAAAGTAAACAGGTAAAGCTCAGGGTTTACAATGGTGAGCTTATCCCCACTAAAGGATATGCAAACTAGATATATGGGTAAATAAAGTGGAAAAGGTACAATTTGTAATAGAACCAGGGGAAAGAGCATACATATTAGGTTAAAAATGTGTTATGCTCTTGGTCTTGTCAAGAGAGTGCACTCTTTGGAGACCAAGAGACCAATACAATTGAGGAAGATTTTAAGGACATCTTCCAGAGCTACTGCTCAGGATGAGACCCTGAAGAGAGTCATTAAGGCTATTAGCACAAGGCTGCTGGGACAGCATATTTGAGCCCTTATTATCAATATGAGGAAGCTCTCAAGACTTGATGGAACATTGTTCAAAGGCACCAGGATGGTGATTCCTAAGGCATTACAGAAAAAGATGTTTTAAAGGATACATGAAGGTCATTTAGGGATTGCAAAATCTAAGCAAAGGGCCAGAGATATTTTTATACTGGCCTCAAATGAACAGTGACATTGAGGATGCTGTTAAGATTTGTCACATGTGCCAAAAATACAGGCCAAATGAAGCAAAAGAGCCCATGTCAGCGGCTCAAGAAAAATCAGCCCCCTGGAGCAATGTAAGCATTGACTTGTTTACCATTGCTGGAAAAAATTATGTACTTGTCCTAGACTATTATTCTCACTTCTCTGAGGCAGTTTTACTTGAAGATACTACAGTTCAACAAGTGATGGTGCATATCAAATCTATTTTGAATAGACATAGTAATGTCTGACAATGGGACTCAGTTTATTGGCCATGAGTTTAAGAAGTATGCAGTGAAGTTTGGGTTTAGACATCAAACTGCTACTCCCCATTATCCCCCATCCAACAGATTGGTGGGAAATGATGTCAATATAATAAAGCATCACTGAAAAAGGCTGCAGCGTCAGACCCTGATCCATATTTAGCTCTGTTAAGTTTTAGGATGGCACCAATGAAACATAGTTTGTCAGCTGCAGATATTTTATCTAACACAGGGGTGGCCAACCTGTGGCTCCGGAGCCGCATGTGGCTCTTCAGAAGATAATACGCGGCTCCTGCTAGGAGCCAACTCTGGGGGGGAAATGGTGGGTGCTCAGCACCCACCGGCAGCCCTATCAGCCCCCTCTCTCTCCCCCATGCCTCCTGCCTGCTGTGATCAGCTGTTTTGCAGCATTCAGGAGGCTCTGGGGGGGAAGGACGGAGGAGTGAGGACATGGCGTGCAGCCCCCCCCCCTCCCCTAGTGTTATAAGAATCACACGGGATCTTATAGGGGAGAAGGCAAAAATGCCGCATTTATTGAGAATACAGCAGTTAGCATATGCTTGTCAGTTACACACACACATACACACACCATGCACCCAGTCCTGCCAGTTGATGTTTATAGTTACCAGTCCAGAGTCTGGATCAATCAAGTGGCAAGCCAGATTGGTCGCAGAGGGGAGCCGGGCTCTGTCGGTCGCGATCTGATGCTTCTGGAGTAGTGGCAAGACAAACCCAAAATCCCATGGCAGAGCACCCTGTTCTTATAGTCTTTTTTCTCTGTTGAAGTCTATGGATTTTGCTGTGTCAGTTTCTGACTGGTTACTTCTTAATTGGTGCTATCTTTTGATGTAAACATTCCAATACACCTCTGAGAGGGTCATCCTGTCCTGGTTTCTATTTAATCAATTGTCCTTAGGGATGCCAGCCTTACTTCAGGGTCGTCAATCTGCCCTTCCTTCATTATGGATGCGCATTTGATGGTGTCGTTAATTCTCTCCACTCCTTCTTCCTTGACCATTTGGCTATGACAATGGCCTTCACACCTTATCTTTTCCTGATGCATAAATTCCTCATTCACACAAACAATCTTTTACAGAGACCTTCAAAGGTATACAGCAGTTTTTATGTTGAGCAAGAAAAGGCACGGTAAATTAAACCTTGCTAAGTTTCATAACCAAAACAATTCACATTGAGGCCCAGGCCTTCAACATTCCTCTAATCTGCTTAACATAGACACAATACAAGATCCTGTCTCTTACTTACTAAACCTCAAACGAAGAAATGTATATTTAACTAGAGTGCCTAATTTGTAATACATATAGGAAACCATAGTAGACATTATAACTTATCCTAAAACAAAAGGGTGACCATAATCAGTCATAAGGATTGTTCTGGTTTGTCCCTGCCCAGGTTCAGTCCAGACCCTGGCAGTCTGTCAGATGCATTTTTACCAATGTCCCAGAGGGTCATTCCTTTCTGCTATTCAAAAGGGGTGGCTGGCAGGATGAAATCAAATCATACATTAATTCTCATAGTACAATTATAAAAACCTGCTCCTACACTAGTGCCTCCTGCCCGCCGCGATGAACTGTTTCACGGCATTGAGGAGGCTCTGGGGGGAATGGGGGAGGAGAAAGGATGCAGTGAACAGCTTCACCCCTTCCTCCCCCAGCGCCTCCTCCTCCCTCCCTGTGCCTCCCGCTCGCTGCGATCAGCTGTTGCGACATGCAGGCAGCTCGGGGGGCAGGAGGAGTGAGGACATGCCTCACTTGGAGGAGGGGAGGGAAGAAGTGGGGTGGAGGTGTGGGTGGGGACTTGGGGAAAGGGGTTGAGTGGGGGTCACAGCCTGGGACAGAGCCAGGGGTCCAGCACCCCCTGGCCGGCACCAATGTCTCCTGGAATAAAGCACACAGTGACTAGCAGGTGTGGAAATTTTTAATCAGAATTTTTCTTACACCATCTAACAATGGAAGGCAAGTGCAAACTGAAAAGAAAATACACAGATGAAAATCAAGGCTTCCAACAGGAATGGGAGAATAAGTACTTTTTTATTGAACGTAAATGGTAAGGCCAAGGTCTTCTTTGCCAGACGCGTATCTCTCAGTTCAAATCTTCAAACTTGCAGCATCATTTCACTTCTAGCCATGTACATATGGATCAAGAATTCCCACAAGGTTCTGAACTCCGCACTTTAAAACTGAAAACTTTGAAAAAATGAACAGATGTACAAGCCCAGTTCTTCACCAGATTTGCCAACTGATTGCAGACTGTAACATTAGCCTCCTATTATGCGGCCTGGCACGTAGCCCATGTGAAAAAGCCCTACTCTGAAGGAGAGCCTATAAAAATGTGCCTCACTGATGTGATTTCAATCCTGTCACCAGAAAACGAGAATCTACAGAAGAAAATTTCTGGCCTGCAGCTTTCACACCATACAATAGAACGCAGAATCTCCAACCTGAACAGTGACATTGAATCGCAACTGCACTCACAACTTCAGCAGTGTGAGTATTTGAGCATCGCTTGGGATGAGTCGCGCCATGCACAGGATAAACCTTATTCTCGGTATTTGTCCGCACTGTGTCTGATGACTGTGTTGTAAGGAAAGAACTCCTCGATATCGTGCCACTAAAGGACAGAACTCCTAGACGAGATCTAAAGGAGGCGTTGATGTTGGTAGTTGCGAAAAGCCTTTACAGAAGCTCACTGCCATTGCAACGGATGAACTCTGTCCATATGGGAATCTGCGAATGGATTAGTAGGGCTTTGTAACTCTGACAATAGCTTTCTCAAATTTTGGACATTTCACTGTATTATTCATTGGGAGCAACTGTTATTTAAAAATCTCAAATTTCATCACATCATGAAACCTGTCTTGCACATTATGAAATTCATTCTCTCAAATGCACTCAATCACAGACAATTTCAAAATCTAATTGAAGAACTGGATGAAGACGACTCCCCTGACGATTTGCATTTCACTGTGCAGTTCGATGGCTCTCGAGAGGTAAAGTTATTTCTCGTTTTTTCAAGCTCCTGGAACTGGTAAAATTGTTTACGGACGAGAAGCACAGAATACACCCTGAGCTTACAGATCCTGGATGGGTTCTAGACTTGGCATTTCTTGCAGACATGTTGCTGCATTTGGATAAACTAAACATGGACTTACAAGGAAAATTCCAGTTGCTGTCTGATCTAATGCAAGGCGTATTTAGGTTCATGAACAAACTGCAGTTGTTTCACAGACAAATGGTTGAGAGAGAGCTGACACAATTTCCCTCAATGTCACAACTTCCAGCCAGATCAAAAGCAGATGCAGCAGAACCCCTAAAACGGAGCACAACTATGTATGCGAGCATGATTAAAGATCTTAAGGACAGTTTTGAGGAAAGATTCCAAGATTTGCAGCAGAAAAGACCTTAACTCAGATGTCTGATTGATCTTTTTAATGCTGAAGCCGATTGTCTGAAGCCCCCTTTAGTCACTGATGAAGCAAAATCCCAGATGGAAATAATAGAACTTTTAGAAGATGACAGATTGAAATCTGTTCAGAAGACAGCGGAGACTCTTACTTTCTGGAAATCTGTACCAAAGGATAAATACCCCAACATCAGAGGTGCAGCCCTAAAATTAATCTCGATGTTTGCCTCGACCTATCTTTGTGAGTCTGTTTTCTCGACACTCAAACGTGAATCCAAGCACCAATCCATTTTGACAGAAGCCACTTAAGAGAACTGCTGCGTGTGAGCACAACTGAACACAAACCAAACTTCAAGGGAATCGTTGAAAGCAAAGATTGCCAGAAGTCCCACTAAATAAAAGATTAAGTTGTTATCGTTAACTATACATTATAAATTTATAATAAATATACATTATCAACTTATATAATGATTGTGTGCGTATATATATTACATTACATATTACTGTGGCTCTTTGGCAATGTACATTGGCAAATTCTGGTTCTTCTCAGGCTCAGGTTGGCCACCCTTGATTTAACAGAAAAATGAGAACTAGAAAGCCTGTCATGATAGAAACTGAGGTAAGGGAACTGGGGATTCGCAGATGTACAACAAGATAGATAAAGCTAAACAAACAAAAACAATATGACCTGGGGCCTAGGGAGCTGCTATTTCATGAACATGATGAAGGGCACATCGATGATGGAAATCACTGGTCACAAACAGCAGTGGTGTAATAAGAGGTTGCCCTGTGGTCTTCTAAGGTTATCACCCTAGATGGACATATACTGAGGAAGAGGAGACACCACCTTCTTCCATTACCGGAAGGGAGGGAGATGAGGGGAACTTATTATGGTTTTGTACCTGAGGTCTCAGTTAGGCAACAACCACAACAGGTCAAGATAACTGAGCCCCAGGACATAACACTGCCAGAAGAAATGGACTCACTGCCTTCTGACAAGACTCGTCCTGATATTTCAATGGAGACTTGCAAGTCCAAGCAGGGCATCTCCGATATTACTTGAACATTGTTAAGTAATTTATTTACTAGGTTGGTTATAAGTACTTGGAACTGTGTGTTATATAAATGGTGTTTAAGTGTTATTAGGATGGCTTGATTTTAGTCAAAGTGATTTAAATCACCACTTTTAATCATGTTTTAAATCAGCAAGCAGAAAACCTTGATTTAAATAATCAATTTTAATCTTGTTTTGCATTTGTATCTTTTAGTTATTTTCCTGAGAAAGATTGATTTTCACTGCTTGGTAACCATTAAAACATGTTGATTTGCAACTAAATATAGCCTTTACACTAAAATTGTTACTTCCTTTTATTAACCAGGAGGTTAATACACATCTATATTTATACACATTTATTTAAGCAATTATATAGCTTAACATTTATTTAGAGTCTTAATTTTTATTATGATAGAAAATGAGTGTTGCATTTCTGATTTACTAGATTATCAATTTTTTACTTCTGATTTGTGTCAAACTGCATTTGGCTGGAAATGGAATTCAATTAAAAATGCACAAAAACAGCATTTTAATTTTTTATTAGTTAATAAATAAAGTAAATAAAACTACCATAAATATTCTGGATAGATGAGAAAAAAAGGTTTATCAAAACATGTTTTCCATTTAAAACTTGCTGACTTATTAAACAAAGGAAGTATTATTTCATAAGTAGTGAACCAAGTTTATTGTTTCTGGCCACCAGCATCTTCAAGATTTTTGAACAAGTAGATCTCATCCTCTCAGACCTAGTTTTTATTCATAGATTGGAACAGAGAAACAACTTTCCAGCCTTTTCAACACCCACTTTGTTTCCTAGCTTTGAATTGACTAGTTGAATAAACTGAAATGAAGAAAATACTCTCTCTGCACCTACAGTAAAGGCTAGGGCTATCAAAAGCTGGCTTAGCACTTGAACAAACAATGGTTCCAGTTGCTTAGCCCGTGACTTCCACTAGCTCTGTCATTTGACTTTATTTAAAACTTAAGCAAACATGTACTGCTCAACTTTTTTAAATGTAGTTAATTGTAATGATTTTACTATACAATAATAAGTTTGGGCTTTAATATATATTTCTTTTAAAATTATTTAAATTAAAAAATATCAATTAGTCATGTGTTATCCACCCAGGTTATTATTAAAGTTTTAGATGGAAAAAGAAGATGTAGTTTGGGGAACTATACCTTCTCCAAGAGGGTTAGCTTTCCGGACTGTATATCTGAGGTAGAGATGCTACAGAAGCCTACCCTCTAATATTCAGGGACAATTGGGAACTGCATCACTGATGATCTCTTTCAAACACATTTGGCCTAAAGTCATTAGTGAACGCCACACCCAATCCTCCTACAGGTTTCAGAGTAGCAGCCGTGTTAGTCTGTATCCGCAAAAAGAACAGGGGTACTTGTGGCACCTTAGAGACTAACACATTTATTAGAGCATAAGCTTTCGTGGGCTACCGAAGAAGTGGGCTGTAGCCCACGAAAGCTTATGCTCTAATAAATTTGTTAGTCTCTAAGGTGCCACAAGTACTCCAATCCTCCTACAGGTCATCTACTAGAAATCCTCCTTCTGCAGCACCTACCACAGAAACCAGTCTACTTCCTGTAAGTGGGAACCCCAAATGAACCACTCACTGGCTTTTATAATCACCTAATCAGTCCCAGCTGGGAGTAGCTGACTAGTCACAGGTCAGGCTGTGCCTTGCTCTCCCTTAAAGTGCCAGAAACCTTCCAAAGTGGGTGATAAGTATTTCAGAAGGTACACAAAGACAAAGGCCCAAATCCACAAAGAGACTTAGGCACCATTACAATCCACAAAACACCCACTCAGCTGCTGCCTAACCTTGTAGGCACCTAAACTCACTCAGCACCTAAATTTACACTGTAAAAGTTCCTTAGGCACCTACGTTTCTGCCTATGGGCATGAGTAGTGCTGCCTCCTTCTAAGCATCCAGAGGCCTATCTCCTGCCTAGCCTGCTGCCTTTTGTGGATCCTATTGTTAGGCACCTATCTCTCCCAATGCATCATAGAGAGAAGCTCGGTGCCTAACTCAGTCTTTTTGGATCCCATTGTTGTTCCTGTGATTTTCCAGGCACCTAAGCCCCTTTGTGGATTCAGGCCCAAGAGTATTTCTTGGAGACAACTTTCAAATATGGGCCAGGTGACAGCCCTACAAGAATACAGCAAAGTAAGAGGATCTGCTGGCTCCTTCTCCAGTTGTTATAAGAGCTCTTCAGGACTGGGATAGGTTATTTCCTGTAACATATTAGCAAGAAAGTTACAAAGTGTTAAAGGTGGAGAAGAGAAATGGAAGTGGATTCAGATATCAGAGGCAGACAGGTCTAGGCAGGGAAACACAAGAGGAAGGCTGCAGGCCCAAGAGCTTATTTATGTTTAAAATGCTACAGCAGCACAGCCCACATGCAAATAACGAAAAACAAAGGGCAGTTGGGTTAAGAATAATGACTAAACGCTAGTGAGTTACATGACCTTGCAAGGGCTCAGAGTTCAAAGCCTGGGCTCAGATATGTTTAATAGCTTTGTTGGAGTGTGGAGTCTTGTAAAGGAAATTTAAGTGTGGGTGAAAAGACTTGCGCTGCTGCAGGGATAGTTTAGGGTCCTTTTGGGTCTAAATTATCTTCAGTAGTGTGACAAATAGGGCAATTTCCTGCGATATGCTTGGGAGACCTTACTGAATTACATTTAAGTATCTTTGGGGTCCATAGTATTAAATTAAAGGTTTATGTATTATTGTTAGTAGAAAGCATCCACCTTTAGAAAAACTGTTTTTTCAGCAGGAGAGGGAGGCTGTATCTCGGAAACACTTTTGTCAAATGGCCCCAAAACTGGATTACTAATCACACACTGTTCCCTCATGAGGCACACTTTGAGTCTCAGACAGATAGATAGGATATCACTCTGGGGGAGGAAAAGGCTGTTTTACTGGGCAAACATCAAGGCAAGAGCCTGACCACAGGGTTCACAGTCCTCCCATTTATTGAGGCTATTTTATACCTCCCTCAGCCTTACGGAACGAGAATTTAGGAAATTTGAGGGGGCCTGGAAGGAAAGTGGGGTCCCCAGGTGGATGAAGCTCAGGAGAGGGCCACAGTTGGTCCAGAGATTCTCAGTGTCCCAGGCAACATGGGTGAAAAGAACATTAATGATATTGCTAAACAGTTTATAGGCCCAAATGTGGGTTTTCCTACTGTAACTGTTTGAGCAGGGGAAACAAGCCCAGGGAGTACCTGACAAGCAGGCAGGACTAGTAGCAGAGAGGGAGACAAGACTCTTAGTCATGTCTAAAATGAAGTGGCAAATTGACATGCTTAGAAAGGAATGCAGCCTTCTTCACGAGGAAGTCTGTGTTCATGCCCGAGAAGCCCAGTGCTTAAGGATATAACTCCAGCACCTACTTAAACAGATGATACTAAGATGCTCCAATCACAGGAAGAGCTTACACTTGAGCGAGGTGCCAAATGCCAGACACCACAAAACTAGGAGGAAACAGCTGTGGTGGTGGCCAATAGTCGAGGTCAGGGAGCCCTGGCCCTAGAAGACAAGCAATGCCCAGAAACTTAAATAGCTCAACTTGAGCAAGATCAAAGCAATACCACAGCAGGGAACAACCAGTTTGCAAGAGCAGATACAGACCTAAGGGCCAAGTTACGGATGATAGAAAGCACAATGGTGTCTGAATACAAATCTACCCTAATGACCTGGGAAGTGAGGGTCACACAGCTTGAACATCAGTGGGACCTGGAGTCCAAGAAACAACAGGCTGAATTCAGGCCATCAGGCAACCGAGATGGAGAAGGAACTGTTGTGAGAATTGGATCTACAAATTTATCCTAATTGTGAGCTCACCTGTGAAAAGTGAGTGAATGTTTATGAAGTCTCACAATAGCCTGTAACAAATGTTAATGGGAAAAGTTGCCAGAGGGAGATGGAAAAACTGAATTAGTCCAAACAAAAAGGCCTACTGATATAACTCAAGAACTGTGTTAAGATCTTGCCTTGTAAATAAGAAAAGTGTGGGACCAGAACTCAGTGAAATCAATGTGTCTGATATTAGCCCTAATTGGTGGACAAAATAATGAAGGGGAGGACTATTCCACTCATCACTCCCTTTTGGTGTCTTCAAAAACAGAGACTCTCGAAGAAAACATTGGCTACTGGAGTGAGCCTTCACCAACATGGTTGCCACCCCCACAGTCTCCTCTGACCTTGAGCCTTTGTCATCTTGATCCTGAGAGATGTTATGACCAGACTGGACCCAGGAGAAGGACCCATCACCATGACATCTTCACCTCTTCCAGCTCTGGACACCACCTGGGACATGAGACTTTGTCATCCCATTCCCCTCACCCTTCCCATGTGTCCTTCTTCTTTCCTACTTTCTCTTTTCTTATCTCTCCTTTTTCCTTCTGTCTAACAAAAATCTGGCTTAGCCAGCTAAAACTATATTTTGCAACACTGCTGTAAGCCTGTGACCAGAAAGGCAGCTAAACAGCCCAATGCTGGTACAAGTTTGCCAGGTCTTGGAGTGGCTAATCAGATCATGAGCTGTGCCTGTGTTTCTCAAGGAGTGGTTGCAAGTGAGCATCAATACCAGAGACAGAAGCTGCATTTTCTGTTTTTGTTTTTCTTTCTCCCCTTTTGTGTATGTTTGTCTTGTTTTGCCTTCTAGGAAACAGGACTGGACTTTAATAACAATAGCAACAACAAAAGTTCCAGCCCATTTCAACTAATTTATTCTCTTCTCCCCAAAAGGGCAGTTATTATCATCTTTGATATCATCTAAGAGACTGACAGACAAGGTGAGTGTTCCTTCTAAAGGAATCTTAAGGGAAATGGAACAAGGAATATTGTTCAAATGAAAGCCTTATGGAATACTTTACATTTCAAATGCTTTAACTGTTTTTCATCCTTTTAAAAACATTTTTAATGGTGTGTTTGCCATGGTACTAAACAGGCTGTGGTCTCTTTATACCAAACCCTGAACCTTGTTTAAAGCTATTTAATGTGGGACGGTTTCAGGGTCATGTTAACACCTTTAACTCTTGGCCCTTTATTCTATCTTAATTAATACAATACCACCAGTCAACAGAACAAGTTCCAGGAGCTGAAACAGAAAGAACCTGAACAAGCCCTTCAACTCCTGACAGAGGCACTTCGGAAAGGGCAGTCAGACATGATTAATGTGGCTAACGGACACCAGGAACCAGCTGAGACAGGAGTTGTAAGACACTGTGGATGGACAGTGTGTACTGAAGCAGAAACTCAGCACCCCGCTGAAGGATTTGAAGTGGCAGCTGCACCTGCAGCAGAAATGAGCAGACAAGCCCCAGGAGCAACTATGGGAAATCCTGGCCAACAGCAAGACCTGGAGGCCAATCCCTCCCAGGCCTGGCAGCTGCTGTCAGAAGTGTAGATAAAATGAGAGATGAAGAAAGAATAGAAGGGGCTGCTAAAGGAGCTATAACAGAAGCTTGGTCTACACTACAGAGTTAGGTCAACATAAGGCAGCTTACATCAACCTAATTTTGTCAGTGTCTACACTACAATGCTGCTTCCGCCAAAGTAAGTGGCCTCCAGTATCTGTGTAGACCCTGCATTACTTACATCGGCTGTTGGCTGTCAGCCCTGAATGGGGATGACAGCTGGAGCCCTAGCCCCTCTCCTACCCCTCAACCCGCCCCAGTGCTGACAGCAGGAGCTGTCAGTGCCAGGAGGGGCAGATCTGACAGCTGTGAGTTTACCACCCAACTGACAGCTGTGGGAAGGGGCAGCTGTGAGCACCACACCTGCAGCTACAGACAGAGAAGGAAGCTGTCAAGGCTGATTCCCCACTCTGGCACTTCGAGTGCAGAAGGTGGGGGCTGGCAAGGATTCTAAAAATTAATACTGACCACTCCAAGCTTGTATTAAACTCCCAAGGTTGCAGCTTTTCTCTGACCTTGGATGGGTAGATGCTGCCACGACCCAAGTGCAAAAACCCCTTTTAGAACCCAGGAAGGTGCACTTGGGAATTCCTTCCTGTGGGGTACCCTCAAGCCCTTTCACCCCCCCTCTGGGGAAGAGCTGAGAAAGAAAACAAAGGAAATCAGCTGTTGCCACCAGCTAATTAAACAACATGCGCAAACCTCTTAGGGACACACAAATCCAATCCTGTTCTTAAAAAAAAAAAAAAAAAAAAATTTTTTTAAAAAAAAAAAAAAATACATCTGGAATTTAGGCTTTTTGCTAGGTTTAAAAAAAAATTACAGGGATTAAGCACCAAGATAGCTTCTTGAGGTCCAGCTTAAAGGTTACAAGCAAAACAAAGCACCTGGGGTTAGCACAGAGGAGTCCACAAGCCATAAAGAAATAAAAGAGATAAACCTAATCACGTCTTCCTAGACATATCCTGATCTACTTACATATCTGGGGTTTTAAATGAGTAGTTTCTAGGTATGATCTGATGATTTCCATACCTGGCCCAAAGCTTTTTACAGCATAGTTCCAGCCCTGTCTCTGGTCTGTCCCCTCTCTCCGGAGAACCACAACAGACAGACAAAGGGGAAGTTTTTCCCAATTTTAAAAAGTTCTAGCCTTCCCATTGGCTCTTTTGGTTAGGTGCCCACTCCCTTCCTTTTACCTATGGACTTTTTAACCCTTTACAGGTAAAGCAAGTAGAGAACTGCTACTAACAGGGATTCTATAGCTAACTGGCTGGCTGGGTGTCCATAAAAGGGAGCTACCCCCTCTCCTTCATCTATCACAGAAGCTCTTTACAATGACAGCAGGACTGAAGGTGATTCAGCAGAGAAAGGACAAGGTGCTGAAATCTCTGCTGCTCTGCAACCAGAAACTGCAACAAGATCTACAGGCTGCTATGCAGAGTTACTCAGGGGCATGGGACCAGCTGCACAGCCAGCAGAAGGAACACAACATAGCTCTGCAAGCCCTCCAGGACCAGATCCAGATATCAAAGATCTAGGAGCTGGATCTGCTAAGGGACCAGAACATAGTGCTCAGCCTTGAGCAGTAGAAGCAGGGTAAGGAGGAGACAATTGTGGGGCAACAGGATGATCTCAATGTCCAGCTGCAGGAATTCTTCTGAGCCAACAGCTACCTTTTGGAGCAAATGAAGGAAAAGGACTAAAAATGGTGGTCAAGGAGAGGGCAGAGCTGCATGAAGAGGGCACAAACATGGATGCTGAGATGGAAAACTTAGTAACCGTTTACCAAGAGGTTCGCATCCCCACATGGTACTGGGGCAATGTCCTAGAACATGGTCCTGGAAGCATCCTGGAAGTTGGTGCCAGGAGACTGATTCACCACGCAGCGAAGGAGTTAGTATTGATGGCCATACAGAGGCTGTGGCATCTGTAGATGCCTCTGGATGGCAGTAGTCTCTAGAGCTACAGAACAAACCCAATCTCTAAGGGAGTGGAGAGAGTTAGAAAATAAGGTTGCTGTGGTCCACAAGTGCAAGGCAGAAACTGTGGCATAACTCAATGCACTACAGCGGGGGTCAGGAACCTTTCAGAAGTGGTGTGCTAAGTCTTCATTTATTCACTGTAACTTAAGGTTTCGCGTGCCAGTAATACATTTTACATTGACAGGGGCCGGTGGACGGCACCTCAGACCGGCAGCGGGCTGAGTGAGGCCGGCAGCCAGGACCTCAGCCCGCTGCCGGTCTGGGGTTCTGTCTGCTAGCCCCTGCTAGCCGGGGTCCCCGCCATCGGCCCTGCTCAGCCCGCTGCTGGCCCGGGATTCCGTCCATCCAGGCCAGCAGCAGGCTGAGCGGGGCCGGCGGCCAGGACCCCAGCTGGCAGGGGGCTGGCGGACGGAACCCCAGGCCGGCAGCAGAGTGCCACTGAAAATCAACTCGCGTGCTGCCTTTGGCACGTGTGCCGTAGGTTGCCGACTTCTGCACTACAGGAACCTGGAAAGCAGTATCCTTGCAGGAGCTACAGGAAATATGATCCTTAATTAGGATCCTGGCTCAAGCCATAAAATGAATCAGCCCACCTGAGGATAAAAGAGAAAACAAGGAACGACAGCACTTACTGTTACAAAAGGATCTGAGTGAGCTCTGTGAGACAACCCGTGGGCAGTCCCCCGTTATGAAGACCCAGACTAAGAGAACTGAACTACTATAAGGGGAGAAAGCAACCCTCAAGTGTGGATTGAGCTCAGAATGTCAGGCACAAGACATCCAAGAAGAGGCAGTACTTCAAACTCCTGAAAGGGAAAGTTGCATTGTGGTTTACCATGTGTGGGTACTCTGTGTGGCAGAAATTATTTCATTTGTAGGGGAGCTCTTGTGATGGGTTGGAAGGGGAGTCATCTCTGATACTTAAAAAATGTATAAACTGAAAATGTAATGGTGAAAGCACAGTTCTAGTTTTTGGAACAGAAGGTGCATGAAAAGTGGTATTAAACCAATATAAGGCCGGAAGGGCCTGCTTACTTTTGACTCCTAGTGATGTTATTGAAAAGACAAAGTTGTTGTACTTTGTATTGCAAAGCACACATTTGTGTTTCTCTCTGTGTATTTATGAATCTGCGATCTCTGCTTTGAGATAATTAATGCTACATCCATGTATATTACTAAACAGTTGTAACCAGATGCCGCCAGGCTGGAAAGATTTGCAAAACGCTCTAATTTCTTATCAAAGATCATTACTAAAGTATTTAACAATTAAAAAGTCAAGCAGCCGGATGGCTGCCAACCCCTCAGATGACTAATTAATCTGCACTAATCAACAGGAGGTCTCTATGCTAATGTCGATTTAACCTTGGCGATCTTCCTTTTTGCGGACGTCAAACGATAAAGAATAAACGCCCACCACCCACCCAACCTAACCCCACCGACGGAGCAAAAAACAAAAGCAGCAGCAAGGAAAAAAAAAAGGCAAATTAAAAACAGATTACACAGATGCGATTAAAGAAACAGTGGGGCCTTTACTGAATGGTATTAGTCTCATTAATGTCGCGGCTGCTGCCTGCTTTAGCGCTGCCACAGGAACCTGGAGCAGTTTGTGTGAACCAGAGTCGATGCACTTCGTGTTCCTCCCCACCCCCGCTCTGTGTGTATGTGTCACTCTCACACACGCCCCGCCCCTCTTCCCCGCCAGCTCCGCCCACCCCTCCGCCCACGCGCTGATTGGCCCGGCGGCGCCGCTCCCCCTGGCTCTGGCAGGCGGAGTCCGGCGCTGCCTGGCAGTTGTTCGCAGGCACAGGAAGGCTGCGCGCGCGTGAGTGAGTGGCCGCGGCGCTCTGTCTCCAGCGGGACCTGGGGCCGGCGGCGGCGGCAGCAGCAGCATCATGGGCAGCAGCTGACAGGCAGCAGCGCCGCGCAGCCCGCCCTGCAGCCGCACCCGCCGGGAGAGCGGAGCGGAAAAGTTCCTGCCGCCGCTGCCGAGGGGGAACTTTGCACGGGGCGCTGAGCCATGCCCGCCGTGAGCCTGTTGCCGCTGTTCGGCAGCCCCGCGGGGCCCGGCGCGCTGGGCGGCCCGCTGGGCGGCGGCCCGGGCGGCGGCAGGAAGGCGTCGGGCCCCAGCGCGTTCCGGTTGACGGAGAAGTTCGTGCTGCTGCTGGTGTTCAGCGCCTTCATCACCCTCTGCTTTGGGGCCATCTTCTTCCTGCCCGACTCCTCCAAGCTGCTCAGCGGCGTCTTCTTCCACTCCTCCGCCGCCCTACAGCAGCAGCCCCCGCCGCCCGGGGGGGAGCAGCGCGCCCCGCCGCCCGGAGCCGGCCCCGCCGCCGGGAGCAGCAGCAGCAGCGCCGGGGAGGCGGCCGCGGCCGCGGAGAACTTGGCCAAGATCCGCGAGGACCACGAGCGGGCTCTGCGCGAGGCCAAGGAGACGCTGCAGAAGCTGCCCGAGGAGATCCGCCGGGACATCCGGCAGGACAAGGAGAAACTTCTCCAGGACAGGCGCGGCAGGAAGGAGGCGGGGGCCGCTGGGCTACCCAGTCTGCTCTTCCGCAAGCCCGTCGGGGCCGTGGGGCGGGAGCCGGCGGACCCTGATGTCCAGCAGAAACGGGCCAAGATTAAAGAGGTGGGTATCCCCGGCGGCGGGGGGTGTATGTGTCCGCGATCGGCCAGGCTCGCTGGGCTCTCCCGGCTCCCCGGGCTGCCTCCCGGCTCGCTCGCTACCCCCTTGTTTACCCCGCTCGTTGCCTCTTCGCCAGCGCGTTGTCACTGACAAGCTTTCCCCGGGTCGCTTATGTACAACTTGCTGAAGTGAGCTGAGAGGTTTCGCTGGCTCCTGCTGAAAGCCAGGAACTGGCTGATCGGCCTCCTCAGGGAGACACGTTAGTGCCTGGGATCTGCTAGGCGTTTAACAGGGTTTTGTGCAAGGTTTACACTGGTGCAGTTCAAAGTGCAGCGTGGCCGCCCATGTGTCAGCGAACGCATGCACACTGGGGAGGAAGGGGGAACAACACCACCTCGCAGGCAAACTACCGAGACTAGAAGCTCTTCCTGCCAAACACTCCTCTCCTCTGGGGAAGCCCGAGGACCGGGGCGCGTGAATTCCGAGCTGTAAACTTTAAACTTTGAAGCTCAGAGAGCCGTACGGTGGGAGGGTGGCGTGGCAGAAGGCTCCTGTGGCGTTTCGGAGCCGCATCTGTGAAAGCATCGCCGCTACTCAGTGCTGTACTAGGAGGTATAGCGTATACTCCTAACTCAGTACAGGTGCTACTTTACATCTCAGAGCAACTGCCTTTGTATCCCGTTTATGTGAGTGTACATTCATAAGCAAGTGTAGACTTCTGAGCAAAACTTGAGGAAAGTATGAAACGCACATTTATTCTGTGTTCAGCAACAAGTCTTTGAAACCATTTTACTGACTTGGTTTAACAATAAGTTTCCCATACAGTGTGAAGACCTCATTATGACTGTCATTGATCTAGTCCTTTAGGTACATTGGCAATTCCTTACTGTGCAGGTAGATGGTTATGTCAGTTTCTCCTCTCTATCGAAGTCCCACTTTATTTCTCTTGTTAATTTCCTGTCTCTAGGCAGAAATCTCCTCCTGCCCCTTGATCTTTTTCTTACCCTCATCCCTTATTCTTTTTGCCTCCGTACTTAAGGAAGCTATTCAGGTATGGCTTTCTACCTTGTGTGATGTTAGATATATGCAGCTTTCAGCCTGCTGCTATAAACTAACTCTAAGGGTATTTTGTCAGTTTTTACTTCCCGGTTTTCAGATATTCTTAACCCCCTCTGTGCTGGTCCTGCTTACTACTGTATACTTTGCTAAAGCATACGTCTTGACTTAATAGATAGGAACTCGAATGAACCATATTTACTGATCATAGCAAGACATGACTGTAAAAAGCATTTAGAGAAAATTAAGTTCCTCAGGCAGAGGGGAGATAAGAATTAGACTCTGCCTGCTGCCCTCATTGGACCCACAGGGCAAACTAATGCGCCCAGTTCTCTTTCACTTGTCATTTCTGCTTTACTTCTGACGAACACAGATGATAGACTTGTTTACTTCTCTCACTGCACTAGTATTGGGGGAGGGTGTGTCCTATATTAATTCCTGCATCAAATGTAAAAGAACTGTGTTAGTGGTGGGAGATGTAACAGAAGACTGAACTCCTCTATCTCTTCTGCTGCATTTCACATACATTGCAATACTTTGATTTTCAAATATGTGTTGGAACCTTAGCCAAACTGTATTAATGTGAAGTTCTAATCTACAGAGTTAGAAAAAGCTGTTGTTTTATAGCATGTAATAGTGAAATGTATGACCAATAATATACATTTTGCAAACTCCTTAAAATTTTTATTTATTCAGACTGATCTGATTGTTCAGAAAGATTTAAAAGCTTGAACACCTCAGACTAAACCTCTTTGTAGGGGAACTCCCACTTTTTTCCTTTCCTCCAGGGGTAAAGGGGGGGAAGTGAAAATTTTCTTGATGGAAAATAATAAAAAAAAAAATTATTCAATTTTTTACTGAAACTAATTATTCTGGGACATTCCAAACAAAATGAAAAATATTCACTCTTGTAAATGTTGCTGGTTTTGGCCAGCTCTAGTTCAACACTGATGTTGATTTACATATGGGGCAGTATGACAATTTGTTTTCAGTTTACACTTTTAAAAACCCACAATTACACACACAATGACATTAAAATGGCAAAATCAAGCACTTGAAAGTTAGGAACTACAGAATGAAGGTTGCCCTTGCAACCTTAATCTGTGGCCCCCAATGTATATTTCCCTTATGATCTTTAATTATGAGATCCTATAATATTTGTTTCCGAGCTTCATTCAGTGCATAGAATGGGCAGTGCTCACCGAACGGCAAGAGCTAGTCTATATTTCTTCTTCTTCTCTTCATGCAGTGTGTGCTCCCATACTTAATTTCCTACAGACCATATAAACCGTGCACTTAGTACAGTATTAATTTCCTCATGGGCATTTTTATGTGCTGTTCATGATAGCATCTGAGGGCTTCACAAATTGTCAGTTTATTGTCCCAGCACCCTAGTGAGGTGATCTTGTTTCTGTTTCACTGGTGTAGAACTGAGATGTAGATTAAGGCCAAATCTTCAAGTGTCCACTAATTTTGGGTGCCCAATATGAGATGCCTGGACCATGATATTTTTTCAGCATGCTCAGCATTATATGGCACTTCATATATTCAGAGCACAGCTCCCATTGACTTCTGAGCGCTCACAGCTGCAGCTGTACTCCTGCAAATCAGAACCCAGTTATCTCAAATTGGGCACCTGGAAAATGGGGCACAGAGAGTGGCCACCTGAGACTGGACTATAAAAAGAAAGGGGAGAGAACCCCATAGTTGTCCATCACTTGGGGGATTCAAGGAGCTGGAGCTTTTGAAATCACCAAAAGTTGGGTCCTTCAGCCAATGGTGCTGAAGTCTTTGGGAACAGATTAGGTGAGAAACTTGCTTAGAAAAAGATGGGTAAATTGCTGAAAGTAAGTGGTGTGTTTTTTTTTTTTTTTTTTTTTTTTTTTTTTGTGTCTTGGAACTGTGTTTTTTGCTTTCGTTGGCTTGTAACCCTTTTTATTTTAATTGCTTATACTTGGTATCACTTAATCCTCTGCCATTTTGTTTAATAAACTTGTTTTAGTAAAAAAAAAATTCAGTGCTATGATGCAAATAAGAGTGTTCACCCCAATTAAATTAATTAGCAGCGGTTACTGTCTCTTTAGAGGAGCAGCAAACTTCTGTGTGTGTTCCAGGAGAGCACTGGATGCTGCAGTGAGAAGTCAGTTGGGTAACTTGGGGTTCACTACTTGTAACTTGCAACTCAAGGTTAGGACTGGCAGGGACTTGGAGAGTTTGCTGGCAAGATAAACAAGCTGATGTCAGGGAGTTGTCACACAGCTAGTAATAGCAAAACTCTTGCTGAGGCGGTGACACAATAACAGTTCTGGGAACCTCAGATTGTTATATTGGCAGCTGGTTTCGGGGAAATTTGGGAATAGGAGGAGGGGTGTGTGTGTGTGTCACTTTGCAAAAAGTACCTGGGCAGTAGAAGGGAGAATGTGATGAACATGTTTGTAAGGCTGGTTTTGGTGTCAGGGCAGTGGGCTACAGTCACTGCCTGCCTTGCAATTTTAAGTGAATTAACTGTACTGGTGTGGGTTGAATCTGCAAGTGTCACAGCAGATTTCCTAAATTCTGAGGACAGAAGGGACAACTGTGTGATCATCTAGTTTGACCTCCTGTAGAACACAGGCCGTAGAACTTGCGCAATATAATTCCTAGAGCATATCTTTTAGAAAAGACATTCAATCTTGATTGAAAAATTCAGTGATGGAGACTATATACAACCATTGGTAAATTGTTCCAGTGGTTAATTACTCTGACAGTTAAAAAATGCATGCTTTGTTTCTAGTCTTAATTTGCCTAGGTTCAACTTTGAGCATTGGATCGTGTTAGACCTTTCTCTGGTAGATTGAAAAGCCCATCAAATGTTTAATAATGGACTCTTCAGTCTAGCAGATGAAGGTATTTAAATATTTGTTCCCCATGTAGACACTTACAGACTGTAATTAAGTCACCCCTTAATCTTCTGTTTGTTAAGCTAAATACATTGAGCTCCTTGAGTCTCACTATAACACATGTAGATAGAATCAAATTCTCCACAGTGACATTCAACTGCCCAAGCCAGTATACCATGCTTTCTTTTCCTGCAGTGCTCTGCCTCCTTCACTACCAGCATCTGTTTCTACAGCCAATTAAGCAAATTTCCTACAGAGAGCAGCCTTGTTCACTGATCAACCCTGACTCAGTCCCTAACTACCCATTATTTGCATTAAATGAGACAGGGTGTGTGGGGGTGGGGGTATGGTGCACAATCATATGTTTAAAGACTATTATAATGGATATGCACAAGGGGGCTAACATAAGATTGCACAAGTATCAAAGGGGTAGCTGTGTTAGTCTGGATCTGTAAAAAGCAACAGACCACAGGACTCTCTGTTGCTTTTTATAAGATTGCACAGTACTTATGAACATAAGTGTCAAATCAGTGACAAGATGGGTGAGGGGAAATATCTTCTATTGGACCAACTTCTGTTGGTGAGAGAGACAGCTTTTGAACTGACACAGAACTGTTCTTCCAGGCTGGGAAATGTACTTGGAGTGTCACAGCTAAATAGGAAGTAGAACAGATTGTTTAATATAAGTAGTCCACCTTGAATAGACACTTAACACATTTCAAGGGAAATAGTGAAGCCTGCTTATTTTGAAATTCCACTCTGAAGTGAGAAAAATTGAGACCTGAATTGCTACATTGCTTTGTTAGGGTGGAGTTCCATTCAGATGCGCAAATCCTCTTGGAAGGTAGTGTTTTACCTTCAGTGGCAGATGTGAGATGCTGCATTCCTAACTATTATCCCACAACTCCTCTTCAGAAGAAGGAGGAAAGGTGGAAAACGCCACCAGTTATTGAAGCCTTTATGCTCTCCAAGCCTGAGGGAGTGAAGAAAGGGCTGCTGTTGAAAGACAATGAAATGGCTTTGTCTACCAAACTTCTTCACTGCAAATAAAAGTAACCCTATACTTCTTTGAAAGCCACAACTTCCTTGGAATCTTCACATTGGTAAGCCCATGTGGCTATAAACTGTTAAAACTGATGGCTTGTTGTTCTCCTTCTGTCTCTAGTAAGGTCATGAGAATATGTTGCTTACCAGTCTTTTTTTAATTATTTCACATTAACAGGTATGCAGACTAATCTGAAGGTATGTCTTCACTAGCAAGATTAAAGCGCTGCTGTGATGCACCCTCGGGGGGGGGGGGGAGGGGGGAGGGTGTTTTTTCACATCCCTGACTGAGCGAGAAAGTTGCAGTGCTGTAAAGAGGCAGTGTAGACTAGGCCTGAGGCAACTTGTTTTCTCTTGGCCTTGCACATTGAAGGTAGTGTAACTCCACGATGCAGGGATCATAAATTTATTTTGTCTTGTGCAACACCAAGCAAGTTGATAACTTACTAGTAAGTATATAATTAATAAAAGCAACAGAGGGTCCTGTGGCACCTTTAAGACTAACCGAAGTATTGGGAGCATAAGCTTTCGTGG
>NW_020664436.1:61736734-61792335 GCF_002925995.2 Terrapene triunguis
CCCTTCTAGTATTTGTATCTTAGGGTTTTATACTGCCACGGTAGATAGGCAATGTTGTTTATTTTTAGGATACAGGTATATGAAAGGCACAATTTAAGTTGTTTTTTTCCATTTTCCCAAATGTCTCCCATCCAGCTACAACTCTTGATTTGTGAAACTTAACTAATCTCTTTCTATCAGCTCATTCCTGGGATAAGGGTGATTCTTACCTGTTCAAGTATTAACCACATCCAAACCTGCTTAGTCTGAAAACGGAACATGAGATTATTAAGACTGGAAAAGACAGGGATTTGAAGCATCCACCTATTAACTCTTGAATTGTAATGTAACATCTGAAAAACCTGCTTAGTCAATTGTAACATTCAACTTTTTTCTGTATCCATATTTTTCAAACATGTCACACTTGTTTATTGACGATTAGATGCAAGACTAGCTTGACCGCCCAAATAATTGGCTCTTCAGAGTTATGGGAGAGCAAAAAGGTCTGAATGCTCTCTGCAAACCCCCCTCCCCCGCACCCCCCCTACCCAAATTGCCACAAAGATGCCTTGTCTGAATTTCTTAAGCTTACCACCACCACTGACTTCTTGGTAAAGATTAAACATAAATTTGAACTAGAAAGGGTGAGGTTTGTTTTTCGATTGCTGGTATTTTTGCTTTTTGTTTTGGTGAAAATTACAGAAGGTTGGGAGGAGTAAGGTTTAGAGTGGAATGTTTTCTGCGTTTTTGGCTAAGATTATGAACTCATAATGGTAACTTCATTTTTAAGGTTCACTTAGCCTGTGGCGTCCATGCAGCATGAGGGAATGGAGTAAATCATAGTGTTAAGAGTGCTGCTGCGGTAGGCAATAACTCAGTTCTGTGTGCACACTGAATGCAGAATAGCAGAACTTAGATTGATAAGTTTACTTTGAAATCCACTACTTACGAGATCTATTTGCAGCTTATGTGAGAAATTGACAGGGAGGGCTTCAGTGGATGCCAGATGTGAATGAAGGCAACTGTATCTGCTATGAAAAGCTGATCACTGCTAGTCAGAATTTGACACAGCATTTTTTATACAAGATAGTTAACTTCATTAGAAGCACTTCTACTGTGTAGATGACACTCTTTTAAAAAAAAAAAAAAAAAAACCTTGGGGGAAAAAACTGCCATGAAGTTTGGTAAACTCTGTTCTTGGGAAGATTGGGGTGTAGGTTCTCACCTTCCCTCCCCCTTTTCTCCCTCCCCTTCCCCCCGTGAAGAAAAGCTGTAATATAGCAAAAGGCCTCAAATTTTTATTTTAAGTATATAAAATATACCTTAGCATATAGTGCTTACTCAACCATTAAAATATAAAATTAGAGATATATCTGAAGTCTTGCTTTGCTCATCTTAGGCTGCAAACTAAAAGCAGTTCCTGAATTTGGCTTTTATTATGGCGTACACTATACTGTGGAGTAGCTAACTATATATTGTAATATGCTACCTCTTTCTTTGTCAATAAATTGTAGTTTGAGATAGGATGACAGTAATTTTAAGAAAATGCACTTAAGCTAGTTATCCAAAGATTCCTATTACCTTATTGCGCAAGAAGTGACAGCACAGTAATGCCATAATGTGCCTTGGGGAAATTGGCCGCCTCTTTAGTAATAGTTTACTCTTCTACTTATTCTTGGGTTGTAAGCTTGAGGAGAGGAATTTCATAGCTAGGCCGGCAAATGGAAGAACATGTGCGAAATACCAGTTCAACATGTTGGATCCTTCCTTTATTAAGTTGCATGTGGGGGGAGGCCAGGAAGGAAGGGAAGGGGGTGATGTTTAAAGAAAATGTGTGTATTTCAAGGCAGTGTATTTGTAATCTTGTCTTTTTCCTTCTGATGTACTTAATTCAGCTTTGCAAAGATGTTATGAAAATTGTCAGGTCAGGCATAAAATGGGAATTTACTGAAATAGCTTAATTGAAACACCTTCTGGAATACTTGTGCTATTATAATAAAATACTTGGCAGCTTTTCTCAAAGTACTCTGTGAAGGTGAAGTACTGCTTTTCTGCAATGGGGAAACTGAATTCAGGTGACTCACTGGAGGTCACACAGTGGGTCAGTGGTAGAGAATTGCACTCAGTTACCTGACTACCAATCTTTGTGCTTTGTGCTCTAAATTATGCCCTGTTGTGCTGTCACTAAACAATAAGAGTAAGATACTATAACTGTTATCAGGCTGAGTAGCTCCTCAGGGAAGTAGTCTCACCGAGGTCAGCGTAGGTTAAGCTTTTGGAATCTGGTCCCAACATAAGTTAGTTATTGGCAGTAGTTATGGTGATGGGTGTCCACTGCAAAGGTGAGCAAGTCTGAGCCCTGGTCTACACTACAGGGTTAGGTCAAATTTACCCACATTAGGTTGATTTTTATAATGAATGTGTCTACACGAGCAACCCTGTTCCTTCGACCTAAAGGGCTCTTAAAATTGACTTCTGTACTTCCCAGCGAGGGGAGTAGCGCTAAAATCGACCTTGCTGGGTCAAATTTGGGGTAGTGCGGATGCAAATGGACATTATTGGCCTCCAGGAGTGCTCCAATGTGACTGCTCTGGACAGCACTTTCAACTCCGATGCACTAGCCAGGTACACAGGAACAGCCCCGGGAACTTTTGAATTTCATTTCCTGTTTGGTCAGCATGGCAAGCTCAGCAGCACAGGTGACCATGCAGTCCCTCCCAGAATCGCAAATGAGCTCCAGCATGGAGCGAACAGGAGACACTGGATCTGATTGCTGTATGGGGAGAAGAATCTATGCAGGCAGAACTCTGATCAAAAAGAAGAAATGCTAATATATATGCCAAAATCGCACAGGGCTTGATGGACAGAGGCTACAACAGGGACACGCAGCAGTGCTGTGTGAAAGTCAAGGAGCTCAGGCAAGCCTACCAAAAGACAAAGGAGACAAATGGTCGCTCTGGGTCAGAGCCCCATACATGCCGCTTCTATGAACAGCTGCATGGCATTCTAGGGGGGGACTCTACCACTACCCCGCCATTGTCCGTGGACACCTGCAAGGGGGGAGTCTCATGCAACACAGAGGAGGACTTTGTGGATGAGGACAAAGAGGAGGAGGAGAATGCGCAGCAGGCAAGCGGTGAATCCGTTCTCCCCAGCAGCCAGGACCTTTAATGCACACAGCAAGCAGTAGTACCATTGTTATTACTGGTTGCGCTGAGGTCTAACCTTGTCAGCAAACAGCACCAGCGAGCTTTTAAATGTTCAAAGGCACATTCTACCACCATTCTGCACTTGTTCAGCCTATAGTTGAACTGCTCCTTACTACTGTCCAGGCTGCCTGTGTATGGCTTCATGAGCCATGGGAGCAAGGGGTAGGCTGGGTCTCCCAAGGATAACTATTGGCATTTCAAAATCCCCAACAGTAATTTTCTGGTCTGGGAAGTAAGTCCCTTCTTGCAGCTGCTCAAACAGCCTGGAGTTCCTAAAGATGCGAGTGTCATGCACCTTTCCCGGCCATCCCACGTTAATGTCGGTGAAACGTCCCTTGTGATCCACCAGTGCTTGCTGCACCAATGAGAAGTACCCCTTGCTGTTTATGTACTGATTGGCAAGGTGGTCCGGTGCCAAGATAGGGATATGTGTTCCATCTATCGCCCCATTGCAGCAAAGCCATCCACTATGACCTGCACATTTCCCAGAGTCACTACCCTTGATAGCAGAATGTCAGTGATTGCATTGGCTACTTGAATCACAGCAGTCCCCACAGTAGATTTGCCCACTCCAAATTGATTCCCGACTGACCGGTAGCAGTCAGGCATTGCAAGCTTCCACAGGGCTATTGCTGCTCGCTTCTCAACTGTCAGGGGAGCTCTCATCTTGGTATTCCTGCACTTCAGGGCAGGGGAAAGCAACTCAGAGTCCCAGGAAAGTGGCCATACACATGCGAAAGTTTCGCAGCCACCAGCAATCATCCCATACCAGCAACACTATGCGGTCCCACCAGTCTGTGCTTGTTTGCTAGGCCAAGAATCGGCGTTCCACTGTATCAACCAGCCCCACTGCCGTCATTATGTCCCAATTGCCACATCTCATGCTTTCAGGAACATCTGTGTCCATGTTCTCCTCATAATCATCCTCGTGCTGCCGTCTCTTAGCCAGGTTCTGCACATACTGCAGTATAATGTGCGAGCTGTTTACAATGCTCGCAACAGCAGCAGTGAGCTGAGTGGCCTCCATGCTTCCCGTGCTATGCGTCTGCATGGGTAATTCAGGAAAAAAGTTGCGATATGATTGTCTGCAGTTGCTTTCATGGAGGGAGGGACTGATGACATGTACCCAAAACCACCCGTGACAATGTTTTTGCCCCCTCAGGCATTGGGCACTTAACCCAGAATTCCAATGGGCAGCGGAGACTGGAGGAACTGTGGGATAGCTTCCCACAGTGCACCGCTCTGTGAGTCGATGCTAGCCATGGTAGTGAGGATGCACTCTGCTCACTTAACGCGCTTAGTGGGGACATACACAATCGACTGTATAAAATCAACCTAATTTCGTAGTGTAAACATACCCTGAAACTTGCTTTTAAAATATATGCTGGTCAATAGGTCCAAATAGTTAAACTATCCTTTAACTATTTGTTAACTTTAACTATTTAACTTAAAGTAGAGTACTGTGGAGGATGGTAGGATGCTCTAACTTTTTTTTTTTTTTCCTGTCACCCCATCTCTTCAGTTTGAGTTCTGCTGTAACCAAGAGCCACTTCCATTGGTCTCATTAGTTTGTACAGGAAATTGATATATTTGGTCTAAGCAAATGTACTGCATTTTTATTAGCTGGTGGCAAGGAAGATATGGGTATTGCTCATTCTGATGCTTTTAATTTTTAAAGCCTTTGCCAACATATTAACAGCAGGTTGTGTGCTCATCCAGGTATAGTCTCTTACTTATTAGAGTTAAGCACACATAGCACTTGAGGGAATGCTGCTTGTGTTCCTAAATTTGCATTCCTAAAGTATCTAAATTATTTAAGAAATACAGCAAGTGAATTAAGTCTGCCTAAACGTTTCTTAAATCTCTCAACCTAGGATTCTAATAAGAAATAGTACAAGAATCAAAAGGCAGGATAGATAAGAAAATGTTGAAGGGTCAAAAAGCTATGTTGTATAAAAGGTGGAACAATGATTTAGAACATCCTTTAATCATTAAAAAAAGACTTACTTGCTTTTCAAAACTTCCTTCAGAAGAATCAACTTTTCCTCTGAAAGTGGATGGAAAAGTTACAATTAGGAAAGAACATGTTTCTGTGCGGTTCTCATTCACATGGGCATATCTGTCTTTTGTCTGTATTTACTATAGACACAATAACTTGTATCTATTGAAGTGGAAAGGAAGAAGGTAAAAGGAAAATCATTGTCTAGTACTCATCCTTTTCTTTTCTTGTCTTACCTGGTTGATGTGTCCATGTCCAGGGTTGCCTTTACTGTTCAGCAACATGGAACTTGTCTCTATCAAACCTCTGTAGTCTTTGATTTCAGTATTGTTTAAAATGTAGCAAGAAGAGGTCTTGCATTAGACAAATATAACTTGTTACTTGAATTAATGGCTGGCAGCATTGAATTGTTCTCCTCAAAGAAAAAAATAGTTCAGTAGTTGCAGGCTTTTTACATGCTTAACAGACTACATAATACAAATGACCCCTATGTCTTTAAATTCCTTCCTGTTTAGCTTTCTTTCAAAGAAATATGAAATACCCTGTGTGAAAGAATGTCTAAAGGTTTTTTTTTGTTGGGGGAGGCAGAGGAGAATATTGCTTTGGAAAATTGCACTGGTTAAGGAGTTAGTATTTCTACAATTGACTAAAATGCGCACACATGCAGGTCCATTCTTCCTAGCTCACTGTTTTCTGTCACTGCTTTTCAGCACTAGCATCAGTAATTGTGCTGACTGGTTCCCTAAAATACAGTTTTGCCAGTACTGCTGGAAACCTGCTGCTTGTTACCGTGGTTGTAGTTCTCCACCCATCTGTGATTCTGAGAATTGCAGTCCAAGTTGGACCTAGGCAATCATTTTTAAAATACTTAAACCAAAACTAAAGGAGTGGAAGTAGGTGTAAATAATTTACAGTAATAATTATTTTGAGCCCCTGTAACAGAAACCTTAACTGCTGTTCAGACACTATTGGAGATGTACCTCTGTACTGGAATGTGATAATACTTCCTTACTGTATTGCAGTGGTTCTTTTGACAAGATCGTCAAAACTGTGGATGTCTGAACACAAACTGCATACCAACTAATATTTGCATAACTAGCCATGACAAGGGCAGACCAGGTGTTAGCTCATGCCAAGGAGCCTGGGACTCACTGAACACTGGCAAACACATAGCTGGAAACCAGTCTGGCTCTCCTGTGTTAATATTGTTAAAATAGCTATTAGAGTTGTAAAAATGTTTAGTCTTTAGACTTTGATACATGCAGCATCCTGCAAGCATTTTACAATCTTACTTAGGGTATGTCTTCACTACCAGTGGCAGCGCTTTAACGTGGCTGTGTAGTTGCGGTACTACTGCTGGGAGAGCTCTCTTCTACCCCCACGAGGGGAGTAGCTACCAGTGCTGTCTACACTGCCACTTTACTGGGCTGAAACTTGCATCACTCAGTGGGGTGTTTTTTCACACCCCTGAGTGTGAAAGTTTCAGCACTGTAAAGTGGCAGTGTAGACAAGGCCTTACTTCATTACATGAGATATGGATATTATAACTGTCAAGGCTCCTTCCCCACTCTGAACTTTAGGGTATAGATGTGGGGGCCTGCATGAAAACTTCTAAGCTTAACTACCAGCTTAGATCTGGTCCGCTGCCACCACTCCCAATGTGCTAATTCCCTTCCCTGGGTAGCCTTGAGAGACTCTTCACCAATTCCCTGGTGAATACTGATCCAAACCCCTTGGATCTTAAAACAAGGAGAAATTAACCATCCCCCCTCCTTTCTCCCACCAACTCCTGGTGGATCAAGATCCAACCCCCTTGGATTTAAAAACAAGGAAAAATCAATCAGGTTCTTAAAAAGAAGGCTTTCAATAAAAGAAAAAGGTAAAAATAATCTCTGTAAAATCAGGATGGAAAATAACTTTACAGGGTAATCAAACTTGAAGAGCCCAGAGGACCCCCCTCTAGCCTTAGGTTCAAAGTTACAGCAAACAGAGGTAAACACCCTAGTAAAAGGTACATTTACAAGGTGAGAAAACAAAGATAAAACTAACACGCCTTGCCTGGCTGTTTACTTACAAGTTTGAAATATGAGAGACTTGTTCAGAAAGACTTGGAGAGCATGGATTGATGTCTGATCCCTCTCAGTCCCAAGAGCGAACAACCACCAAAACAAAGAGCACAAACAAAAGCCTTCCCCTCCCCCCAAAAAGATTTGAAAGTATTTTGTCCCCTTATTGGTCCTTTGGGTCAGGTGTCAGCCAGGTTACCTGAGCTTCTTAACCCTTTACAGGTAAAAGGATTTTGGAGTCTCTGGCCAGGAGGGATTTTATAGTATTGTACACAGGAGGGCTGTTACCCTTCCCTTTATAGTTATGACAATAACATTTAAGTTTGTTCTGTCACGAAAAATGTTTGCTACGACTGTAAACCCCCACAATAAAGAGCTAAGCATTATCAAGTGTGAAATACTAGTTTACCACAAGAAGTGTCATCTCCTCTCCAAAAGAAGGCCTATAGAAAACAGACAAACCTTTGTGGAACACCAGTGGACAAAAGACTTTACTGATTGCATCCCCCCACGCCCAAGAATGAGGCTGTGTGCACAAGCCCTTGTTCCATCACAGTTTAAATGCTGGGGGAAGGGACTAAAAATCCCCATTAAGGAGAAATTATCACTATGCTGCTTGGAATTTGAAGAGGGCAATATTTCTAAGCATAAGCATACTTAGCTTGGATTAGCCCTAAAGGACATAGAGCTTGCACATCACAGAAGCTTCTATTGTTTTTTAAAACCTAAGACTGAGACCCATTTGTGTGTGTGTTCCTCCTTTAACCCTGGAATAAAGAAATAGTTATTTACTAGTAAATCTGTAGTTTATTACAATTTTGGCTAAAAGCATTTTTTTTTTCTGCAAGAGCTATAGTACAATTGACCTGGGGTTAGTGACTTGTTCTTTAGGACTGGGAGTAAGCTGAATATTGTGATTTTGTGTGTGTGGCGGACCATCACAAAAGCAGTCTTGCCTGGACAGCAAAATAGACAGTCCCCTTGAGCACTCCAGTCTGTGATTACGTGTTAAGGCTGTTATAATGCTTGAGGAGTTCACACTTGACACTTGGTTGGTGGAATCTAATTTTAGAACAGACCTATATCAGTATAACTGTCACTCAGGGCATAGCTACACTTGCGAGTTAGAGCACATTAAAGCAGCCCAGTGCGCTCTAACTCACGACCCGTCCACACTGTCAAGGCACGTAGAGCGTCTGACTCCGTGGTTAGAGCAATCCTGGTACTCCACCTCGGTGAGTGGAACAATGTTTGATGAGTCCCCGCTGGAGCGCCATGGTGCCAGTGTGGACACCCTGGTCTGTTAATGCGCTCTGATCGGCCTCCAGAAGTGTCCCACAATGCCTGTTCTAGCCACTCTGGTCATCAGGAACCGATTCTGAAGCACTTAGAGGAGAGGAAAGTGATCAGGAACAGTCAGCATGGATTCACCAAGGGCAAGTCATGTCTGACTAACCTAATTGCCTTCTATGAAGAGATAACTGGGTCTGTGGATGAGGGGAAAGCAGTGGATGTGCTATTCCTTGACTTTAGCAAAGCTTTTGATTTGGTCTCCCACAGTATTCTTGCTGGTAAGTTAAAGTAGTATGGGCTGGATGAGTGGACTATAAGGTGGATAGAAAGCTGGCTAGATAGTCTGGCTCAACGGGTAATGATCAATGGCTCCATGTCTAGTTGGCAGCCAGTTTCAAGCGGAGTGCCCCAAGGGTTGGTCCTGGGGCCGGTTTTGTTCAGTATTTTCTTTAATGATCTGGAGGATGGCGTGGACTGCACTCTTAGCAAGTTTGAAGATGACACTAAACTGGGAGGAGTGGTAGATACGCTGGAGGGTAGGGATAGGATACAGAGGGACCTAGACAAATTAGAGGATTGGGCCAAAAGAAACCTGATGAGGTTCAACAAGGACAAGTGAAGAGTCCTGCACTTAGGATGGAAGAATCCCATTCACTGCTACAGACTAGGGACCGAATGGCTAGGTAGCAGTTCTACAGAAAAGGACCTAGGGGTCACAGTGGACGAGAAGCTGGATATGAGTAAACAGTGTGCTCTTGTTGCCAAGAAGGCTAACGACATTTTGGGCTGTATAAGTAGGGGCATTGCCAGCAGATCGAGGGACGTGATCATTCCCCTCTATTCAACATTGGTGAGCCCTCATCTGGAGTACTGTGTCCAGTTTTGGGCCTCACACTACAAGAAGGATGTGGAAAAATTGGAGAGAGTCCTGCGGAGGGCAACAAAAATGATTAGGGGTCTGGAGCAAATGACTTATGAGGAGTGGCTGAGGGAACTGGGTTTGTTTAGTCTGCAGAAGAGAAGAATGAGGGGGGATTTGATAGCTGCTTTCAACTACCTGAAAGGGGGTGCCAAAGAGGATGGATCTAGACTGTTCTCAGTGGTAGCGGATGACAGAACAAGGAGTAATGGTCTCAAGTTGCAGTGGGGGAGGTTTAGGTTGGATATTAGGAAAAACTTTTTTACTAGGAGGGTGGTGAAGCACTGGAATGGGTTACCTAGGGAGGTGGTGGAATCTCCTTCCTTAGAGGTTAAGGTCAGGCTTGACAAAACCCTGTCTGGGATGATTTAATTGGGAATTGGTCCTGCTTTGAGCAGGGGGTTGGACTAGATGAACTCCTAAGGTCCCTTCCAACCCAGATATTCTATGATCAGTTTGAACTCTACTGCCCTGCCCTCAGGTGACCAACCGTCAGACCCGCCCTTTAAATTCTCTGGGAATTTTGAAAATCCCCTTCCTGTTTGCTCAGTCAGGCGTGGAGTGCTCTCAGCTAATCTTTCCAGGTGACCATGCCTCCATGCGCCAGGCGATCCCCTGGAGCAATGGTGAGGTGCTGGACTTCTTCAGTGTTTGGGGGGAGGAAGCTGTGCAGTCCCAGCTATGCTCCAGCAGTAGGAATTACGATACCTTTGGGCAGATATCAAGGGACATGATGGAAAGGGGCCATGACCGGAACGCTCTGCAGTGCAGGGTTAAAGTGAAGGAGCTGCATAATGCCTACCGCAAAGCCCGCGAGGCAAACCGCCGCTCCGGTGCTGCCCCCGCAACCTGCCGTTTCTACAAAGAGCTGGGTGCGATACTTGGGGGCAACCCCACCTCCACTCCAAGTACCACCATGGACACTTCAGAGCCCAGTCCAACAAGGCAGAAGGAGGAGGAACAAAGCAGGAGCGAGGGTGCTGAGGAGGAGGAAGACACCCCGGCATCCCTAGATTCATGCAGCCAGGAGCTGCTCTCAAGCCAGGAGGAAGGTAGCCAGTTGCGACGGTCAGTGCTTGGGGAAGGACAAACACCAGAGGAGGTTCACGGTAAGCGGCTTTTATTTTGGGAAGGAAGTTATTTGGTGCGTGCTCTTGGGGCAAGGAGGGTTAGGGCTGAATGCATGCCTAGATGCAGAATAGGGCGTTGATGTGCTCTCTCACATCGCGATAATCGGCCTCAGTGATCTCTTCAAAGGTCTCAAACAGAACTTGGGCAATGCGCTTGCGTAGGTTTCATGGGAGAGCCACTGTGGTCCTTGTCCCAGTCAGGCTAACGTGTCCGTGCCACTGTGCCGTGAGGGGCAGGGGGACCATTGCTGCACACAGGCAAGCAGCATATGGGCCAGGGCAGAAGCCACATTGTAGTAGAAGACCCTCCCTTGCTTCCCACCCTTAGCAGTGAGATATCGTCCAGTACAAACTCCTGTGGAAAATGTGGGGACAGTGCCCTGTTGGCTCTTCCCAAGGCACAGAAACCCAGAGGACAGTACAGCCATGAAAGAATCAGTCCCCCTTGACCCTGTACTTACTCACCATTTTGGGGCTCCATTGGGTTATGTGCGCTCGCTTTGGGATGGGCAAATTATACTATTGTGTAGGCTGTGCTTGCCCTCCTTAAGTACGGGGGAAATCATTGCTCTGTCTGGTGTGAACAATGCTGCCTCTGTAAAGTGTTGCGTTTTGCCTTTACAGATGCAACCTTGAGATCTCAGCTGTCTGTGTTATCACTGGCCAAGAGGCTGCAAAGAATCAGGAAGAGGCCACGTAGAAGCAAAGAGAATATGCTGCATGAAGTCATGCAGCGCTCCCTTAATGAAAATCAAAAAGTGCAGGAGTGGCAGGAGAGTGAAAGGAGGGTCCACCAGCAGAATGTGGATCACTGGCACCAAAGCACAGAGCGGCTGATAAGCATCATGGAGCGCCAAGCCGACTTGATCCAGGTGCTCGTAGCCGTGCAGGCGGAGCACTACCGCGCCCGTCCCCCCTGCAGCCCTTGTCCCAAAACCTTCCCTTGTGCCCCCATGTCACCTCCAATCCACTTTCCCCAACATCCGGGTTTTTATTGCCACCAGCTGCCTCCAACACCTGTAGCTTCACCACCCAGCCCTGAAAACTGTGGCCCTTACCCACTGCATTCAACTCCCATCACCATGCAGTATAGCCATTCTGAAGTGCAGCACTCATTGCACAGCACTCCAGACAGGAAGGCTGAGTATGATAACAGGACATACACAAATCTGTGATTGTACCATTCCCCCACCCCACCCTCTTGCCCTTTCGGTTTCCCAAGCAGTTGTTTCTTTTCAATAAATGCATTTTCTTATCAATAAATGGATGTTTTTGCTTTGAAAACTTTCTTTATTCTTGCATAAAGTAAGATACCTTAGCCCAAGAAAGCAACAGGCACTGCAAGTCAGCGTATCATACGTAGCAAACACAGATTCCTACTAACATTGGAACCACTGCACTTCACTCCCGTGCAGGGCACCAGACGTTACTGGTGGCTTTCAGCCTCAAATTGCTTTCTGAAGGCATCCCTAATCCTTGCAGCCCTGTGCTGGGCCCCTCTAATAGCCCTGCTCTCTGGCTGTTCACATTCAGCCTCCAGGTGTTGAACCTCCGAGTTCCATGCCTGAGTGAATCTTTCACCCTTCCCTTCACAAATGTTATGGAGGGTATAGCACGCGGATATAACTGTGGGGATACTGTTATCAGTCAGGTCCCTGCCCATTCAGGTTCTTCAATAATTATTAGAACAAAGTTAGGTACTATAGTGCAGAGTTAATCCTACCATCCATCCTTGAGGATGTTGAATTCGTTCCTTTAAAAAAAAAAAAAAAAAAAAGTTGATACAAATAATATGCTCTCAATTTTGAATAGCAATGGCAGATTATAAATTCATTAGCTGGCCCGCTGGACAATCCCAGGGCATTGAGAAGGAAAACAAAGCAAATCTACACCGCAACTTGATGAGTCTACAGATATTGTTGGATTGGGAGAAACTACTGCTTTTGTTTTGTTCTTTAAATGTTTAAGTTTAATTGTGCAGATAAGTGTCCTCACCACTAAATTTATTTTAAAAAGAAACGTTCAGCAGGAATAGTAACACTGCATCTACATGGATGGTTCTATAGTTCGACAAACAGTTTTTGCTTAACTTAAAACAAAAACTTGTGAAGGTGGTCTGTATTGATGCATGCATACAATCAATGTTCCTTTTATCACCTCACTTACTTCTTAGTTTTTCATTTTACCATAAATTTGACTATTGTCTCATCAGGGTAGGACTTTCTTGTTCCCTCTATAGTACCTGGCACAAGAGTCTGAAATAAAGGGAATTATAATAGGGTGAGAACTTACTTCAAAGAATCAACTGTTTGTCTCTCCAGTAAACACATGGAAATGCTGACTGAATCTGTTGACCAATTTGTGTATGAAAATATTTAATTTGCAAACTGTGTACCACTTCTGGCTATAAGTATTAAACAAGTATCTGGACAAAAGCTGTGAGGCGTAAAAAGTAGCAACTCTTCAAGGATCAACATGTGTGCGTGAAACTTCTTTTCCTTGTAGTGGCTGTGAATAAAAACAAAACATAAATCACTTACAACTGGATGATTTGATAGTATGTTTTGCAAGTATGAAATTAATAATATAGAAATGGATATACTAGAAGATTAAAGTTCATATATATGGTGATAAACACTTTGAATTGGTTTCATTGAAGTGCATTTGGATTGGCAGTTTTAATGTATTGCTCTTCATATACGTTTATATGATTATAAATTTAATAATTTCTTCAAACAAAGAAATAAAATCAACAAAGACTTGTTATAAAGAGGATGGTGATCAGTTCTCCATATCCACTGAAGATAGCACAAGTAGTAATCCAACAGCAAGGGAGATTTAGGTTAGATATTAGGAAAAGCTTTCTAACTATAAGGGTAACTAAGCTCTGGAATAGGCTTCCAATGTATGTTGTGGAATCCCTATCATTGGAGGTTTTAAGAACAGGTTTGACGAACACCTGTCAGGGATGGTCTTGGTTTATCTCAGCACAGGGGCTGAACCTGGAGACTCTGAGGTCCCTTCCAGCCCTACATTTCTATGATTGTGTGACATACTGTCGCTATTTATTATACCTCAAATACAAAATCTCTTTACCTGCAAATACTGTTGAATTAAACATAAGGCTGCAGGCTTTGAATATACTTAATATTTGACAATTATTTTCTGCCTTTTCTGACTGAGATTTGCAATACTCTCAGTATTTCAGATATTGAATTTAGTAATAGTTTCTGGTTAAATCAGATACATTTATATTTCTTCTATATCACACTGTAGAGTTGACATTGCATTTGATCTGTCACAGTTCAGCAGATCTTTAAGGATTTCTAAAAGTGAGACTGTCCTCTGGTGTGGTGTTTTTTTGCTTTTGTTTTTTATGTTAAATCTTGAAACTTTTAAAAATCCCAACTTGTCTTGTCTTAGAAATATTAAATTTGATCTTCCCTAGTCTTGCTTCTGGAAGACTCTGTGGGCGGTGGGGTGTATGTGTTTTGTGATTGCCATCTTTTCAATGTTGAAACTTTAACAAAAACCAAAAGCTTCACTTAATCAAAATGCTAGTCCACTAAACATATCAAACACATGAAACAGAAAATAGGTTGACAAGGAATCTCTTCTGTTACCAAGCATTCATTCCCTTGGCTCATGTCACTTTACTAATTCTCCAGTCATAGTAGATGGAACCTGAATTCCTAATTAAAAAAACAAGCAGGAAAGGAAATAAAAACCTTTTGGGCCTTCTTTAAATGTCTCAAAAAAGCAGAAAAAGCACACAAATAAAATCTTCCTTTCTAGGCCACTCTAAAACATACTTCAAATGCACAATGTCTATTACTGCTGAATAAAAGTTAATACAAGCACTTCCTCTTCGGGTCTGGGTAAGTTTATTTTAAAGTGTAATACTGCTTGAGTTTATAGATCTGGCCTTGCTACAAAACATATTAAAGTAATCATGAGGGGTCTTGAGCTTTCTAAATTCTTCCCAGGCACACAGTCAGTCATAACTACTCAACCACTTCTACAGCGTAGCATTGCTAACTTGTATTGTGCTAATATATTGCATTGGCTTTCTTGTTTTCCTTACTCCTATTGAATCCATTAATATAACAAATGGATTCTTTTGTTTGGTTGTCTCCAGAGTTCTGATCTTCCTAAAAATGATGACTATAATCCTACACCTATACAAAGTTGTTAAAAGCATCCAGGTTGGCTGTATTTGAAGACTAATTTTCCCTCTACTGTTAGCTTTTCCTAGTGTTCAACTCACTGGTTTAAATTATATACAATCTAAATAGTCTTATAAATGATTACAGTAGTGACACAGATTGTACCCAGAAGCTTGCTTTCTTCCAGTGTGAGGGTTTTGGCACACGTTTTTTCTACTGTCTTAAAACTTAGCCCTGATGTAGAAGAGTCAGTAGTGAAATGCTGAAAATATGCATGTCAAAGGTGGTGGTGAAAAAATAAAAAATGGTCTGTACAAGATTTACCTGGGCAAAGATACTTCCCCACATCAAAATAAACCCTCTGTCCCCATAACTAACCTTGGCAATTCACCCTAAAATCTAAGCAATCGTTGCTCTATCACATAAGGTTGGAAATGTGAAGAACGTTTTTGCCACAAGTCTTCTCCTCCTCCTACCCCTGCAAAAAGAGATCTGTGAGCACAAGCATCTTCATCTTTCATGGAGGGGTTAGTGAAAAGAAGAGGCTTTCTGGTAGTCAGGCCCCAAGCCATTTAAGACTGTATGGATCAAAATCAATTGGATTCCAGTGCAGACTATGGAGCACTTATGTAATGTGTTTTTTGCTTGAAGCATTGCTCATGCAGCAAGCGCTTGTTTCTCTAGGAGTTCACTGCAGAACTTGGGTAGATGCCAAGTTACTTCATAGCTTAAATGGTAGCCTATGCTTGCTGTGTGCTGAGAAGTAGGTTAAAGATCTTTCTCTCCCAAGAAAACTTAGTGTGGGGTTAATGGATCACCAACAGAACTTTGAGCAAGGAGTTAGCCCACTTTTTTTAGCATCAACAAGGCCATGGCAGGTAATGCTCCTGCAGTGAATTTAGAGTGGTATCCTGAAAGTTTCTTGTTGTAAAATCTCACTTTTAAAATTTGTTAAGTAGATGAGCATCAACGGCAAAATATATATATTTTAAATAACCATATCTACACGTAACAAATGAAATAAAGATGACTCCAGAAAGACTATTTTCTTTCAGAAAATAGAAATCAGGTTAAGAGAACTCTCTCTTGTTAAAATTGGTTAGAAAACCACTAGACTACAAACATTAATTTTAAGTGAGTTTTCAGAGTATCTTTTCAGATAATTGTAGTGTTAGTGTAAACTTGAGTTTCTCTATTTTGTTGACCGCATTCAGAAATTTCAGATCAAGTTGGACTTCGATGCTTTTGATCCATTTCACCTTCCTCTGCTTTTTTCAAGGCATCCTTCATTTAGACTCAGCCCCCTTTCCTTCTAGTCTTATTTCAGCACTTGATTCTAGTAGTAGAGATCTACTCTGGTTATTACCTCTTAGAAATAAGTGTACACATTGACACTTACCCAATACTAACATTGAGTCCAGTGTTCTAACTTAGGTTTCAGTGTAGGCATTTCTTCCTGCAAATGATTCTTCCTGTCCATTAGCTGATAAGTGGCAGTCTCTATAGAGTAGCCATAGAGATGGTCAGAGACATAGTAACTTTAAGCTGTTACATTAAATCAAATGAAAATATGAATCTCTTACTGATCTGAAGACAATTTATTTTTACAACATTCCTGAGGAATTCCCTGTTTTCTGAGTAGGAGTAGTCTGTTTGCCAGAAGCTGGGAATAGGCAATGGGATGGATCACTTGATGATTACCTGTTCTGTTCATTCTCTCTGGGGCACCAGGCATTGGCCACTGTCGGGAAAACAAGATACTGGGCTATTGGACACCCTCCCCCCCCCTCCCGAATACCTAGCATTCTGTAGCACTTTATATGATCAAAGCACAGCTCTCATTGACTTCAGTTGCAGCTGTGAGTACTTGGCACTCCTGCAGATCAGACCCAGGGCCTCAAGTCAGACTCCCAGAAAATGAGGAACGTGATTAGAGACCACTTGGGAAAAAACTGGGTTTAAGGAACTTGCCTAGCATTACATAGAAACTCTGTGGCTAATGCAGAGATAGACTCTAATTCTTCAGGGTAGCATTCAGCTGCCTTAACCATGAGACTATCCTTTTTCTTCCTACAGTCTCCTGCCTCACTCGCTACATGCCATCCGAGTTCCCCAACATATCAGGCAAAGGATCTGTACTACACAATCCTGAGTCAGGTCCATCTTGTACACTTAATGAAGCAGTTGTCCTGTCGAAAAAGTAATATGTGATCACATAATTGAAAGCTGTCTTATAATGTATAAATGGAGTGTGTGTGTGTGTGGGGGGGGGGTTGAATTGAGGTTGTGTGGGCAACTTCAATTCTGGCATTTCCTAACTTGTGAGTGATTTGGCAACCTTAATGCTTTTTATGTATATAATTTCTTAGGTCTTTTAAGAAAAGAAAAGGGCAAATGGAAAAAAACAAGAACTAATCATGTGCCATCATGTGGACACCTAAATGGGTCATCACTGCACAGACCTCTGCCATTTATGGGGATAACTGACCGTTGTAGCCAGTTTTATTCCCTGTGGCCCTTCACTCGAAGGGAATGGAATACTTTGTAAGTGAATTTTGCAGATGGTTGCTGACTGCAGAGGAATAGTAAGACTGGGTGATCTTGGGTTCTCTTACAGGCGCTTGAGGGGAGTGTTCTCTAGGGGCCCCAGACTCTTCTACCTCTTCTGCCTACGTGTGACCACTTCCACCCTGGCGTTGTCCCAGTCCCATTCACATCATTTAGCTAGTCCCAGTCTCCATTCTTCAGATTTCCAAGTAAATCCTAATCTCACCTCTCTGGACTCCTAGTTCCAGTCACCTCTCTAGCTCCTCATCTGATCTCTCTGCATGTTCCCCTCATTCCCTTGCAAAGGATTCCAAGGAGATATAAGGGAGAGTAGCCCCAACTACTCTTCAGTTCCTTTAATGGAACGGTACCGTGAACTTGGATTGCATGCAGCTTTCTTGATGTTTCCCTTGTGAGGTTTTTGGTTGGTTGTTTTTTCCTCCCTTCTTTTGGGGACTAAATTTTGTTTTTTTTAGTTCTTCTTTAGAAGAACAGAGAAATGGCACCTGGTGGTCATGGATAACATCTGGACCTATGTGAAGCAGGAGGTTTGTCTCAGCCACCCCTGTTGACAGGGGAGGCTCCTCAAGCCCAGTCAACTGTCAGGTAATATATAAGTGTAGCATAGGCTATGGAGATCTGGTAGTGGAAGTGGTGTTGTGGCCTGTTTAAGCGGTATCCAGTCCTCAATGTTATCCAGCTCACCCAATGCCAAAGTCCCTGGCACGGTAGATATCCCTGCATCCATCCAGGTCATCAGTTCAGTGCCTATAATCCATGGACCCTAGTGAACTATTTACTAGTTCACTAGGGTCCATTACACACAGCACTTACGTTCCCACAACCATCAGAGTCTGGTGCCATGACTTTTGCACTGTTGGCCTGTGTACTATTTGATGAAGTAGTTCAGTGCAACTTTAAGTTGTGTTCGGTCCCTGGATCCATCCGTATTGACAGTCTTATTTTGAGGGTCTCTCACAATTGATTCTGGTGAGCCATTTGCTTGAGGCAGGTCTGTTCCAGTTTAATCAGCACTGAGGTTGACCGTGATTGAAGTGATTCTGTACCCAATTCAAATGGCAATAGGAGCTTAAAAGCTGTCTGAGTGAGTAAACATAAGTTTGGTGACTAAAATCCAGCACTGTTAATTTTGGTAAACCACTTGGCAGAGTAGTTTGGTCACTAATATCAGCAATATGCAGTTTTGTCCTGGTCAACGAGGTCCAATGCTGGCAGTATCTCTGAAGTGTCACTTAATCAAATGATATACTGTACATCAGTGTCACTAAAATTATCTTGTTTTTCATGGACAGCTGAGTCCAGTTCCAAAGGTCCAGCACCTTTGATTTTTCTGGCATCAGCTCAACTGGGGGATTAAGTCCTGACTAGGACTCTTTATTATCCAGGAGAACAGCCTCATTTGTCAGTTCTTCCTCCTGCTCAAAAAAGATGCAGTGTCATTGGTAGACTTACCTTTTTTGGTCTGGAACTGGCAGTTTTCCTATGCTTGTTCCTTCTGATTCCCTTAGTTCAGCAGGTCTGCTGTCTGCAGGTCAGCTGAGATGGAGCCAAGTTGTCAGTAGACCTAACTGGGTCTCTTGGTAGTTGGGTCTTCAGCATCCTGAAGTCTGATGTTATCCAAGTAATTTGGAAAGTCATGCTCCTAGTTTTCAGGTTGGGATGAGAGTATCCACCCAAGTCTGAGTCTTCTTAGGTTGACAAACAGACTTCTGGACTGCTGACTTGCCTGATGAGCGTTTTCTTTAGAGTCTAGTGGATCGTATTGAAAATCAAAAGTTTTTGACTAAACAATTCTTGCTTTTAATGTTGCTATATTGAACACTTTGAACCCTAAAATCTGAGTTCTGTCAGGTTGGCTGGGGTGTGATTTCAGAGGTCAGAGCAACCGCCCTCACTCACTATACCAAACACATCCTTTCTTTACAGAAGGGTTGTTCATTATTACTTCCAACTCATGTAGTGCTGTTTTGCTTTCCTGGCTATGCCAAAGGAATCTGGATTTCTTGATGGCTGTATGAGTACCATAAGATGCACATATTCATTTAGCTATCCTGGGGGTATTCCTTCTGGTTCAGGAGTCTGATACAGAATTCTAATGCCAAAGGGGAAAAAGAGTCCAAATGCTTGGGACCTCTGGTCTGTTGTTTGTCAGTATCATCTGTACCGTACACATGGGAAGAGGACATTGCTCAGTCACTGGTACAGAACTGATGAGACATGGGGGCACAATGTCCATTTGTCTATAACCAGGAGCCACATGGCAAATGTCAGTGTCCTCATCCCCATTTCCGGTCTTAAGTCGTGTTTCCATCTCATTCAGGCCGCTAACCTGAGTGTGCATCTAAGTCTCTTGTAAACACTTATGATTCACTAGGTGTTCATTCATCTAGATATTTCAAAATGTATGTATTTAAAGCATCAGTTGCAGACCTCTTGTCTTTCATGTAACAGCTTTTCAAATTCTTTGAAACGCTGTATGACTTGAAAACACAAATTTGTCCCTTATTGAAGTCTGCTCTGGGAGAGCCAAATATTTTTGACTTGTCATCCAGAGTGGATGCTCATTTTGGTAGTTTTTTTGGGTTCTGTTCACCTAGAACGCCTCAGCACATGTTCTTAGAGAGTTATACCTACTTGCTAATGTCCTGCAAGTGGGCAGATGTGTGGAGGCCACTTCCAGAGTGTCTCTTCTCTGCATAGTCATGCTCCCTGCCCACCTTCCCTACTTACTCAGTCTCAGGTAAAGAATTCTGAAATTGGGGAAGAAACGGAAGGGTGGTGGGGCCATTCCTCTTTTTATACATCAATCCTCCAGATGCCTCCACAGTGGGGAGGATTGTGGCTCCAGTGGGCACTGTGTTCTCTAATAAATTCCATAGCTCAACACCAGAGGCAATGCATTCCAAAAATTAGTGAACAGTAAGTATCCACTCTTTTTTGATTGTCTGTCTTATTGTGGCAATAAAACTGCAGATGAACTGATTCAGTTGAATCTGCACACCTTAAATATTGAGTTTTAAAGCAGGAAGACATAAGGGGGGTGGGAGTTGTGTTTTTGGTTAAAGAAGTTATGTTCTATGTCTGTTAAATCAGATTTAGTAGGAGCTTCCACTTGTGGTGCTAGCAGTGATATTTATTTAATGGAACTTGTATATGCCACTTCTGTACAGCAGATCTCTTATGTAATAGAACTAGAGTCTTAAATGAAAGCTTATTTGTTTGAGCCTCTTATCACTATATCTAGTCATTGGGACTGCTGAACAAGAAAACCATAAATGTGATCAGTACACCTCTACCTCGATATAACGCTGTCCTCGGGAGCCAAAAAATCTTACCGCATTATAGGTGAAACCGCGTTATATCGAACTTGCTTTGATCCACCGGAGTGTGCAGGGGCCCCCCCATCCCCCCGGAGCACTGCTTTACCGTGTTATATCTGAATTTGTGTTATATCTGGTCGTGTTATATCGGGGTACAGGTGTATTTGAAGATGAACTTTTGCTGTGTATTGAGTATGGTTTTCAGTTGCTTTCCAACTTTATGGGTTCTTAAGTCTACCTCTTATATACATTGGACTTCCTTTCTATTCTTAGGGTGGCCATTTGCATGTTGTTCAGAGTAGAGAGATTAGGTAAAGGGTTTCTAATATGACTGTGTAAAGTCAGGCCCATAATCCATATTTAGGCAAAATATGTGTAAAAAGCACCTCTGAAAAATCAAGCCATTTATCTAGTAATACAGATTTAGGTGTTCAACTTTACTCACGTATGGTGGGAAAATTTTCTTGGCTCTTCATATAGTAGACCGGCTAATAGCAAGCTTTTTTTGTAGTTTGCAGAAACCTTCTTTTGTTCAGTATAATTCAAAGCCTTAAGATCATGTCAATAAAAATCATTGTAACATAGTTTTTGGAGGTCAGCCAGTAAAAATTCAGAAATGTATTACTGGTATAGTCTCTTCCCCTGCTAGTATTTAAATTAGACAGAAATATTGTGAATTAATGAAACTATAATACTGATGGCACCAAGAAGTTTAAAAAGAAAACGGTTACTGGGTGTAAAAATGCATAAATGAAATATCAAGCTATTTTTGTCTGGCTTAAAATATCTCTTGTAATCTTGATAGCCACAAACTGTTTTTTTTGGCTGTGGTTACAGAAAATCATTTTCTGTACTCAACCATCTTCCTGTTAAAGAGACAGTCAAGTGACCCTAATCGAGGAACCTAATTTTTCCCCATGAAGCTTACTTTAATTGAATTGTTTTTTGGAACTGTAGCTGAGGCTAAATGGGCTGTTACAAATGGAATACCTTTGTGTTTATAGTAAGAGCAGAAAATATATTGAATTGGATTCTTTCCTTTCCTTGACCATTTTTTTTTCCAAATAGCGATGGTGGTAAAAACTTTTCCTACCTCTACTGAATCATAGCAGTGTGTGTGCATCAGCAGGTTTTAAAAAAAAAAAAAAGACCTCCCTTTTTTTGGTTTTCACTTTTTGAATGAAAGATGCATAAGGATGTATTTTTCTGAAACAATTCTATCATTTAATAATATCGTGGGAGAGAGGGAAGGGAAATACAAGTATTACATGCTTCAATTTCTTTCTGTTCTAAGATTTGTCTTCTAATTTAACTCTGTGCACAGTGGATGGTACGTTGCTAGGCCATGCCACTTATCTGTTAAGAAATAAGTTTTTTGCCTCTTCAGACCAATTCTTGTACAGAATCCTCCATTTAATAAAACTTTACTTAAATGTCTCATTGCTCTTAATTTTAAACATATTAATTGTCTATTTAGAGCAGGGGTGGGTAAACTTTTTGGCTCGAGGGCCACATCTGGGAATAGAAATTGTATGGTAGGCCATGAATGCTCACAAAATTGGGGTTGAGGTGCAGGAGGGGGGTGTGAGGGCTCTTGTTGGTGGTGCAGGCTCCGGGGTGGGGCCAGAAATGAGTTCAGGGTGTGGGAGGGGCCTCCAGGCTGGGGTGGGAGTGTGGGGGAGGGAAGTGAGGGCTGGGGGTGTGGGCTCTGGGGTGGGGCTGGGTATGAGGAGTTTGGGGTGTAGGAGGGTGCTCTGGGCCAGGACTGAGGGGTTCAGAGGGCAGGAGAGGGATCAGGGCTGGGGCAGGGGGTTGTGGCGCGGGGAGAGGCTCAGGAGTATAGGCTCTGGGCGGCAGGGCCAGCTTTAGGAAGTGCAGGGCCCAATTCGAACATTTTCGGCGGGGCCCCGGCAGGGATGACTTAAAAAAAAAAAAAAAACCACTTTCATTTCTTCCATGTATTATTTACTTTCCATAACTATATAAACAACAACAAAATTATATATTACATACATTGCTGGCTGGAGGCAAGGCAGGGGCTGACTGGAGGTAGGGTCTGGCTGGAGACAGGGCAAGGGGTGTGGGGCTAGGTGCGGGGCTGGCTGCGGGCAGGACAGGGGGTGTGGGGCTGGCTGGAGACGGGCTGGCTCCAGGCAAGGGGTGTGGGGCTGGCTGCAGACACGGGCTGGCTGCAGGCAGGGCAGGGGGTGCGGGGTTGGTTGGAGATGGGTTGGTGCGGGCAGGGCAGGGGGTGTGGGGCTGGAGGCAGGGCAGGGGGTGCAGCAGGGGCTGGAGGCAGGGCAGGGGGTGCAACAGAGGGTGCGGGGCTGGCTGGAGATGGGCTGGCTGCGGGGAGGACGGGGCGCAGCAGGGGCTGGCTGCGGGCAGGGCAGGGGCTCCCCTTCTTCTACCGCCCCGGCCCTTTAAATAGCTGCAGGAGTCCTGGGGAAGCAGCGGAACTCCTGCGGCTATTTAAAGGGCCAGGGCGGTAGAAGCAAGGGGAGCCCTGGACTTTTTAAATAGCCCCCAGAGCCCCACAGACCTACCTCAGGGCTCCAGAAGTGGGGCTCTGGTGGCAATTTAAAGGGTCTGGGGCTCCAGCCCCTGCTGGGAGCCCCAGGCCCTTTAAATTGCCCCCGGGGAAGCCTGGCCACCCTGGTACTGTGTACCGGCGGCGGCAAGGGCACGGGGCCCGATTCAGGGGAATCGCCTTAATCAGCCTAAAGCTGGCCCTGCTGAGCGGTGCTTACTCAAGTGACTCCCAGAAGTAGCGGCATGTCCCTTCACCAGCTCCTACGCAGACGCGCTGCCAGGCGGTTCTGCATATTGCCCTGTCTACAGGCACCATACCTGCAGCTCTCATTGGAGCGCTGGAGTGGGGGCCATGCTGCTGCTTCTGGGAGCCGCGTGGAGCGACCCCCAACCCTGCTCCCTGGCTGGAGCGCTGGAGGGGGGCCATGCAGCTGCTTCTTGAGCTGTGTGGAGCAGCCCGCGATCCTGCTCCCCGGCTGGAGTACTGGAGCAAGGCAAGCCCCAGACCCTGATCCCCAGTGGGAGCTCGAGGGCCAACTTAAAACGGCTGGCGGGCTGTAGTTTGCCCACCCCTGAATTAGAGTGTTCAGTTGAGCTACTGCGGGATAAATTAAAATACCTCAGCCTTACAGCACAGGACTCCAGCCAGACTACTGAGTATGAATTTATAATGGTGAACACAACCCTTTTGGTCTATGTGGCTGTTAAAGGTTCTGCCAGTAGTCCCTGTGCTAAGCAAACACAAGGTCTTGCATAGGAGGAATGGTGAGGCTTTTTTCTCTTCTCAAGAATAAAACAGGCAGGCTGACTTATTTTATATTCCATTGTGCAAAGTGAGGTCAGGTCCTCCCTAGGTATCATGGAAAAATCAAAGTTGTCACTGTGGGTTTGGGGGGTAGTATGCTGAGGAAGTTCCTTGCCTGTATGTCCCGCAATCTTGTATTGATATGGGGAATACGCCTTCAGCTTTTGCTGGGGGAGCAAATAGACCACATTAAACTTTCCCAAGCTGATGTGGTTACTCCAGGAAAGGCCATTTAAAGCATCAATATTATTTATTTGGTGGTATTAAGAAGAAGTAGTAGCAGATACAGCAGAACAAGTCCCATCAAATGATTCTGTCTATCCGTGTTTATCTTCCCACTCAGTCTCTTTTTCAGAGATAGAATGCAGAATCTGACTGTGTCCCATTTGACTGTTTTTACTTAAGTATAGGCAGTGAGGAGGAGGACTAAGGATTTTTTTTTTTTTTTTTTACACAATTATCTTGTTTAGGACAAGGACTGCCTATTTGTTATGTTTGTACAGAATCTAACACAATGGGTCCCTGCTTGTGGCCCCTAGGAATTGCCACACACTAAGAATAATATTGGGTGGAAGAGCAACACAGAATCATTTCTGCCCTTTCAGGCAATATTAGACTTCCCTGCTACTTTGCATAAGACTATAGCATGCAAAGGTCAGCATGACATTAGCAAAGTTGCAGGCACTGCACAATAGTATTTAAAATACAAGTGAAGCATGAAAGTTTGGGGGCATTTGCCAGAGATCCTAGTTGCTGAATCTTTGTCATATGTATGGCAGTACTTTGATTAGGAACATAGGAAATGCAATACCGGATCAGATCAATGATGGCTATTTTATCTATACAAAATCTGTTACGTTTTTGCTTTGATACAATTGAACCAAAGTTTATCTTGTGCCAATGATTACATATGTTTTGTGTTCTGTTTTTATAAAAAAATCTCCTTTTCATCAGTTTTAAATTTGGCATTCAGTTTAATCGACTAAATAGTAGCTCATGATTTATCTTCTGTATATCATTTACTTTGTAAAAAGAACAGGAGTACTTGTGGCACCTTAGAGACTAATCAATTTATTTGAGCATAAGCTTTCGTGGGCTACATCCCACTTCTTCGGATGCATAGAATGGAACATATATTGGGGAGATACTCTCTGTGTGTGTGTGTGTGTGTATATATGTATATATATATACGTATGAACAGGTGGGAGTTGCCTTACCAACTCTGAGAGGCCAATTAAGTAAGAGGAAAAAAAACTTTTGAAGTGATAATCAAGATATCAACCTGTCTGTACTGGGCTAAGAAGTGTGAGAGTACTTAGATGGGGAGATAGATTCAATGTTTGTAATGGCTCAGCCATTCCCAGTCTTTATTCAAACCTAAATTGATTGTGTCTAATTTGCATATCAATTCGAGTTCAGCAGTTTCTCGCTGGAGTCTGTTTTTGAAGCTTTTCTGTTGTAAAATAGCCACCCGCAGGTCTGTCATTGAATGACCAGACAGGTTAAAGTGTTCTCCCACTGGTTTTTGAGTATTATGATTCCTGATGTCAGATTTGTGTCCATTAATTCTTTTGCGTAGAGACTGTCCGGTTTGGCCAATTTACATGGCAGAGGGGCATTGCTGGCACATGATGGCATATATCACATTGGTAGATGTGCAGGTGAACGAGCCCCTGATGGTATGGCTGATGTGATTAGGTCCTGTGATGATGTCACTTGAATAGATATGTGGACAGAGTTGGCATCGGGCTTCGTTGCAAGGATAGGTTCCTGGGTCAGTTTTTTTTGTTCAGTGATGTGATGATCCCTCACTCTCACGGATCTTGGGAGACAGACCTGTCCTCGCTTACAGACAACCCTCCAACCTGAACCTCACATTATGCGCAAATAAATTTGTTAGTCTCTAAGGTGCCACAAGTACTCCTGTTCTTTTTGCGGATACAGACTAACACGGCTGCTACTCTGAAACCTGTCACTTACTTTGTAAATCTCTATCATGTCCTCCTATTGCTGCCTCTCTAAACTAAATAGTGTCAGTCTTTTTAGTCTGTCCTCATAAGAAATCTTTCCATGCTCTATGGCCTCTAAGTTTTTATCCCTTCTATTTCTGTTATATAACTTTGTGAGAGAGAGTAATCAGAACTGAACACCACTATTCAGGTATCGTAAATGGTTACATAACCATTACATTGGTTATGTAAACTAGATCGATGGCATATCAATCCTAGAAATCTGAACACTTCATTTGTTTTGGCTGACACAAAACATTGAACAGAGTCTTACATTGAGCTGCCCACATTAAGCCCAGACTTTTTCCTGAAATTTTTGTAGTTAATTTAGCTAGTCTCTCACACTAAGTTCTAAAATTATTCCTTTTAAAATGCACCATCATGCATTTGTCAGCCATCAAGTTAATCTGCTGTCATGCTGCCTAATTATGTTGCTTTACTCTTTAGAGTTCCTCAGTCTTTCTCTAATTTTGACTAACTTAGTCTGTAAACTAATTCCTTAATCTTATGCTGAAAATATTAATTAATATAACTGGAAAACTAGTGTTGTCTTTATACTAGGTTTTTTCTCCCAAATCCGGTACTGAGATTGGTATTATGCATTGTAAAGACTCCATACTATGGAACTCTTGGATTCATTAAAGTATCTAATAAAGTATGCAGTGACTCATGAAGCAAAACAATTTAATCAGTAAATTTTAAAGTGGAAAAATACCAGGACTTAAGCCCTCTGCAAGGGCTTGTTGCAGAGATGTCCTTAATCAACAGAGTATCCCACACAAAAGGATGGAATGCATGCGCACTTTTTTATAACGAAAACTTCATCACAAAACTGCTGTCACACTTAACTTTGGTGGAATGAAGGAAATGTTTGCAACTGATGACACAAGTGTCTTATATTCCTTTCTTTGGAAATAAGGTGCCTTAATTGGAATATTAATATAACTTCTAAAACTAGTTCAGTATTGTGTTAAATCTATAACATAATGGATACCCTAATTATGCAAATCTCCTTTTATAAGGAACTGTGGCATGAAAACTTTAGGAAGAATAACGGCTCTCCGAGCTCTGGTCAAGTGAAAAATTCTCTATGTTCTAGAGCTGTGAGCGCTGGGCACTGTTGACCATGGAAGACCAAAATACTCAGGAGAACGACAGGTTACACTTACGCTTTCAAGTGTGTGCGTGCGTGTGTGCACGTGCTTGTGCGTGTCTAATATATATGTGTGGTTTTGAATAATGAAGATAGGTGATAGTTTGAAAACACCCTCACTGCTTCCAGGTTTTCATGATCTTACAAGTAGCTTTTAGTGAAAGTACAAAAGATTAAAGAAAATAGTGCTTTTAGCAACTTTGAAACTCTAGTTGCAAAACCTACATGCATGTAGAGGATAATAGCCAATGTGAAAAAGAAAACTAACTTGTGAAAATCTTGCATGTTTTCTTTTTTATGCTTTGTAGAGGTGTTTTAAAGGCTGTAGTAGGAAATTATATTTTTAAATAACTTTCTCTAAGGTCATTACAGTAATGGTCAGGATCAATTTGGACTGTAGCCCATACAGGTACTTACCCTATCTGCATCCAAAACAATGGGTGGATAACTACTAAGACTTATTTGATAAAAGTGGATCCATACTGCATTTTCTAAATAAAGGTACGAATGTCTTACTGGGGCAGAGATAGACCTCATTGCTTTGGCATAAAGTGAGATCAAGGCAGAGGGAAATCATAGACTTTAAGGTCAGAAGGGACCATTATGATCCTCGAGTCTGACCTCCTGCACAATGTAGGCCACAGAATCTCACCCACCCACTCCTGTATCAAACCTGTGTCTGAGCCATTGAAGTTCTCAAATCATGGTTTAAAGACTTCAAGGTGCAGAGAATCTTCCAGCAAGTGACCCATGCCCCATACTGCAGAGGAAGGCGAAAACCCCCAGAGCTTCTGCCAATCTGCCCTGGAGGAAAATTCCTTCCCGACCCCAAATATGGTGATCAGCTAAACCCTGAGCACGTGGGCAAGACTCCCCAGCCAGACACCCCGGAAAGAATTCTCTGTAGTAACTCAGATCCCGCCCCATCTAACATCCCATCGGGCATATTTACCGCTAATAGCCTAATTTTGGCAATTAATTTGTCTTTGACTATCTCATCATACCATTCCCTCCATAAACTTATCAAGCTTAGTCTTGAAGCCAGATATGTCTTTTGCCCCCACTACTGAGGGAGAGAGAATACCAGTGAAGAGCTGCTGATGTCTTAGAAGTGGGTCTACAGTGCTCTGTGTACCTAAAGGGGATTTTGTGATGTAAAAAGGTATTGACAGATTTCCCCAAACTGGCAGAGAACCATAAAATATTTTAGAGCTGAATTTTCAATTTTCTTAAAATGCATATTTGCAACTGATACTGTTTGGGAACAGGAATCTGAGTTGCTGCACTGTGTTAATGTTCTGTTTGGAAAGATTTATGAATGAATGTGTGACCCTTGCTGAATCCTGGGGTGGTGAGCTGACATTATCTGCTTCATCCCAAGTATTGTGATTAACTGGGATTAACCTCTAATGTAACGGGTATTTTTCAGCAGTTTGGAAAGAGTCCAACTCTGTTACTCCAGTTTTATGCTGTTAGACTGGAGATTGTTTTCTGGCCACAGTGATGATAATACAGCCTTATTTGTTGCACGGATCAACCTCCATACATAAATGTAATCTATGTAAACAGTTTTAACAGAAACAGGCTCTCCTTTTAAATTCTGAAAGGGCAGTTATACCAAAGCATTTGTTATCGTGAACCTGGTACCGAAGGCCCTTTGCTTCTCCTGACTTGACCATCAGTATTTAACCATACTGAACAAATAGTTTTGATTGTTTCATTTGCTAGGGTGTGAAAAGAGAAGAAAATCAATTCAGATGAGAATTAGTGGTCCAGGACTTCATATGGTCAGTCTCCTGACCCAGTGTCAAGACCTCTGATAGGGCAAGTGTTACTTTCCATGTTCAACGTTTTGAAAAACGTTGGCTACTCAGTTTCAAGGGTAACCTTGATTCTGGTGCTTCATAACTTGAGTGCTTGACCCTTCAAACTTAATACGTGCTCAACATAACTTTTTGTATGTAATATATTTTCTAAATGTCACACTGTTCGGTCTTCTATAACTATGCAACAATTATATTATACGCTAGCACCCATAGTTAGTTGCAATGGGGAAAAGTAAATTTAGTTTCCTGTGTAAACTCACATCTTAATGCTGCAGTAATGTAACCTGCTATTCATTACTATTGATTACTAAGGAAAATAATTTAAAAATAAAATGGGTGGAAATAGAACTAAAAATAAAATTAATTGAGATGGCACAAAACTATTTGAGATGGAACATAAGATGTCCCATGTTTTCCTCTTCGTTCTTTTCCTTCTGGCTAAAGCCATACACTTTTTGACCAATCCAGTACTCAACACTTTAAGAACACCAAATTTGTTGTAACTAAACAATAGTAACTGGAATAATCAAAAACTAATGTTTTGACAGTGGATCTGTCCTCTAAGCAAAAGATGGTTTGAGACAAAGGAGTAAAATCTTTTCAAGCTAACTAGCTAAGTAGCTCAGGGAATAATGTTCAGTGTCTAGATAAGTGGTGGTAGTATTAGACACACATACAGTACTTTATACTCCCTAGTGAGGCTCACAATGACCGATTTTGAGCTCATTGCTTCTTTATAATTTTGGAGGCTCACTTACTACTGTGATAAAGTTGAGAGAGAGAATTCTTCTGCCCTAAAATCTTAAATGTTTATTTTTATAGAAACTGATTATGCTTCAATAGTAGAGGTGAAATATTGATTTTTTGATACTCATTACTTCTAAGCCTTTCATCATATAGCACATCAAGACCTTACCTCTTTTTGACTTAGTGAGCCACAAGAGAATTAGGGTTTGTATTTGAGGTTCTGACAGGGTATGTCTACACTACCCGCTGGATTGGCAGGCAGCGATCGATCCAGCGGGGATCGATTTATCGCGTCTAGTCTAGAGGCGATAAATCGACCCCCGAATGCTGTCCTGTCAACTCCTGTACTCCAGTGCTGCGAGAGGTGCAGGCAGAGTCGATGGGAGAGTGGCCGCAGTTGACTCACTGCGGTGAAGACACTATGGTAAGTCGATCTAACTACGTTGACTTCAGTGTAGACCAGGGCTAATTCTCAAAGTATGCTTTCACTGGGTGGCTGGACATTTCTTGGGGGTGCTACAGGCATGCATCAACTCCAGTGAGTCAGTGGGCATAAGTCTCTGCCCAAAGATGATGTTGATATGTTTTTCTGTACCCATTACTACTATTTGCTCTTATTTGTGTTTCGTTGATAATGGGTTTTGTTCCCACACATGTTATCATATGATACACAGTACCAGTTTTAGTTGCAGAGACCTTACTTTCTCCTCCCATTCCTTCTAACTGAGCTGCAGTGATTTGCAGGCAGCTAAGTTGTTGTAAGTTTTTATACTTGCTAAAAAAAAAAAAAACACTGAATGGGAGCAATAGAATCACTTCGAGCTCATACTAAAAAGGATGAACTTTAAAGCAGTCCTACTAAGCAGTGCTTCTGTCTTTGAAATACTGTTGAGCCCCTGCAACTGGGCTAGAAGGGAAATGCAGCATTTCTCTCTGAAATTCAGCCATTTGTGAAGCGCTGCGAGATGAATTTAAAAGGAACTACCATATCCTTCCTGAGTTCAGCCACTAAGGGTTACTTTATTTTTTCCCTGAGAAAGGAGCCAGTTTACTTGTTCAAATGAAAGTAAAAGTTCAGATTTTCCTAGCTGCCTGTAAAGGTTTAATTGCTAGGCCTAGGGAGAGTAGCCTCAAGAATCTTCAGTGGGTAGAGATGGGCAGTGGCGGAAGAGGAATAATGCTCATTGTAATGCTGTCCCTATTAACTCTTCTTCTCAATTGTAAAAGTAATTTACAGTTAAGGGAATGTGATGTGTATAATCACTTGTCAAAATTGGTTTCCAATTTTATCATAATGCCTCTTCTTCATTGACACATGTGAAGAGCTGGTCTCAATCCAGTTTTTAGTTGACAACTGTGGTGGTGTTGGTGTTTGACACCTTGTGCTGTTGTTGATCAAGGACTGAATGGACACACAAGACCCTCACCCTTAGATGTGGACCTCCCACGTCATGAGGACAGGAGATTGTGGTGAAGTTTTCACTTGCACTCTCAGAGCAAAGCAAGTTTTGGGATAAATAGGATTTCAGTATCCAGAGAGTTCAGCCACTTTTCACAAGCAATTGAATCCACTAAAAAGAGAAATTTAAAGAATTGTAATAGTGATGAACCACTTAAGTGAACATACTTCTTGGCCAGTGCACTGTCCTTGGCCTTCTGCCTCAATTGAGGTATGCACCAGTGATCCGGGAATGTACAGCCTTCTGTGACTTAAGAAAGCAATTGAGTGTTTAGAGAACTTAGAGGGAAATAACTGGTGGACTGTGACCCTTGTTTAAATCTGAAAATTGTTATTAAAGCCTTTTCCTGGTCCACATCTTTCTATGTTGGCAGAGTAAATGAGCCTGTTTATGCTTTCAGAAAATAAATGTCCTAGGTCAGGATGCTAAAATAAAGATATAAAGTTATAACAATTACTTAAGGACACCCTTCTGACGTTTCTACATAGATACTGTACCCTTCCATTACTAGACAGACAATTCTGAATCTGAGATGGATTTAGCTGGAAGAATACTGAAGACTTGTGAAAGTAATAATGCGGTGGTTTGGTTTTTTGTGTTTTGTTTCAAAACATTTCAAATATCACTTGTGTGTTGTTTCCTGTCAGGACTCGAAAGCATCACTTCTGAATTTAGATATGTAAGTAACTGTGTATTCTTTCAGTGCATTTTCATTGAATCATAGAAATGTAGTGTTGGAATGGACCTCAAAGTCATCAAGTCCAGCCCCCTGCATGGAGGCAGGACCAAGTACACTAGACCAGCGGCTCTCAATCTTTCCAGACTACTGTACCCCTTTCAGGAGCCTGATTTGTCTTGTGTACCCCAAGTTTCACCTCACTTAAAAGCTACTTGCTTACAAAATCAGACATAAAAATATAAGTGTCACAGCATACTATTACTGAAAAATTGCATACTAGCTCATTTTTATCATATAATTATAAAATAAATCAGTTGGAATATAAATATTATACTTGCATTTCAGTGTATGGTATATCGTAGTAGTATATATTCAGTATCTAGAGCAGCATAAACAAGTCATTGCATGAAATTGTAGTTGTACTGACTTTGCTAGTGCTTTTTGTGTAGTCTATTGTAAAACTAGGCAAATATCTAGATGAATTGATGTACCCCCTGGAACACCTCTATGTAACCCCAGGGGTACCTTATCCCTGGTTGAGAACCACTGACCTAGACTATCCTTGAGAGGTGTTTGTCCAACCTATTCTTAAAAACCTCCAATGAAGGGGATTCCACAACTTCCTTGGAAGCCTATTCCAGTGGTTTTCTATCCTTAGAGTTAGAAAGTTTTTCCTAACATCTAAACTAAATCTCCTTTGCTGCAGATTAAGCCCATTACTTCTTATCCTACCTTCAGTGGTCCCAGAGAACAATTGATTACTATCCTCTTTACAACATCCGTTAACATATTTGAAGACTGTTATCAGGTCCCCATTAGTCTTATTTTCTTAAGACTAAACATGCCAGTTTTTAATCTTTCCTCATGTCAGGTTTTCTAAACCTTTTATCACTTTGTAGCTCTGCTCTGGACTTTCTCCAAGTTCTCCATCTTTCCTAAAGTGTGGAGCCCAGAATTGGACACAGATTCCAACAGAGTACCAGTGCTGAGTAGAAAGGGACAATTACCTCCCATGTCTTACATATGAACCCCCTGTTAATATACCCCTTAACATTAGCCTCATTTGCAACTGCAAGATGGTATATTTTGCTTGGTAGTGTTCTAGTCAAATTATTTGTATTGAGTTTGGGGCATTTTAGCACTAACTTATTAGGAACAGGACTCTGTTTGTCTCTTTACAAAGACATGGGAAAGTACACTCCTTCTTCCAAATAACTTGCAATCTAATTTGAAACAAGACTCCTTAAATGCCTGTGAAGAACAATAGGAAGGGGAGACGGGTGACAAAAGTATGATCGTATCAGAGCTACCATAAGCTAGCTATGTGTACTGCTTGATGGTTCAAAGTTATTGGAAGCTGTAACAGTGCATATGTGGTCCTGAATGAATCTTTTGAGTGAGGGGGAGGATAATATATCTGGTGATGAGTAGAATTTTTACAATTACTCTTTTCTAGTTATATCAGTAAAGTTGTTGTGAATAAAATGAAAAGGACTTCTTTAGACAATGATGCTAATTCTCTGTTTGGTATCTAAGTAACCTACCAGTTATTTTTGTACAGTCTCTAGTGAAATGCAACTATTTTTGTATGCTTGAATGTAGATATTGAATTTTTCATTCTTCCCTTGTCATTCAGGATTAATGTCCAATCTGAGTTCTTGCCCTCTAAACTTTCGTCTTCAGACATGTTTGTTTTCAGTTCAGATATTTTCTTCCTTTTTGCAATAAACAGTCTAATAATGTTTTGGACTCACTTTCAGTGACGTGTTTGGGAAAGGAAAGTTGTAGAATGTCCTAAGGATATCTTCTGTATTTAACTATTACTCCTGGGATGTTTTTCACCTGCTCATAGGGTTAATATATTTGAGAGCCAATGTCATGAGCATCTCAAATTTCTCAGAAGGAAAATCTGCAGGGAGAAAAAGGGAACATCCAACTTCTCTTCTGTTCAGTACTGGGAATACGGAGCGGATTCCTCTGCCCTTATTTTGATGCTTTTCCATTCTCCCACCCTCCTCTTTAGCCCTTGCTAAAAGTAAGGAAGAAAGAAAAGGGAACTAGATGAAAGTGGATAGGTGAAGAATGAGACGAGCTTTAACCTCAAGATATTTTGTTTTAATCCAGATCTTGGCAACAGTCACAGTTATAAGATGAATGCTTGGTGGACTGTTTGGGACAAGTTTTGTCTCTGCTTTTAAATAAGGCAGTAATCTAACTCAAATGGTTCAGGTGGTAACAGCTGTTTATATTGCGTACAGATGTGGTCTCCTCATCTCAAAAAAGATATACTGGTATTAGAAAAGGTTCTGAGAAGGGCAACGAAAATGATTAGGGGCTTGGAAGGGGTCCCATATGAGGAGAGATTAAAGAGGCTAGGACTTTTCATCTTGGAAAAGAGGAGACTAAGGGGGGATATGATAGAGATATATAAAATCATGAGTGGTGTGGAGAAAGTGAATAAGGAAAAGTTATGTACTTGTTCCCATAATATAAGAACGAGGGGCCACCAAATGAAATTAATGGGCAGCAGGTTTAAAACAAATAAAAGGAAGTTCTTCTTCACACAGCAGATAGTCAACCTGTGAAACTCCTTGCCTGAGGAGGTTGTGAAGGCTAGGACTATAACAGGGTTTAAAAGAGAACTAGATAAAATTCATGGAGGTTAAGTCCATTAATGGCTATTAGCCAGGATGGGTAAGGAATGGTATTCCTAGCCTCTGTCTGTAAGAGGGTGGAGATGGATGGCAGGAGAGAGATATCATTTGATCATTACCTGTTACGTTCACTCCCCCTGGGGCATCTGGCATTGGCCACTGTCGGCAGACAGGATACTGGGCTGGATGGACCTTTGGTCTGACCCAGTATGGCCGTTCTTATGAAATACTTATCTGAAAATTGGGGAATATTAAACCTGGTATGAGACTGCCCAGCTAAACATTGAGTGCTATACTGCAATACCATATCTGTATTGCCTTTTCTACCACTGTAACTACTGCTCTTTCAGAACTGTTTCCTTCATTAAAAATGAGAATTAGAGGCAAAGAAATCTTGATGCTAATCAAAATTACTTAAGATGTCTTAACATGCCAGCTAAGGCAAATGTTTTCAGGACAAGTGAACAATTTTCAAACTCCTACAAGTTACTTGAGAATATCACAATTTATTTTCATTCTTTTAATGCTTAGTTTTTTTAAACAGTGAAATTTTATGCATATTCTATTAACGTACGTTTTATACCTGTTTACGGATACAGATAACCACGGGCAAGATTTTCTGGTGTGGCCTTTTTGAACTGTCCTATTGGTATAATTTGGCCCTAAAACTAGCTAATTCAGCCTAGAGAGGATCACCCAAGTGCAAGATATAGAGCTTATGGAAGGGTTCACATGCTGTTCCCCTTTCCTCCTCCTTTTTTTAGCAGGAAGAATGGTGGGCCCTGAAAAAAGGATCATAACTAGGATACTTGTGCACTATGCTTCTGGCTACTGCCACACATGTTACAGCAGCCCTTAGGCTGCTCTAACTGGATACAAAGACACTGACCCTGTGCTGAGGAGCATTTGTGTCAGGAGTGTTAAGGTGAACTTTAAGCCACCTTTTTACCACGATCCCCTCCCAGCTTGCAACTTGTGGTCTGTTACCTTCGGTGATAGCTAAGGATCTGGCCGCATAGCTCTGACTCAAGGTAACACGGAAATTTTTAGTGGTGGTGTTCAATTGAGATATTAGAAGCGAACATTCAAGATTCACTTCCTCTAAAATGTACTGTTAAAGTGTATATTACATATCAAAACTATATTCAGGCATTAATCCTGAGTGACTTGATATACCTACAATAATTCTTAGATTAATTGAGTTTCATGTTTATGTAGACGGGTCAGAGGAAAGGTTGTCCTTTTGTTTCTGCATTTATAAAGTTCTCTTCATTTTTAAGTGTATATATGAAATGTCAAGCATTTAGACATTCCCTTAACTACTCATTTCCATTTTCCTTAATTACTTTTTAATTGAATGTCAGGTTATAGAATTAAGAGTAAGCTATTTTCTTTCGAACAAAGCAACATATGTCTTAAAAAAACACCTACAACAAAACACTCTGTTGCACACACTTCTCCCCTCGAGGAGGGGTTGAGAGAACTAACACATGAGTCAGACCACTTAATGCGGTACTGGAAGGCCCTCATACAAGGGTGATGTGGGAGGTCTAAGAATCTATACAGAATAGAACCTTATCAGTAATTTACCACAACTCCTATTAAGAAATACTACTTAGCATTTCTATCATGCCTTCCATTTGAGGATTTTAAAGTGCTTTACTTTAATGAATTAATCCTCACAACAGCCCTTAATGTTTTTTCCTTTGTTGTACTTATTTTATTTTAATGTCTAGAATTCATTGTTGATTTTTATGTAGGCTACAAACTGATCATATGAATGACTTAAAATAAGCTGGTCACTTCTCTTTCATACATAGCATTAAATCCAGTACCTAGTTGTATATTTCACAATATTATGTGTTATATGAATGTTTGCTAAGGATGTTCCTGGAAACCAGTGTGGCTAGCTTGTCTAGGCACTTTATGGGATTCTCAAGGTTTCAAGTAGTTCTAAAAAGCTTCTCCAACACTGTTCAGGTACCTTATGCTGTGAGTAAAATTTTCTAAACTGCCTAGAAGCCCAAGTCTTACTGAAAGGCAATTGGACTTGGTCACTTAAATTACTTAAACAGTTCTGGAAAATATTACCTTATCCCTCATATGAAACCTTGAATGAAAATTATTCTCTTAAATGTATTTTTAAAAAGGTCTTTGGTTTATTTCACTAGAATTAAAGTCTGCGCAAGAGGCTATTTGGTGGAACACTAACATGAACGTACTTCAGAATATGTTTGACATCATCCTACTGATTTAGAAACATTGACATTTTGTCTGAGTATTATGCAAACAAGCCAGTGTGTGCATACTTTTTACTCAGTATGATGCCATTAGGAAATTAGGCTATTAACACTGGGAATCTGTTCAGTTCACAATTTGCAATAATCACCACACTGACAGATCAGAGCTTCTGTATATTAAGATCCTTGGTGACAAGGGATATGTTTGTATCTATGACAAAATAGTGTTTTTACCAATGGTAACTCTGACAAGGTGTTGCATGTTATGTCTGTATATATAAACTTGAACTCCTATGAAACTGAAATATATGGACTGGAATTAAATGAAAATGGAGAGACCTCCCTTTAAGGTGTTAAAGCATTATCCTACTTAATGTAAACCATGTGGGGCTCAAACAACATTCTGTTAATTATCACTGTTAATTTTTAAACTTAAAATTAAAATGTGGGAGTATTCTATCCCAATATATACTTTATTTTAATTAACTGATGCTTTGAATCTTATGTATAAATAATTTCTACTAAACCTATATTTTGTTAGCTTGTGTCATCTTGACTGGATATCTTGACATAAACTTTGCATTTTTATTGAAGGCACTGTTTGGAATTTATGAAACAATGAAACAAAAATCACTTACAAGCAAATGTAGCTAACAGTCCAAAATGGTTTTAAAAAGACTGATCTCCTTCTTTAGTTGATATAATGTTTCCATAGATACTTCTACTACTCGTGGATAGGATTCTGTGTCTGTTACGGAGGTCGTGGAAATCACAGATTCCGTGATTCTGCAGCGGCCGGTGTAGCTGACCCCAGGGCCGCCCAAGCAGCTGGCCCCGGGGCCAGCCGCAGCCAGCCACTTGGGTGGCCCCGCAGCCAGCTACACCGGTCGCTGCTGGAGTTGCCCTGGCTGCTGATTGGGTGGCCCTGGGCAGCTGGCCCCGGGGACCGCCCAAGCAGTGGTCCCGGGGCAGTGGGAGCAGTGCCGGGGTTGCAAACCCGGGGCGGTCGGAGCAGCGGTTGCTCAGTGGCCCCAGGCAGCCGGTGCCACTAGCCCCGGCTCCCCCCAGACTCCCCAGCTAAGATTTAGTGAGGGATATTTATTGTACAAGTCATGGAGAGGTCACGGGGCTGTGAATTTTTGTTTATTGCCTGTGTCCTGTCCATGACTTTGTTAAAAATACCCATGACTAAATCGCAGCCTTACTCATGGGTTTTAGCTAACTGCTGTAGTAGTAACTACAACAGCACATTTTACTTTGCATCCAATGGGGGAGGGAATGATTAGGTTTTCTTGTGAATTTTGCTGAGATTAGATTAATGAAATGTGACTCAGTGAAAGATTTAGTTTGTGCTGTCTTTTAAACCTCGGGATAAGGCATAATTTTTAAAGTGAATAGAACAGATTTGGATTATGCAGTTTACAAGTTTTTTGTATAAATATAATGTCCAGTATAGGATTATCTGTAATAGCAATATTTGGAAAAGAGGATTAGAATAAGAATTCCTAATGCTTGAGTGGTGGGGAATATGGGCTAGTCTACACTGGCAACGCTAAAGCACTGCCATGGCAGCGCTTTAACGTGGCTTGTGTGGTCGCGGCAGAGCGCTGGGAGAGAGCTCTGGTACGCTGGGTGAGAGCACTGGTGCACTGTCTACACTGGTGCTTTACAGCGCTGAAACTTGCTGCACTTAGGGGGTGTTTTTTCACCCCCCTGAGTGAGAAAGTTGCAGCGCTATAAATTGCCTGTGTTGACAAGCCCTATTAGTTGTGTTAAACTCTTTCTGATGCTGTCTCCATACCAGTTTGACCCGGATATGGAATTGGCTAAGGGTGAGTTCTCCCTTTCCTATATTCTTGTAATTGAATCTGGGTTGATCTGATAGGTAGAATTGAAAGCTGCATTTCCTTTTTTTAAAGTTTTTACATTAGATAAAATTGCATATTGCCTTTGAATACTTATAGGAAGTGAGGCAGTGATAAGTTTGGATCCAATTTTGGGTAAAGCAATTACAAATTCAGGGGGGTTAAACTTCTTCAGAGGCCAGCTAGGGAAGATGCTTAGATCTCCTGTGCAAAGTTTTGGGTGGAGGTTCAAAACACCGCTGCTTTGAGTTGATATTGATAACAGCATAAAGCCTAATCATTTGAGAAATCACAATGTAATTGGCTCTCTAATGGGTATGGTGTGGCACCCTGATTTAAACCATCCCATGTGATTTCTAGCAATCTGGATTGTGATCTTTCTTGAATTGTGGACAATGATGTTGATTGGAGATGGTTCAGAGAAGAGCCATAGGAATGATTAAAGGATTGGAAATCATCCCTTACAATGAGAGACTCAAGGAGCTCGATCTGTTTATCCAATCAAAGAGAAGGTTAAGGGATGGCTTCATCACAGCCCAGAAGTACTTACATGGGGAACAGAAATTTTGATAACAGTGCTTTTCAATCTAGCAGACAAATATATAACAAGACGTAATGGCTAGAAGTTGAAGCTAGACAAATCTAGATTAGGAATTAGGGAATAAGGTGCACATTTTAAGTGTTGGTAATTAACCATTGGACATCTTCCTAAGGTTATGGTGGATTGTCCATCATTGGAAACTTTTAAATCAGGATTGAATGCTTTTCTAAAAGGTGTGCTGTAGTTCAAAAAGGAATAAATTAGGGAAGCCCTATGGCCTGTTACGCAGGGTCAGACTAGATGACCACAGTGGTTCCTTCTGGCCTTTATAATGAATGAATTATGCTAATTAAGAAATGCTAATTGGAAGCAGGGGATGGAGAGCATGTTGAAAATGAAATATTGAAGATTGTAACAGAGGATTGTTTAGCCAGAAGATGTTTGGTAAAATTCCAGTCTTAATGTGTCAGTACCAGAAACCTTGCCGAATCCAAGGCTTCATATGTGACTATCATCTGCTAAGGTGGCCAGACTTCAGGTAACTTTTTTGTTTAATGTATGCTGAAAGTAGAGCTACTACTTATAACACTAATGCAGTGATACTCAGACCTCAGTGGTTCAGGAGCCAAATTAGCTCAAATCAGCATTTCCCAAAAGAGCCACAGCAGTGTGAATTCATTGTTTAATTTACTATAGTACCATATATGAATATTTAAACAGTATGACAGGAAATATTTAGGTGTGTGTGCATGTATATGTATTCACAGCAGAATGAGCAGGTATTATTTTATCAACTACAATTGGTTAACATAGTAAACACATCCTGATTGATTAATAACTTAGGTTGGTTAATAATTAAATCATTGTTTTAATATCATGTGCTACAAAGAGCCACAGGAGACACATTAAAGAGCAACTTGTGGCTCATAAGCCTCAGTCCGAGTATCACTGATATTAATTTAATATTAATGGAAAATGGTACCACAATGATTTGAGGAAAAAACAAGTGCACAAGAATTTTAAATTATTAAACTTCAACAAAGAAGACTTCTTGGCTAATTAAAAAACACAAATTTGAGACTGATTTTTGTCTGTCCAGCATGTAGTGCTAACTAAAACGAGTCTATTAATCTACGATGTTTTGTCTCTTGTTCTCTATACAACAAAAACAATATTAAGAAACCACAGGGGGGACAGTTGTTTACTAAATGTACATAAATATGCAACTTCTAGCTGCATAGTGTTACCTGGGTCTCCTTGAGGCTTCTGAAACCTAGAACACAGCAAAGAGCACCAGAGGGCTAGCAAACTATTTAAAGGGATGCTACTTTGCATTAAAAAAATCTTGTATTAAGCACTAAAGGAAAACTAAAAGAAGTGTCTGTAGAAAACTAATTGGAAATAAACTTGACTAAAAGTTTAATAGTCATAGCTAGCTGACAATAAGCAAAACTAGAAATTTTAAAGTGATATGGAAAAACATAGGAAAGAATGTCCTGGAAGTTTGGCATATACAAGAAGATAATGAGCAAACTTGGCTGTTAGTGGTTTTGAACCTATCCATTTGTTCTGTTACTTACTGTAGGAGCGGCTTGTAGTGACCCTATATTTAAGTTGCCTAACACTGTCCATTATAAAGGATTTCTGCAACCTTTCTTTGAGAATCTCTCACCTCCCTTACCTGCTATAGGCCTTTGATATTCAGCACAGTTAATGGCCTGAGGCTACAGAAGTGACTTTTCTTGTTCTGTGAAATTCCATTTAGATTTTGGTGAGGTATAGTATGTTTAAAAATAGCTATTTCCTTTCTTTTGCTTTCCTTTTTTTAGGAAATGGCAGCATGGATTCATCCAGAGGCCAGGCTTACATGTGTGGCAGCACCACCAACACCTGCTGCCTGAACACTAGGGAGCTAGGTGAAGCTGCTGGAGGGAGGGTAGGGTGACCAGATATCCCGATTTTATTGGGACAGTCCCAATTTTGGGGTCTTTTTCTTATATAGGCTCCTATAACCTCCCACCCCTGTCCCGATTTTTCACATTTGCTGTCTGGTCACCCTAAGGGAGGACGAGGGGGAGAGACAAGCTGGGCCCCCCTCTCAACCACCATCTGGACCCAGCACATGGTGCTGGCAACCAGTCCTCCATCTCTGGGGACACCACCATGTAAGCAGGAGCTCCTCCAACTCCTAGGTCAGTTGCAGGATGAAGAGAGCCAGGCTATGCTGGGACTGCCCCCATGATTGCACTGGGGCTATGCTGGACCCAACACTCTTGCACTTCGAGCATATCACTATACCTGTAGCTCTAGTAGCAGTCTCTGCTGTAATACTGCAGGTTCAGGGTTCAAACCTTGTTGATTCACAAGGGGTTGAATAGGTTCCTAGTTGCACATACTCAACTTGATTTTGCTTTTTGTTTTTTAAAAACAAACAAATCCACAAAATCAGGAAATCTCGTACACAATCTGTTAAAAGAATGCCAAGGTTGCAAAGCCAAGCACTCAAAACTTAGGAAGTGGCACATTTATGGTGGCCTGTGCAATCTTAATTTAACCCCCATAGTGATAGTTATTAATTACATGATGACTCATTTTCTTTAGGAGATTCCTGCATGTTTTATTCACTTGACAGGATAGGTACACAAGGGGGCAGAATTAAAATTGCTCAACAAGTACCAGATTTATGGTCACCCAACTCTCAAGTGTTTGACTTTGCAACCTGTAAGTTATATTTAAAATAGTTTTTAGTATAGTTACGGCAAAGTTCTGAGTAGTTATAATGGTACAATACTACTTTTTCAGTTTAACTTTTTTTGTTCCTTCTCCATAAAGATAATCTGCTATTTCTGTTATCTGAGAGAGATCAGCATGGCTATGTAAAGCAGCAAATGTGAGTTGTCTTTGTAGGAGATTCCAGCTTGGCTTTTCTCCCCATGCAGAATTCTAGGTGCCCGGAAGTTGATGATTTTGTATAAAAAGGGACTATTATGAAACAAGTATATATAAAACTAGTAATCCAGCCACACCTATCTAGCCAGAATGCTGAAAGTATTACTATATGATAGCCCAGTCTGGGGGAAAAAATTAGTTATAGTCTGCATAGAGGAATAGCTTCTTGTTCTCTTCAAGCATTAGTGGGACTTGACAATAGTAGTCACGCCTATGGTCACCTAAGAGATTTTTCTACTTCCTGAAAAATAAGTTGATAGCCTCAAAGTTTCTATGATAGAAATAAATGTTACCTTGTCTTTTGAGTATTGCCTGTATGAATCCCCTTCCTTGGTGTGAATGCACCTTGCATGCCTGAGCTCAGATATTTCTAGAGAGCAATGTCTCCGCCTGTGCACTCAACCAGCATGTGACTTTTACCTGAAGAGAGACAAGGGGATAGAGAAGAAGAAAAGAGAGCAAGTATACAGATGCAAATAAGTAGCCACATTGAGCATTGTAGTTTTTCTTAAGATGTCCTTTTTATTGTTGACATGATTTTTAGAATAGCCCAATTAACCTATTAATGACATTAACTTGCAGGTATAAAAACTTACCCACTATTATATGTATCATATCAGAACATGGAGGTCTTTCATTTTTAAGTTTGAAAAGTTAGTTGGCTCTGACACTAACCATTCTACTAGCAATAATTTAAGGGTAAATTCAGCAGATGAACATTCTACTTGCTGATGCAGAACTACACTCAGAAATTTTCTCAATACCAATAAATATTAAACACTTGTAAAAGGAGCTTATTAAATACAAAAATTTAAGTCTTGCTGTTAAAATGTCTGTTTGGCTAGTTCAGTTTTGAATTCACTTCGAGGCAGTTTGACATCTTCATTTTTTGCCAAATACACTTATTATTTGACTTAATTAAACTGAAGAATGTGACTTTAATAATATTAAATGGTAAATTTTTGCCTAGTTTTCTAAGCTGGTCTTTGTCACATACAATCATTGTCCAGAGTTGATTGTATCTGACTGTACTAAAAATTCATGAAGAGCTCTTTGTAGCTCAAAAGCTTGTCTTTCACCAACAGAAGTTGGTCCAATAAAAGATATTATCTCCTCCACCTTGTCTGTCTCAACATGGGGCCAACATGGCTACAAGAACGCTGCAAACTAAAAATTCATGTTTGTCACTGACTGATCTAACATACTTGTTAAGGCATGATAATATCACCCCTAATGCTTGGTACAATCTTCCAGTTCATGGTCTTGTGTTTCCACATTTATTGATTAAAGAAAGGCTCAACTGTTAAATTAAGCATTCCAGCTATAAAGACCCATACTGTACTGTATTGTACTGTATCGACTAATTCCATGTAACTGTAAGTTCCTCTGGGCCAAGGACTTGACTATTTGGTGCACTTCACCTGTTGTACATCTGTAACATATTATATGCTTTTCTCTACTTGCTGAATGGCTCTACAGAAGACCACAAAAACCATGTCTGCTTGTATCGGCTAATCCACTGTAGTGTGTATTCTAAGATCTTTCATTAACACAACTGAGCATGTATCCTTGCAATATTTAGTAACCCAAAAGATAAGTATTCTGATTCTCTTCTGTTTCATTAGGAAAGTGTCTCCATGAAACCAAATGAAAGACTTTTCTCTAATAAGCTGTCATGACACAGTGACAAAACTCCTCTGAACATCAGATGAAATAATTAGGATAAGTGCTTAGTACAGCCATATTTAGTGATTCTTGTAAAATACAAGCAAGATGCAGAAGTCTTTGCGGAGCATAATAAAAGTATCCTCGACTTCCAGAAAACTGTTGTGAAGTATTCTGGCAAACCTTTCAGTCAGGGCAGAATTTGTTTCTGAGAAGAAAAATAATTGCTGCTACTCTTTTCTGCTGTTGCTAGGTAGAAGATATAGTGTCTGGCACAAAATATGGTGGATTCAGTGGTCTGGCTAACACTTTTCAATTATTTCAACACCAGCAGGTCAAATTCCTCGATTAGATTATATTTTCTATCATCTAAATACTCTTACTTGCTTTGAAAAGGGAAGTGTTGAGCCCAGATGCAGAAAGTGATCATCCTTCCTGATCAGCAGTTAAGAATCTGATACTCAGGGGGCTAGGGCTGCTCTGTTTAAATGAAGTGGACAACTAGGATTCCTATTAAATTATTTTAATTATACTGTCTCATTATTTTATGGTTGTGTTGGTGTTTAAATTAAACTTTACAAAATAACTTTCTATTTCTTCTTTAGCCAGCTTTCAGTCTAATACTTGGGTGATTTCAGTTATACCTGGTTAAGTTTATGAAAAGGTGTGGAGAGGGTAGAAAGTATTATCTAAATAAAGTATGTCTCATTTGGATGTCAAAAGCAGAATTGGTTGCAAAATGGGGCTGGCGGGGAAGGAGGGGGAAGAGAATCTATGGAAAATGTTGCCCATTTTTGTGAAATTGAGAAGCCAAGTTTTGGTGAAAACAAATATTTGTCATGATCTGACCAAAGACATATTACAGATTATGGTCTATAACTGGGTATTGAAGTGAGGATATTTTCCCATCCCAAGGGTATAATTATAATATTGGGTTATAAGTTAAAGATGCAGATTACAGAAAAACAATTATTTTAAGTAACAAAATATACTGGTGTCTGCACTGGGTATATTCATTCTCCCATCTCTCTCCTGTAGCCACACTTTACTCTTAGGGCAATTTTACATGCTACAGGATGGGAGGAGGGAGAATGGATATACTCAGTGCAGACCTCAGGGCTATGGTGAAGAAACTAACTTTTGGTGTCCAGGACTTATGCTACTCTCCCACCTGCTCCTCTAAAGTTGATTCCCACCACCACTTCCCCTTGCTCTGTAGCTGCAGGTGGTGTGGTCTTGCAGGAGTGTTTCTTCTAGAAGTTTGCTGGATTCTAGTGGAGGATGGAATAATAACTCAATGAAAAGCCAAGAAAAGACAGGAAGGAAATATCTAGTCTCTTCTGCTTCATATTTATACCAGTGTGCATGGTTTGGCTTTAAAAATGAAATAATAAAGTGAGACAATAAGTAAAGCCCTGTTTATGCTAAGGAAATTGATTCTTGTGCAAACCCTTACGGTAGACAGGCCTGCTCTGCTGCAGTGAAACTTTACCTTGGTTCAGCCTGCTACAAAATGTTGCAGTCGAAAAATCTCCAAGAATAAAGGTCAAATATTTCTCTTGGCTGCAGGCATACAATTTTGATTGAAGCCAGTGGGAATTGCAAACATTTAGGGCAGATCTACACTACGGGGTTAAGTCAACCTAAGTTAAGCAACTCAAGCTACGTGAATAATATAGCTGAAGTCGATGTAGCTTAGGTCGACTTATTGCAGTGTCTGCACTGCGCTGGGTCGATGGGAGAGTTGACTTACGTTATGCTTCTCGTTCTGGTGGACTACAGGAATCGACAGGAGAGCTATCTGCCGTTGATTTAGTGGGTCTTCGCTGCAGTGTTGATCGCTGGTAGGTGTAGACATACCCTTAGTGAATGACAGAATTTGAGGCTGTTAACTTGTCCAGCACTGCTAGTGTACTCACGTAAATAGAAATTTCAACAGTTAACAAGCACCATCTGAAGAAGGCCTTATTGCCTTTGCTCATTTTTGGATATTGGATATAAGTGTAGATTTGAATGAAGGTCAATATACCAATCAGTATATAACATGCTCCCTTCAGTTTTTAACTCACTTGTTCCATTTGTAGCCTATATGTCATCGGAGACCATCTACAATAAAGGGTCATTAGGCAGTAGACAGATTAGCAACATGGACTCTGAATTCCCATATTGCTAGTCAAACATTTGAGGCTACAGTGGAGTTGCATCATAGGCGCATTTAACTTACGCGATTTTAACTATACTCGCTCAGCAAAACAAAAACAAAAAGAGAAAGACAACAATTTAAATACTGTACCTGTAGTGCGGGCGATTCTGCCCGCCGTTCCACTCAATGAGCGTTTGACTATACGCGATTTTCTCCTTACGCGCTGACTTCAGAACCTAACCCCCGCTTAAGATGCGACTCCCCTGTATTTGAATGTAGGTATAAATGTAACAGTACTTTCACTCCCATGTTAAAGACTGTATTCTGTGAGTTGGGAGTGGTGACGTTGATTGTAACATGGAATGCTAGATCACAAATGTGATTCGTGTCCAGTTCATTTTGCAGTTGGCATTACAAGAAATATATGCTTCAAATGAAGCTGGAGTTTGAGATATGTGAGATACTGGAGACTAGTGTCAGTTGTAAAAGTTCTGAATTGTGTTAACTTTTTAGTGAATGCTCTATAATGATTCCATAAGGTTGTAACTGATGCCTGGTGAAACATACTTTACAGGGAGCTTTTTCTTTGTCTAAAACTAAGTAGTGAAAAAAATTGATTAACATACTTACTGGTTTACATAGATGCAGAGAAACTTGAAGGGAGGGGGGTAAAAATATCCTTCTGCCACTTGACTAGGCCCTGGTCTACACTGGGCGGGGGGGGGGGGAAATCGATCTAAATTATGCAACTTCGTAGCTGAAGTCGACGTACTTAAATCGACTTACCGTGGTGTCTTCACTGTGGTGAGTCGACTGCTGCCGCTCCCCCATCGACTCTGCTTGAGCCTCTCGCAGCGCTGGAGTACAGGAGTCGACGGGAGAGGGCCGGGGGTCGATTTATCGCTTCTAGAGTAGGCACGATAAATCGATCCCTGCTGGATCGATCGCTGCCCACCAATCCGGCGGGTAGTGTAGACATACCCTTAATCTTTCACAGGAGTATTTGTTACGAAATGATTATTTGAGAGGTATAAACAGACATCCATCTTAATGGCTTGCTAACTGTGAAACACTTAGCTTTGTAGGAGCTGCTGCCCCCCGCCACCTCAGCAGAGGGCACTGTGTGTATTGAGGAGCAACCTTGTTGCCATCCCCTTATCAAGCTCTGCCCTGTTGACATAGGCCCACCTCCTCCTCCCTGTCTTCTACTCAGTTGCACAGGAGTTGCCTTCCAGGACCAAATCCAACTTGCTGGAAGATGGGTATTCAGATAAATGGGGTTGGCAGAGGGACCCAGCCTAACCAGAGAATGGTGATGTGTCCTCACCAATCCATCAGACTTGTGTAGATGGGGCCATTCTGACGGTCTGGGATCAGGAGGCGGCACTGTCCGGCAAGGGGGTCAGTACTCCCAGGGTCCAGACTTCTGCTCTTTGTTTGCGGAGTTTCTGCTTGGTCTCCCCAGCAGAGGTGGTCAACTGCTGATTGGTGGCTGCTGCAGCAGTGGGGAAGCAAGAGTGGCAAGGAGCCTGGTTCCAGCAGTTGAGATGCCCTCTCACAGCCCCATCCACTTTTCCTGCCAGACGAAATCCCCTCCTGACACCAGTTCTTCAGTGTGGCCCCATCAGGTCCTGGTGCCCGTCTGACAGCCTCGTCATGTGCCCTCCATGTGGGGGGCACATCCCACGTTTTGCAAACTCCTGTTTCAATCCATTCCAGAGAAGCATTATGGTCTGGCTAGGTGTGATTTAGTGATCATATATGTAGGTTCTGTGGCTCTGAGAAAACAACACACTTGAAGAAATACTCTGTTCAGGTGACATCATGTGTTTTAGAGGTTGTGTACACTTAAAATGCTAAAGTGGCACAGCTGCACCACTGTAGACACTACCTACGCTGACAGGAGGACTTATCCTGTTGGTGTAGGTCATCCACTTCTCCAAGAGGCGATAGCTAGGTCGACAGAAAAATTCTTCTGTTGATCTAGTGCTGTCTACACCTGGACTGAGGCTGGTTTAAGTACACCACTTAGACATGGATGTTTTTATTTTTATTTTTTGCACCCCTGACCAGTGTAGTTAAATTGATCTAATTTGCTGGTGTAGATCAGGCCTTAGTAATCTTCCCTTGAGGTACTGGAATTCCTCAAAATGAGTTTAGTACTTTTAAAGACCAACATACTCCTTGGTGTACCTATTGGTATGGATATATTTGCATTTGTGTGAATGTTCAATCATAGAAAGAAAGCTATTGGCTACTGCTGCTAAAAGACATCCAGGAGCAGCAAATAATTCAGTATGACACCCCCCTCTCTCCATTCACAGTTGCAAATTATAGTAATTTTAAAATATGAACATAGCTTCTCAAATGAAGCAGCGGGCAGCTATGGTAGCTAAGTCAATTTCCCCCCCAGATATTTTGCCTAGACCTCTTCCGCTGGTGTTACCTGGACGGATCTTGAACCAGCTAGTTTGTATCCAAGCCACAATCTCTTTGCCAGATATTGAAAACTACTCTAAAACTCTGCCAAATTTTGATCTCTTAAAAATTGCCCTCTCCTGCTCCAGGAGAATACATATCAGACTGTCTTCAAAGTAACATTTACTTGTCTTGGTTCCAGCAGTTTATTATCTGAGGAAAATTCTTAACTGAATTAATATACTCTATACCAAATTTCATCTTGATGAGAATTAATTGGTCTCCATAATAAATTTGAGAATGGATTTAATTGAAATGGAACCTCTAGTATAACCATAGTATCGCATCAGTAACACAGTGCTGTTAAATTAATTGCTGGAATATTTTACACTTCTAATACATGCAACCTGAATTTATTTAAGCATTGAATTAAACACATCTTGAAAATACAGTATATTCTCAGTCAGTATTTGCTGTTATGTTTTCTTGTTAAATCAACATTATAATCCTGCTTTCATTTCCCTCCAGATGATGAAACATTCCTGGGATAATTATAAGCGTTATGCTTGGGGATTAAATGAACTGAAACCCATATCTAAACAAGGACATTCAAGCAATTTATTTGGTGAGTAGTTTGTACTTTTGTACTTAGTAACATGAATGTTAGGACAGTAAACCAGTTGAAGAGATTACAGTGGTGACACACATGCTCTTCCCAGCTGTTGTGATACTGACATTTTTTGCATAGAATGTTGTGTATAGAAGTTAACATACTAAGGTCACGGCTTGAATTGTCTTGTCACAAGTTACGTCATCTTGCTCCTCTGAATGAAGATAATGAATCATTTCCGCGCTATACCATATGTGGATAATTACACTGTATTACACTACTCTGATCCAGATCACTTTGTCACTACACACAGTAAAAACATAAAGTAAAAAATTAAATGCTATACCAGGGACATAGCTACCACTACCTATTCCATGTGGGTGCAAAAGTGGAGCTTTCACAAGTATCTTCTGGCAAGGAGTGAGTGACCTGTTAATTGACTTGAAATGGAGAAAATCTCTAACTGGTTCTCTCTTTTTTGTGAGATGGCCTATAGTTGTACCCATAAATGTTGCAAGAGATATAGCTATAAATTAGTGTTAGACATTTCTTCAGCCCAAAATTAGCTTGAAAAAGTTACAGCTGTACTGGAAGAGTGTGGACAGAAGACAAAGGTAATGCATTTTAGAAATATCTTTTAATTTTAGAAATGGTGCAGGACTTAATAGAAGAGCAGAAGCTAAAGGAGAGGTTGAGTGGAGAACACTGCTTCCTTATGCACAGATTAGTGTTGGCTTAAACCTTTTAGAACAGAAGAAAACCCCTGAAAATTGCTTATTAGAATATAGAAACTGTTGTCAGTCTTCATTATTCTGGAAATAATAAAAGTGAACTAATTTCCCTGATGCCCACAAGATGGTGCATAGCTTTGATTTATTAGAAAGATACAAAAATATGTAAAACTATATATATTTTTAAAATAGGGTGTTTATATCTTGCTTGAAACGGGAGAAGAGATGAAAAATTGTATTATCTTTGGATGACACTCCTAAAACAGCCTAAATGCAGCATTTAGCAAATCCTCAAGAGTTAAATATTCTAGTGCAGCATTTCCAGAAGTTTGGGTTTTACCCCCCTCAGGATTCAAAGGTTGAGTGTATGTGTAGGGAAATGGGGTGGGGGGGGGTGAGAACATAAGAATGGCCATAATGGGTCAGACCAGTGGTCCAGCTAGCCCAGTGCCCTTTTTTCTGACTGGCCAGTGCTTCAGAGAGAATGAACAGAACAGGGCAATTGAGTGATCCATCTCCTGGTGTCCAGTCCCAGCATCTGGCAGTCAGAGGCTTAGGGACACCCAGAGCATGGGGTTGCATCTCTGATGATCTTGGTAAATAGCCATTGATAGACTTCTCCTCCATGAACATATCTAATTCTTCTTTGAACTCCGTTATACTTCTGGCCTTTACAACATCCCATGGCAACGAGTTCCACAGGTTGACTGCGCGTTGTGTGAAGACGTACTTCCTTCTGTTATGTGAAGAGGTAAATAACACTTCCCTATTCACTTTCTACACACCATTTATGGTTTTATAGACACCTATCATATCTTCCCTTTGTTCACCTTGGAAAAGAGACGACTGTCCCAGTTTTTGAATCTCTCCTCATCTGGAAGCTGTTCCATACCCCTAATCATTTTTGTTGCCCTTCTCTGTACCTTTTCCATTTCTAATATCTTTTTTGAGCTGGGAAACTAGAACTGCATGTGGTATTCAAGGTGTGGGTGTATCATGGATTTATATAGTGGCATTATCTTTTCTGTCTTATCTGTCTCTTTCTTAATGGCTCCTAATGTTCTGTTAGCTTTTTTGACTGCCGCTGCACATTTGAGGAGCTGTTTTCAGAGAACTGTCTACAATGACTCCAAGATCTTTCTTGAGTGGGAACAGCTAATTTAGACCCCATCATTTGTGGGTCTAGTTGGCATTATGTTTTCCAATGTGCATTACTTTGCATTTATCAACACTGAATTTCATCTGCCATTTTGTTGTCCATTCACCCACTATTGTGAGAACCCTTTGCAGCTCTTCATAGCTGCTTTGGACTTAGCTATCTTCAGTAATTTTGTATCATCTGCAAAATTTACCACCTCACTGTTTATCCCTTTTATGAATATATTGAATAGCACAGGTACCAGTACAGACCCCTAGGGACACCACTATTTACATCTCTCCCTTTTGAAAACTGACCATTTATTCCTACCCTTTTTCCTGTCTTTTAACCAATTACTGATCCATGAGAAGATCTTCCCTCTTATCCCATGACTGCTTATTTTGCTTAAGAGCCTTTGGTGAAGGACCTTACACTTGGACTTACAGAAAAATCTTTGACACTATATGCACTGGATCACCTTTGTCCATGTTTGTTAGACCCTCTCAAAGAATTCTAATAGATTGATGAGGCATGATTTCCCTTCACAAAAGTCGTTTTGACTCTTCCCCAACAAATAATATTAATCTATTTATCTGATTAAAGCTATAGTAAAGAAGAGAATTAACCAATTTGCCTGAAAGTTAAGCTTACAGACCTGTAATTGCCAGATGGTCTCTGGAGCCTTTTTAAAAAATTGATGTCACATTATGTATCTTCCTGTTATCTGGTACAGAGGCTGACTTGAGTGATGTACCACAGCTAGTAGTTCTGCAATGCATACTTAGGTTCCTTCAGAACTCTTGCATGAATACCATCTGGCCCTGGTGACTTATTACTTTTTAGGTCATCGGTTTGTTCCAAAACCCTTCTCTATTGATGCCTTAATCTGGGACAGTTCCTCAGATTTGTCAGCTAAAAAGAATGGCTCAGGTGTGGGAATCTCCCTCCCATCCTTCTGTAGTGAAGGCTTCATTTAGCTTTTCTGCAATGGCCTTGTCTTTCTAGTGTGCTCCTTTGGCACCTCAATCGTCCAGTGGCCTCACTGATTGTTTGACAGGCTTCCTGCTTCTGATGTACTTGAAGTATTTTTTGCTGTTTAGTTTTTGTCTTTCGCTAATTGCTCTTCAAATTCTTTATTAGCCTTTCTAATTATACTTGACTTGCCAGAGTTTATGCTGCTTTCTATTTTCTTCAGTAGGATTTGACTTCCAATATTTAAATTATATCTTTTTGTCTCTAACTTTTTCTTTTTACTTTTTTTAGCCATTGAATTTTTTTGGTCCTCTTACATGTATACCCCAAATTAAACACCACAGTAATTTGAGCCTCTATTATGGTGTTTTTTAAAATTTCCATGCAGTTTGGAGGCATTTCACTCTTGTGACTTCCTTTTAAGTTCTGTTTTTAACTAGTGTCCTCATTTTTGTGTAGCTCCCCTTTTTGAAGTTAAATGCTACGGTGGGAGCTGCTTTGGTATATTTCCCCCCTACAAGGACGTTAAATTTAATTACATTATTGTCGTTATTACTGAGTGGTTCAGCTATATTCACCACTTGGGGACTAAATCAAAAATGCCTCTCTCCTTGTGAGTTCCAGGACTAGCTGCTCCAAGAAGCAGTTACTAATAGTGTCTAGAAATTTTATTTGTGCATCCAATCCTGAGCTGACATGTACCTAGTCAATATGGGGACAGTTGAAATCCCTCATTATTATTGAGTTTTTTCTATTTTTATAGCTTCTCATCTACTTGAGCATTTCATAATAACTATCATCATTCTAGTCAGGTGGTTGGTAGTATATTCCTATTATACTCAAGCCTGGAATTTCTATCCATAGAGATTTCATGGTACAGTTTGATTCACTTAAGATTTTTACTAAATTTTACTCTATATGCATGCTTTCATTTATAGTGCCTCACCCCCACCAGAACAACCTGCTCTGTCATTCCTATATATTTTGTCCCATTATCATACCATCAGGTTTCTGTGATGCCTATTATATCAGTATCCTCATTTAATACCAGGCAGTCAAGTTCACCCATCTTAGTACTTGGACTTCTAGCATTTGTATATAAGCAGTTACAAAATTTTTCAATATTTAGTGGTCTGCCTTCATGTGATGTAATTGAATAGGACTCTTTTTCATTTGACTGTTCCTATTCAGTTCCTACCTGTACTTTATCAGTTTCTATCCTCTCCTTTTTAATAGGATATAGAGAATCCCCATTAAAAGATCCTCCCCTAAGGGATGTCTCTGTCCCAAACCGTGTGCTCCTCTGCACTTGTTGACTCTCCCTCCCCACTTAGTTTAAAAAAAAAAAAAAAAACTCCTCTACGACCTTTTTAATTTTACATGTCAGCTATCTGGTTCTGTTTTGGTTTAGGTGGAGCCCATCCTTCTTGTATAGACTCCTCCTTTTCCAAAAGGTTCCTCAATTCCTAATAATCCTAAAAAATTCCTCACTATATCATTGTTTCATCTGCATGTTGAGATCCTGCAGTTCTGTCTGTCTAATTGGACACATGCATGGAACGGGAAACATTTCGGAGAATGCTACCATGAAGGTCCTAGGCTTTAATCTCTTACCTAGCAACCTAAATTTGGACTCCATGTCTTGAGAGATCAGCAACCTTTCCTTTGCACCTGACAGGCAATTTACCTCCATGAGGTTCTCCAGGTGATTACAAACACAGTTGTTTATATTTCCTATGATCCTCCATTACTATTACCTATCTTCCTAATAACTTGGGTCCCCTCACCCAGAGGGGTGTCCTCAGTGTGAGAGGATACTATGACATCATCTGGAAGAGGAGAGTCTCAACTATGGGATCATTTCCTTCCTCTCCAATTAGACTTTCTTCCTCCTCACCAGCACAGAGGCTGTCAGAGTAGGGGTCGGACGCTCTACTGTGTCTCATAGACTCAAGGTCAGAAGGGACCATTATGGTCATCTAGTCTGACCTCCCGCATGATGCAGGCCACATAAGCTGACCCACCCACTTTCCCTTAACTCAGCTGTTGAAGTCTCTAGATCGTGATTTAAAGACTTCAACTTGCAGAGAATCCTCCAGCTTGCGACCCCTGCCCCATGCTGCGGAGGAAGGCGAAAAACCTCCAGGGCCTCTGCCAATCTACCCTGGAGGAAAATTCCTTCCCGACCCCAAATATGGCGATCAGTAGAACCCCGAGCATATAGGCAAGATTCATCAGCCGGATCCTCATTTTACCAGCGATGGCACGTTATTGCCTAATTGACTGAAATCACGTTATCCCCTCAAACCGTTCCCTCCATAAACTTATCTAGCCTAATCTTGAAGCCTAGATAAGTCCCAGAAAATTAACTATATCACTGCTTATCAAAGCATGTAAGAAAAGGGCAAGTATTATAAAGACTATTATTTTTTGGATAGGTCTCTAGAAATGCACGAGGTTTTCAGAGGGGCATGATTTGTTCCCTTTTCCTGAAGGGAGATCCTCGGCTTTCAAAAGTGTGGGAAACAAAAGTGTCTAAATTTAATGAGAACAGTGGACTCCATGCATTTGAAGAAGTGGGTTTTTTACCCACAAAAGCTTATGCCCAAATAAATTTGTTAGCCTTTAAGGTGCCACCGGACTCCTCATTGTTTTTGTGGATACAGACTAACACAGCTACCCCTCTGATAAATTTATGAGAACACTGATTTTTCTTGTTTCAGTTAATTGCTGTTTGAAAGGTTTAATATTTGATTTGACTAAAATAGTTTAACAAAATGGTTTAAAACATTACTTGGATCTAATTGTAATTCCCTGTTTTTCTGACGTACCACAAAACAGAAGTGAAATTTCACCTTCACTAATTGATTCAGGATGGATCACTTTTCAGTAAATAAATTCTGATAAGGGTCTACAATGCAATTTACTTACTGTTGTCATTTTGCATCCAGTATAAGTTGTTCCAGTGCTCAGACGGTATAAATTGTCATCTGAAAACCAGAGACCAGTATTTTAATAAGAAATAGCCATAAAATCATAAGAACAAGATATCTAAATAGGGGTTGTAATCCTTCATGACATTAGATAGACGTGCAGGAAAATTGCTAAAGATGTACTGTACTTTGAAATATTTCTTAGCCTGAGCATTAGCAAAGGTCATGCTAGACATTCTTCACTGTGGAACAACTGAGGTGTTATACTTAACCTTTACTTTTATGTGTCAAGGAAGAATAACAGCTATATTGTTGCTGAAGTTTGACAGTGATGGACAGATCACTTTTTGCTAATTATGCTTGTGGATATTATAGTGCAAGATTTAGATTTGAGTAGCTGGTGCAAACTACTCGTGAGATTAATAAGCAAGAAAAAAAATTGAACATATCCCACTTAAAATGGCCACCAGAAAAATTAAAGCTCTGGAGACAAATGAATCCGTGTGAAATGTAGCCATTTTAGTCAATGTAGCCTGGGATAAAGAATCATAGAATATCAGGGTTGGAAGGGACCTCAGGAGGTCATCTAGTCCAACCCCCTGCTCAAAGCAGGACCAATTCCCAACTAAATCATCCCAGCCAGGGCTTTGTCAAGCTGGGCCTTAAAAACCTCCAAGGAAGGAGATTCCACCACCTCCCTAGGTAATGCATTCCAGTGCTTCACCACCCTTCTAGTGAAATAGTGTTTCCTAATATGCAACCTAGACCTCCCCCACTGCAACTTGAGACCATTGCTCCTTGTTCTGTCATCTGCCATCACTGAGAACAGCCGAGCTCCATCCTCTTTGGAACCCCCCTTCAGGTAGTTGAAAGCAGCTATCA
>NW_020664436.1:61792435-61824369 GCF_002925995.2 Terrapene triunguis
GGAGACTAAACAATCCCAGTTCCCTCAGCCTCTCCTCATAAGTCATGTGCTCCAGACCACTAATCATTTTTCTTGCCCTCCACTGGACTCTTTCCAATTTTTCCACATCCTTCTTGTAGTGTGAGGCCCAAAACTGGACACAGTACTCCAGATGAGGCCTCACCAATGTCGAATAAAGGGGAACGATCACGTTCCTCGATCTGCTGGCAATGCCCCTACTTATACAGCCCAAAATGCCCTTAGCCTTCTTGGCAACAAGAGCACACTGTTGACTCATATCCAGCTTCTCGTCCACTGTGACCCCTAGGTCCTTTTCTGCAGAACTGCTACCTAGCCATTCGGTCCCTAGTCTGTAGCAGTGCATGGGATTCTTCCGTCCTAAGTGCAGGACTCTGCACTTGTCCTTGTTGAACCTCATCAGATTTTTTTTGGCCCAATCCTCTAATTTGTCTAGGTCCCTCTGTATCCGATCCCTACTCTCCAGTGTATCTACCACGCCTCCCAGTTTAGTGTCATTTGCAAACTTGCTGAGAGTGCAGTCCACACCATCCTCCAGATCATTGATAAAGATATTAAACAAAAACCGGCCCCAGGACCGACCCTTGGGGTACTCCACTTGAAACCGGCCTTGAAAAATGATCCCCCATTACTATTACCGGACTGTGAAATCTGGTTTCTCCTGTGAAATCTGCTGGGAAGGGGCAGGGCTGGGGTGCCCCAGGAGGGGCTCCTACCATGTGCTTGGATCCAGCTGCTAGTCCTGGTGGCGCTGGGGAGGGACAGAACTTCCTCTGCTCCTGCATGGGCCGCTCCCAGAGCTGGATCAGACCCATCTCTGGGAGCCTCCCCTGGCTGCTGGAAGCTCCACACCCCTGCCCTGCTTCCTGCCCTCATCATTTCCCAGCCACGGGGGAAGGGGTCAGGGTACAGGGAACAGCCATGGAGCTTCTTGCAGCCAGGAGATATTCCCGGACCCAGGAGCAGCCCTTGCGGAAGAGGAGGAAGTCCCATCCCTCCCCAGCCTACCTGAGACTAGCAGCTCAGGAGCCTGGTGCATGGTAGGAGCTGCTGGCTGGGGCTTCCCCAGCGGCTGGGGCTGGAACTGGGGGCACCAGAGGGCCATGCCTCCCCCTTTTAACATGGCATAGCATTGCTGCCCCCCGCCCCCCCTCCCCCCCCCAAACTGCAAGCCCTGGGCAGGCGCGGTTTGGCACTGTCAGGGGCTGGGCTTCGCTGCAGGGATGCTGATCACAGCGAAGCATAGCCCCTGCTGGCTCTGCTCCGCGCCTGCCTGAGGCTTGTTGTTTGGGGGGAGATGGGCAATGCTGCCTCCTGCCGTCCCAAACTATGCCATGTTTAAAAAGTGGGGGGCATACCCCCCCCCACATCGCAGTATCAGTGGCCTCCCCATTTCTACAAAGTTTCTGGTGCTCTTTTCCCTGGCCCTGCCTCTCCCCAGCTCCAGGCCCATCGCTCAGAGTGGGGGGGGAGGGCGGGGGGGGGCAGGGGGGGAGGGGAAGAGAGGGGCATGGGCTAACGGGGCTTTTGGGCTGGCTGTGTGTTTGGGGGTGGTGGTGTATCACAGCACCTACCTGACCATTGGGCTCTGGGCAGTCACCCAACCCTAAGGTTGTCCCCACCCCACTTACTAAAAAAGTTATGACCCCTTCCATACCATGCGACCCTCACCTCTGCTGCCTGCTGCTCTTTGGCTGCCCAGCTGTGAAGGCAGCACCTCTGTCAGCAGCAGTGCAGAAGTAAGGGTGCCAAACCTGTGACCCCCCCCACCCCTACAATAGCCTTGAGACCTCCCCACAAACCTCTTTTGGGTTGGGACCCCCAGGGTTATAACAGCATGAAATTTCAGATGTAAATATCTGAACTTGTGAAATTGATGATTTTTAAATCCTATGACTGTGAAATTGGCCAAAATGGACCACGAATTTCATAGTCCTATGTATATGTATGAGAGAAGGGACTGCCTAGTATTAGATCTGTACAGTTGCTTATACTGACAGGGATATTTTTCCTGCTACGGTTCATATTGGTTGCCTCAGCAAAACAGCCTATCCTGGCAAAAGCACTTTTATGCTGGTATAGCTGCATCTACATTAGGGTTTCTGCTGGTATAAAAATATTTTAAAAATCCTAATTGACATACCTATACTAGCAAAAGTTTGTGTAGATGAAATCTTCTAACTAATGGATTTCCAATACTGATTTCTGGGTGTTGGTGAAGATTAGTTGGGAGTAGTAAATTGTCTCTTGACTGTGGAAAGCTTTGGGAGTTCTTAACATCCCCCCCAAAAACAAGCAAGTATATTTGCTTGATGTGGACATCCCATCCCTCTGGTGCTGACTTGATGCTGCAACTCAGTTCTAAGTCTGGGAGTGCTGAGGTGTACTAAGAGTGTGGGGGTAAAGCTAGCCATAACTTTTGTGAGGCTGTTTTATCCCCCCCCCAAAAAAAAAATTCTTTCAAACTGGAAACTTTCTTGCAAAGCTTTAGGATTCTGAAAGTTTCTAATATTTCACCAAAATCAGAAATATCAGGGTTTCTCCCACTTTTGCCACTAAATGCACTAGTATGAATTATGTGCAGGGAATTTTTTTTTCATTTTTGAGACTGGGGTTTTTTCTTGCTTTTCTGACTTCTCAAAATCTCCAGCTTTTGAGAAATTAGTGGTAACAAGAAAATTGAAAGTGGGAGGGAGAACCTATGAATATCACTTATTTTATTGCATTCAGTGGCAAAAATGGGAGTAGGGCAAAACAAAAACAAATTTGAAATCTGTGGGTTTTTAAAAACAAAACAAAACGAGGTTTTGGTTTTACAAAGAAAATGAGTTAAAAATCTTCAATACTCAGTTTTGGTATGGAGTAGTGACACTGTCACTTTGTAGGGTAGGACTGCTATTTAGTATGATTTCAAACATACACATCTTTCCATTTCTATCTTAATTCCCTGCTTGGCCTAATAAACTTTTTATCTCATGTAGCAGTTAGAGTTATTGCAGGAAATGAACCAGTCATGTTGGAAACCAGTTCTTCACTAATTAAAGCAATATGTCGTAGTATGTATCTTCCTCAAAGTGCATTAGCATGACCCACTTGAAATGGGGATTAACTGACATTATGTAGAGAGCGTCAAATATGAGGTGAGAGCCCATGGAAAGTCAGAACTGAAAATCTTAGCTGCTTTATGAATAGACGGGAGAAATTAAATGGTCTTTGGCATTGTAGAAAGAAATCTGTAAGTTCTGCCCTTCTTTCTCCTCCAGACAATTTTCTTTCCCTGAAACTATACTGAATGTGCTCATTAACATGTGTAGTAAAAGGAGTAGTGATATATAGGTAGATAACCAATATGCATGTAACTTCTTAGTATCTCAGTAATGTTAACCTGCCATTACTGGGAAGCTTCTTTTAAAATTAACAGTTTTCAGACTTCTTAGGGTTGCCAACCCTCCAGGATTGTCCTGGAGTCTCCAGGAATTAAAGATTAATCTTTAATTAAAGACTGTCATGTGATGAAACCTCCAGGAATACGTCCAACCAAAATTGGCAATCCTAACTCTAGGTGATCTGTTAGCCATGCAGTCTGGTTTTAAGTTTGTAGGGATCATCATTACAGAATATTTTCCTGTGAGGTTTTACTGCAGGACAGAATTATATCTTTGTTGCAGCTTTTGCACATGGAAGGCAGTATGGTCTAGTGAATGTGGCATTGGACTGGGAATCAGACCTGGGTTCTATTCCTGGCTGTCACTGACCTGCTCTCAGTGTGACTTATGAAAGTCACTTTATTCCTCTGTGCCTTTGTTCCCCTTTCCACTCTGTCTTGTATAGACTATAGGTTCTTTGGCGCAGGGAGCTCGCTCAGTATGTGTTTGTACAGTGCAAAGCACAGTGGAGCCCCAATATGGCGCTACTATAATACATATAATTAACATTGCTTGTCCATGGCGACATGCAAGTTCATTCCATGGCTACTGCTTGGCTGTGTGGAAGGCACTGACTCCACATAGGAGCATCCGAAGAAGTGAGGTTTTTTCTCACGAAAGCTTATGCCCAAATAAATCTGTTAGTCTTTAAGGTGCCACCAGACTCCTTGTTGTTTTCACATAGGAGCAGTGTAACACTACAGTTTTCTGCTTCTGGGTGTGGGAAAAACAAAAGTTAGAACTTTTAGGGCTTGTCTAAACAGGAGAGTTTACTGCTAGAGGCATTGGTATAACTCCTTTAATACCTTCTCACCTTGCTCCCCAAGAGGATTGTGCCTTTGCTGCTATTGCAGTGTGTTTAATAGTATTAATGTGCAAATACAATATCTAGTTCTATAACTGACAGTAAGTCTCATAAAACCCTTCTGAGATATTTCAGTGAGTTTCCAAAACCAATTGAATACTGAGTTTGAGGGGTGGGAGTGTTGGGGAGCGAGGGGGATGAGGAAGACTCATTAGTTTTTGCCCCCATCTTTCATATGAAAATGAAAGCCACAGCCACAGTTTTCAAGTAAATTTAATTAAACACAATTTGGGAGGTGGGAGTGTTAGTGAGAGTGGGAGGGGGAAGGAAGGGATGTGACAAAATCATAGTGGTGGTAAACATGCGTTCACTTTTAAGGTAACTGATTTTGGAAGGAGGAGAGCAGGGACTAGACTTAACTTCTACAGTGTTGGACATTCAAATGCAGCTGTACTTTATTGATTTTGATCTTTGTATTCATTGTCACTGCTAAATTTACTGGCTAAAAGTTTACTTCTCTTGGCACTAGAGTCAATTCAACTATGGGAGAAGCTAAAAATTAAGTTCCAATCATAAAATCTTAATGCTGATTCATGAGCCAGAACAAATCCTGGTTGACTTTCACATTTGGGGGTTGAGCATACAGAGAGGGCAGCTAGATGGGGGAGAAAACTCAAGTTGTTAGTAAACTAAGCAGATTTGATCTGGGAGCCCACTGTGAAAATGCTAGAATTCTGTATAAAGAACTATATCTGTGGACTCATAACAGGAGTCTTATTAATTGTAATTGAAGAAGAGAAGTTAGTGTCTGCCCACCCCACCCCTAACCTTCTCAAGGCAGAGGGCGCTAGACATGCAAGGAAAAAAATCATAGGAGCAGCCAGTCGAAGGAGAGCGCTTTATCCTGATGTTTATTTAAGTTAACAGTGAAGTAAAACCCCTGGGAGGTGTAAGTTTGTTTTTGTTTGTTTTTTGGTTTCTTTGTTGGATTGCATTCAATATATGTGTACTGTATTTGTATTGGGATGGGACATCCGTTTGCTTACAGTGCTTTATTAAATAACCCCCATTTTAGGACACATCTCCAAAGATATTAAGTAGAATTCTGCTCCACTTGGTTATATGATCACCTTCATTAAGCTACTGGATTTTTGTTGGTCTGTTAATTGGTCTCTAAATCTTATTCTCCGACATGCCATGGGTAACGTTTTCAGAAGTCTGCCTAGTCGCCAAAGTCCTTGTCTGCTCTTTATGCAACATTAAGAATAGGAGGAAACCTGCATAGGCACAGTTGAGTTCCCCTTAACCATATAAAACAACTATATACAAGCATTTATCTAGGAGGCCTAAATAAATAAATACACTGCTGCTGTTAGATTTAGATGGCTTCTTCAAGAGAAGAGGAATCCCAAACTAGAGGTATACTACCCAATTCCTATACTCCACAGTCCACTGAAAAGTCAATTAGGAAAACTCACTGGATTGAAAGTGTTCAGTTCATTTTCCGCTATTGCCAATTGACTGGATTAAAATCTAATCTGAAGTGTTGAAATCTGACAACACTCCAGCACTGCAGGGGATTAGCCAGATTTTAACTAGGGTTTTGCAAACTTTGGCTTTGGTGCATTTTTAATAATTAATCACTCTCTTGGCAACTTTAATCGCTAACAATATATTGGAGTACCATCAAGGAAAAAGAACCTTGTAGTGAATTTTAAATCTAGGAAGCCAGCTTTTTAAAATCTGAGTCAGCCTTTACCTCAGCACTTTAATAACAGCTGTAGGTTTACAGAAATGTCAGCTTTGAGTCAGACATTTGTATGTTTCTGCATATAATGAGGATAACATAATTCAGTGTGTTCTTGGTAGTGCTGTACGTATACTTAGAAAACTTGCAGGTGATTCCTGTTGTTAGACATTTTAATATGTTATCAATGCGAGGTTGCTTCCTGTCTGTTAGCCCAGGATAACTTCTTATGATACATAATCAGGTTCATATTTTTTTTCTTGTACTGAATAAAAGTTGTACCAGCTGTTGATGGCTAGATGAAATGAGAAACTGAGGCAGCCATGTTTGATCTGGCCAGGATACAGATACAGAAAACAGAATAGTAGCATGTCTGAGTGCAGTGTTTCATAAAATGTACACTTGTGATTATTAAATTACGACAGTGTGTTCTGTGCCCTGACTGAGCCTCTTCCACTTCTGTATAAACGGTAGCTGAGAAAATGGCAAAACATTAGTTGCTTCATTCTGGTTATGGAAGTAATGTAAAATAGAGTCTAAAATATTAGACTTATTTCCTTAGTGCATCTCAAACAAATACTATTAAAGACTTTATCACAGAAATACAAAGTATTAAGTAACCATTATGGCTGTCAAGCAATTAAAAAAATAATCGCCTAATAGAATACCATTTATTTAAATATTTTTTGATGTTTTCTACATTTTCAAATATACGGTTTTCAATTACAACACAGAATACAAAGTGTACAGTGCTCACTTTATATTTTTATTACAAATACTTGTGCTGTAAAAAATAAAAAATAAAAAAATAAAATATTTTTCAATTCACCTCATACAAGTACTGTACATGATATCTGTATCATGAAAGTTGAACTGACAAATGTAGAATTATGTACAAAAAATAACAGCATTCATAAATAAAACAATGTAAAACTTTAGCACCTACAAGTCCATTCAGTCATTCTTCTTGTTCAGACAATCGCTTAGACAAACAAGTTTGTTCACATTTGCAGGAGATAATGCTGCCCGCTTCTTGTTTACAATGTCACCTGAAAGTGAGAACAGGCGTTCACAAGGCACTGTTGTAGCTGGCGTCTCAAGATACTTACGTGCCAGGTGCGCTAAAGATTCATATGTCCCTTCATGCTTCAGCCACCATTCCAAAGGACATGCATCCACGCAGATGACAGGTTCTGCTCGATAACGATTCAAAGCAGTGCAGACTGACGCACGTTCATTTTCATAATCTGAATCAGGTGCCATCAGCAGAAGGTTGATTTTCTTTTTTGGTGGTTCGGGTTCTGTAGTTTCTGCATCGGAATGTTGCACTTTTAAGATTTCTTAAAGCATGCTCCATCCCTCTCCGATTTTGGAAGGCACTTCAGATTCTTAAACCTTGGGTTGAGTGCTGTAGCTGTCTTTAGAAATCTCACATTGATACTTTCTTTGCGTTTTGTCAAATCTGCTGTGAAAGTGTTCTTAAAACAAACGTACGTGCTGGGTTATCATCCGAGCCTGCTATAATATGGAATATATGGCAGAATGTGAGTAAAATAGAGCAGGAGACATACTATTCTTCCCCAAGGAGTTCAGTCAGAATTTAATTAACACATTATTTTTTTTAATGAGTGTCAACAATGTGGAAGCATGTCCTCTGGAATGGTGACCAAAGCATGCAGGGGCATAAGAATGTTTAGCATATTAGGCATGTAAATATCTTTCAATGCTGGCTACAAAAGTGCCATGCGAACGCCTGTTCTCACTTTCAGGTGACATTGTAAATAAGAAGCAGGCAACGTTCTCCTGTAAATGTAAACAAACTTGTTCATCTAAGCGATTGACTGAATAAATAGTAGGACTGAGTGGACTTGTAGGCTCTAAAGTTTTACATTGTTTTGTTTTTGAGTATACTTATGTAACAAAAAAAATCTACATTTGCAAGTTGCAGTTTCACGATAAAGAGATTGCTTTATGGTACTTGTATGAGGGTGAATTGAAAAATACGATTTGTTTATCATTTTTACAGTGTAAATATTTGTAATAAAAATACTATATAAAGTGAGCACTGTACACTTTATTATGCGTTGTAATTTAAATCAATATATTTGAAAATGTAGAAAAACATCCAAAAACATTTACTAAATTTCAATTGGTATTCTATTGTTTAACAGTGTGATTAAAACTGTGATTAATCATGATTATTTTTTTAATTGCGATTAATTTTGAGTTAATCGCGTGAGTTAATTGTGATTAATCGATAGTTTTTATGGTTACTAGGGCTATCTTTCCCTTAGGACAAGAAAGGACAACGGCACTGCTTTTAGAAAGGCCATCTGTTAGTGGGGTATGCCAAATTTCCTACATTTTAAAACAACTCCTTTTTGTCTCTGAAACCCCACGCCAAAAGTCATGATTTCTCATCCCGTATTCTTTTCTGGACACGAAGGATTACAAGGGTTGGGGCCTAGTTTTGGATGCTGGATTGGGTAGTGGATGTATCAAGATGGGATATAAGGCGTTGTGGGTGATATTGTGTTGGGAAGTGTTGATGGTCCTCTCCTTGCTCCTCCCTCAGTTTGTTTTGCACTATGCTGTTAGATCAAGGCAGCTGATTTCCTTCCATTCCAGCTAAGTACAGCACTGGTAGAGGAGGAAGAGAAATGATGCAGAGTAAGGGAAAAAGGGAACTTTACTTCACTTCCTCTTCATTCTAGTGCCTAAGGGATTTTTTTGAAACTCTGATTTTCAGCCTGAGATAAGGAGCCAGCAGACCCACATGTGTGACCTGCCTGCGAGTCTTGCACCACAAACTGATAAATACTGCTGTCTACTTCCCCATTTTTTAGACTGTTGTCTTAGGTAGCTTTGGTAGCTGGGAAGTTGTTTTGACACAGTACACTTATTTTTTCATTCAGCTTGTTAATTTTATCTGACGTTATTGGATTTAATGTTCTTTCTGGCAACTTGATGTCTGTCTTCTGTTTCAATTTTTCAGTCAGTAACATCCATTAAGGGAGAACCTTTCGGTGTCTTTTTCACAAATCACCTTTTCTTGCATTCATAACTGTGTGGACTACATTGCATTGGAAAACATATGGTTCATTAATGATTTTGGTCTTTCATTCACAATTTTATAACTTCTCAATGTGAACTCTAGCAGTTTTTAAATGGAAAAGTAGTAATAGAAAAGTATTTATGGTGTTATTCCCCCACCCACTTAACAGTTGGCGACAAGATCATGTGATCAAGTCACATCATCAGACCAGAGTTTGACAACAGCTGCTACAGACTATAGAGGCCCAAATCCCTTAATTCTTTGTCAACTTCTTTTTTCCCCAACTTTCCTTTTTTTATCCACCTCATGAATTCTCTGCAGTTTCCACTTTGTATTATTTATTTCCCAGGCAAAGGCTGTTCCACCCCAATCAAGTCACATACAGTATGTTGGTTACCATTTAAAAATCAACAGATCATAGACTTAGAGTATAAAGTTAGAAGAGACTATAGATAATCTAATCTGATCTCCTGTATATCACAGTCCATTACATTTCACTTCACCCAGTTACCCTTGTATTTAAACTACCAACTTGTTTGACTAAATCATAACTTGTGTTTGGCTAAAACATCTCTTCCAGAAAGGCCTCCAGTTGACATCAAGGCATGGAGACTCCACCCAGGGCCGGCACCAGCTCAGCAAGCAGATGCTTGGGGTGGCCAAGGGGAAGGGGCGGCACGTTGGGCTCTTCCGCGGCAATTCAGTGGTGGGTCCCTCTCGGAGAGAAGGACCTGCCGCCGAATTGCCACCGAAGAAGAAAGCGGCACGGTGGAGCTGCCGCCAATTGCGATCGCGTCTCTCCCCCCCCCCCCCCGCTTGGGGCGGCAAAAACTCTGGAGCCGGCCCTGACTCCACCGTTGCCATTTGTAGTTTGTTCTAATGGTTAATCACTCTGTTAAAAATGTGTGCCCAATTTCCCGTTTGCCTTGTCTGGCTTCAGCTTCCAGTCTGTGATGCTTGTTATGCCTTTCTCTGCTACATTCAAGGGCCCTATAGTACTTGGTATTTTCTCCCAGTGAAAGTTACTTATACACTATAATCAAAGTCACCTCTCAACCTTTTTTGACAAGTTAAACAGGCACTGTAAGGCATTTTCTCCAACCCTTGAATAATTTTATAGCTCTTTTCTGCACATTCTCCAGTTTTTTCAACACCCTTTAAAAAATGTAGACACCGAAACTATATGTAGTATTTCATTGTCGATCACACCAATGCCATACACAGAGGTAAAATCACCTTGCTACTTCCTCTGTTTAGCTGTCCAAGGTTCACATTAGGCCATTTTGCTACAGTATCGCACTGGGAACTCATGTTGAGTTGCTTGTCCACTATGACCCCATAATCCTTTTCAGAGTCATTGCTTTCCAATAAACATTTTCTCACTGTGTAGGTATGACCTCCATTCCCTGTTCCTAGATGTACAACCTTGCATTTGGTGGTATTAAAATCGATATTGTTTAAATTGGGCACAGTTTACCATGTGATCTCGGTTGCTCTGATTGACTGCTCTGTCTCCTTATCATTTACCATTCTGCCAGTCTTTGTCATCCACAAATTTTATCAGGCAATTTATTTACTTTCAGATCACTGATGAAAATGTTGAATAGTGTAAGGTCTAGTGTTGATCCCTTTGGAACCCACTAGAAACACCCCCTTTCAATGACGGTTCTCTTTTTAAGATCTGTTAGCTAGTCAAATCTTAATCCATTTAATGTGTGCTCTATTGACCACCCTCTTTACTTTTGTTCCTACCCTAAGTAAGGCGAACCACATGCTATTTTTTATTTAAAATATGTAACTAAAATAGAACATCAATTGGTATTTGCCTTTTTTGTGTGTGGTTTTTTTTTTTTACTGTATTTTTTTAATTACACTTTAACTCCTTGATTATTCTCTGGTACTACGACCTACTCAGTAAACTTGTACATTTGAGTATTCCTGCCATTATGAACTAAATTAACTTTGTCACTGCAAACTTTAAGGATTTGAACCCAGTTTCTCAAATTTGGCTCCAAACTGTAATATTACCCTCTAAGTGTATAATCCTTTTTCAAGTAATTATCCTCCAATTTGATCAGTGTTCTTTCTGTGCCATCCCCATAATAGTTAAGAAAACAGTGAAGAATCTAGAATAGGGCCCTGCTCAGTTTCATTGACATTATTTGCAACTCAACACTGAACCATTAGTATATTTTTATAGTGCTATCTAAGTCAAACATCTTTTTGTATGAAAAGTCTTGTGAAACATTTTAAAATAGTTTACTTACATTTGAGAGTAATGCATGTTGGATTTCCTTTATTCCCCACATTTGTTGCCCTACTGAAAAAAGAGCTTAGCATGATAGTGTTATGTTGAAATGATGATGATTAGCGATCTTACTTTTTGCTTTTGATGCTCAGAAAGCATCTGCTTTATTCTAATAAAGGCATTGAAATTAAACTCACTGGTTTAATAATTCCTTGGGACTTTGAGATTTAACGTTGGTTTAATTACAAAGTTGTGTGGTCTACATATGTAAGTTTTCAAAAAGGTTATGTGTGTGTGTGTATATATATAGGCTTGAGTAATTTAGCTAACAACATAATATTAAGTGATTTGTTTCTTAGTATGCCATTTCATTTCTAGAAAGTTCCTGTTTCTTTCCTGATGTATTTGGTGGGTTTGAATGGTTACAATTTTTTTTTTTTTTTTTTTTTGCAGTACAACTGTATGCTCTAGGTAGCTGTCTTGTAATTTTGAGTTCCCATAAATAGTACTTGTGAGTTAACTCGGTACACCTCTACCCCTATATAACGCTACCTGATATGACACGAATTCGGATATAACGCGGTAAAGCAGTGCTCCGGGGGGGTGGGGCTGTGCACTCCGGCAGATCAAAGCACGTTCAATATAACGTGGTTTCACCTATAACGGGGTAAGATTTTTTTTTTGGCTACTGAGGACAGCGGTATATCGGGGTAAAGGTGTATTTCCAACGCCATGTGTTCAAAATTCATGAGTCAGGCCTCAAAACTATGAAACTAAAAAAAATACATTTTAAGTTCTTTGTATTGGCCTTATGGTTTCATACCTGTTCAGGCATTGGAGTGTTCACATTTTCAAGCTGTTGATGAAACATGAGGACTTAATTTGGCTATTTTTTTAAAAGGGGGAGATTTTCATGTAATCACTGGATTCCAGGAGCTGGAGCCTTGAAAATAACACCCAATATTATGAGACTCTCAAAAAATGGTGAGAGTTGACAACTCTATCTTCTTTCTTCCTTGGTTAAGAATTTTAGACCAGTCTCTTTGCTCAGTCCCTTGCTCAGTACTGTAGAGGTACCAGTCATGGCTCCATATTTAGGGCTGAGTTGAGGGTTTTTTACGTTTTATATTTATAAAATATTCTGCATTACCCTCTGTAGCTGCTTTTTTTGGAGATCTCCGCTTTAAACTTTTGTGTATTAAGAAGAAATCAGTATCTTTCTAAATACATCTAATTAAAAAAATAGTGTTTTAATGTGTCTAAAATCTGAATGACTTCGGGTCCCATGCTACAGAATGTGGGCGGTACATTGTTCAAAATATAGGGGAGCACTCAGAAAAAGCAGATTTTAATTTTTTTTATCACCACAGCCAGCTTGTCATATAAATACAGGGGAGTCTGTCTGAGAGTCTCTCCATTTTGTTCACTCAGGCTGGTAGTGCGCCTCTCAGCTCAGGTAGACACTTGTGCTAGCGGGGCTTGAGCTAGCACGCTGAAATAGCAGTGTGGGTGGTGATGTACCCGCAGAGACTTGGGCTAGCCACCCCCCTGGGTCATGAGTCTGTCTATCAAGGCTGGGAGGCTCACTGCCAGTTGCTGTTTAGACATACCTAGGAAGGCCACATCCTTACTACAACTGCTCGCATCAGATAGCAAAACTATTTCTGCTCCTCACAGGAAACAGCTGCAGCCATGAATGACTCCAAACCTCCTTCCTCAACAGGGCAGAAGCATCTTTTCTCTTGCTCAAAGCTGGGGGTGGGTTAGGTGACACACCCTGGAATGCAGTGCTTAACTCTTCAGAGCAATGGTTTTCAACCTGTGGACCCAGGGGTCCCTCAGACTAAAATTTCCAAAGGGGTCTGTACCTCCATTCAAAACCTCTTTAGGGGTCCACAGATGCTAAAAAAACAACTACTTTAGAGCTATTAGCTGTATTACAAGAGGATTAACACAGGGAGAGGTATTGCAATGCAAGTAGAGGAAAAGCCCATCGAAATGGACAGAAGGAAATCAAGATACACTTTTTTCCCTGTAAGTGGAGCTAAACTATTACAGAATTCACTATAAGCAGATTTCACAGTACTTGGTTATTAAATGTCTCTAGAACCATAACATGATATGATGTGTCCTCTTATCTATGTCTTCTAGTAGATTTCCTGAGCATGCTCCTTACTTTCTTGTATGATTTTGTTGACTTAGATCATAGTGTATCATTCCTGAACTGCTGTCCTGCAGCTACCACTAGTGTACAATGTCTTGCATTTTGTATCATGCTTTACATTGTAAGGACATTGGTTGGATTTAGATAAGCACAAGTTACTTTATTAAGTTAAAGGGACACTGTCAGCTTGAATTTGAGAAAGGGGTTCCATGCAGGGGTTGTGGGAAGAGGAGACGCCCTTCTGGTTTCAAACCTCAAACAGCAGCAGTTCTGCTGTACTGTTACTGGTAAACATCCTCTTGCAGGCTCTAGGGCTGAGTGAACATGAGCTCTCCAAGTGGAGTGCTAAGGTGAAATTATGCTAGTGCCTGACATGGGGTGAGAAATTTGCAGTGTTATAGCTATGCTAATCGTAGAATATTATAGAGGTATGGGTGAAGTAATATTTTTTTCTTGATGCAACTTCTGTTGGTAAAAGACCTTTCTTTTTCAGGGAAAGGTAGTGTCACAGATAAATACAAGGGGTGGAACAGATAAGAAGTTAACATGTTGCAAGAGGCCATTCAGGGCGAAGTGCAATAGATTAGCAGCTGGCAATCAACATCACAGTGCAAGTGGGTAAATGCATGGTTCTGACAAATGCACAAAGAAGATAGTTAATGAAGTTAAATTTTTTTCCTATAACCAGTTACAGTAAGTAAGGTGTCACAAGTAAGTAGTAGTAGAAGAATTAGTGTGTCCTTCAAATTGGCAGCCCTGTCGTTTCTGTACAAAGAGTCAAATTGCTTATCTGTTTCATGAATAAGCAAGAGACTTGAAGCTCTAAATTCTAAAACGGGAAACCAAAACTGCAATTAGTACTGCAGTTCAACACAGGAATATAGTATTGCTTTATAGTCTTAGTACAAACTCACATTGCTGATTTATTTCTATGCTAGTAAAACATTTCAAAAACAGTATCAGTGTTAAAGTTACACTGGCAACTAAATACATATTTCTAAAAATTAGTTATCTATTGTTGACTCAGCAAGATGAATTCACAGGCAAACTAGTGTTCTCAAAAGTTAGCCAATACATTTAGGTGCTTCTGCACAAAACACACAATTAGATCACATATGTAAATGAAAATAAATTTAAAATATAAATATTAAACTACTGAGTAAATCTGGCTTAAAATAAGCATACTTATTATTGACTAAAATTCTTTGTGATAAGAAGCAGCATATAAATAGTTTGGGACTGAAATAACGTTTTGAAATGGTTATCAGTGAAAGTGGAAGTTTAGACTAGAATGCTGCTTTTATTATTACTGCTATTATCTGTATTACCATAGGACCCAATCATGGACCAATACCTCATTGCGGTAGGCACTGTACAAACACAGAACAAAAAGATAGTTACTAGCCTGCATTATAGAGCTGCTTCCTCAGTCTGTTAAAACCTTTTTTACATCCATTGCTAACAGTGCCTGGACTTGGAAATGCTTGGATATTCTGTTTTTGCTCTTAGTTTTCCAATAAGTATTTTAATAGTTTCCAGTACTGTTTCTCAGAATTTTAAGCCCTCTTCTGTTCTATAAGTACTTTGTTCACTGAGTCTTTCTGATTTGATTTGGTGTGGTGTGTATGACCCTTCTCGTGAATTCCTCTCATCTTTGCTCTACCTAAAATTTTTAATTATGGTAATCATTTAAAATACAGTATTCTAAAAGCAGAAGTTCCATAACAGCAGTAGTAAATTGCAGCTAGCACTGAACTGCATGCATGCGTGGCAGGCCTGCTGTGATAGCAGCACTGACCTTGCGTTTCTTGCTTCATGGGTGTTGGGCTCCTGCCAAACTTCCTGCCCATCATAAAATCTTGCGGAGGAGTAGGATTTACAAATACACACTCTGGAGCGGACAGTTGGATCAGATATACTACGTCTTAATTTGTTTAATATTCAAATTAAAAAGGGGATTTTTATTCTTAGCTTAGGTTTTTCTATCGATCCAAATTTTTATATAGTGCTCAATCACCATATCAGTGCCTCCATAGAGTATCTGAGGAGTTGTCCCCGTGCCCTTGTGAACAGACTCTAAGCATATGTGTTTTGCAGGTGAATGTGTGGGCTGGCTAGCCTGGCACCAGCTGTGCCATTGTGTCATTCTCGTGTGTGGGCTATGGCTGTGATGGAATTTATTCAGGACTGTACACTCCATTTGGAGGAAGCTTGAGACAGCCTAAAGCCAATAGCAAGTAACTCAGGTGGCTTCCTCCCGCTGCCTCACCAACCCCGCAACAGTGTGATTGGTTCATGAATCTTCAGGGAAAAGTCAGTGGCAGATTTTAAACACTAGTGATGTATTTTGTTTTGCGACAAAACAGGATAGATACTTTTTTAAATTGAAAGTTTGTGATAAACTGACTTATTTACATCCCCAAAATCAAGAAGGAGGGTTGCAGCCTTCATGAGTCACCAGAACTAGTTCTAGAAATAGCATCTAATACCTCTTTTGGTTTTGAATTGGAAGATGAACTGGTTGACATGCACACTTAAGTGAAGACAAAGATGAAAAAAACTATCTGTATCCATCTGTCTCTGGTAGTATACTTAGATTGTAAGCTCTGTGTGTGGGGGAGGGGAGGGACTGTATTTTTGTTCTGTTTGTACAGTGCCTTGCACAATGGGGCCTGGTCCATGAGTAAGGCTCCTCGGAACAGTAATACAAATAATAGTAGGTGAGGTCACTTGAGGTCCAGGCAGGGCCAAGTGGAATATAAACAAAATTCACTTAGAGAAAGGATGTTCTTTTGATTGCAGTATATGATTAGAAGACGAGTTAAAGGGTCTATTCCTTGCTTTGTCAAGCACTCCTGTGTGACCCTAGAAAATAAGAATAGTATTCACTAACTCTTGATGTTGTGAAACTTAGTACATCGTTAATAGTGTTTCAAGATCCTCAGTGGCTGTTTAGTATTATGCACTGAGTGAGCAAGACAAAGACTGACTGACAACCCCAAAAAAACCCTCTGAAATAAATTTTCACAAGTATAACATTAACTGGTATTACAGTGGTGGTAGATGTTAGTTATGTACTTTTGTCGGTCTTGTACATGGAAAAATATTGTTAAAGCTTGTTACTACGTGAAAGGACATTATCAATTACATTGGGCCCAAATTTTAGTGTGTACAATACAAGTAGCCTTGGCAGAATGTGATTTTTAAAAAAAAAAGTCAATCGATAATAGATGTATGTTTAAGCATGTTTTTTTAATTTTTGTCCAATTCAAAATTTCACAGCTGTGGGAAACTATGGGGGAGAGGGTCAGACAATAATTAAATGACATTAGACACTGAGGTTCAAAAAGTTAATTTTATAACCATTAAAACAAAAAATTGTCAACATCACATGTAAAAATATACAAAGTAAATATCCTTAAATCAAACTAAGCTCTCAAGCAGCATTTTTCTTATTTTGCCAATCTGTAAATTTCTGCAATCCATGGAAATGTTTTTCATCATCTTCTGTGTTTACAGTGAAATAGACATTTGCTGACATGACATTTACGGATGAAAATCTAATCCTTCCAAGCCAAAGTATTAAACACAATTTCCCTGCCCATCCCCAATCCAGTAGAAAAGTCAATGAAACATAAACGTTCCCCTACAGTATTTGAAACACAACATTCGTGTTTTGCTCAGGCATGAGAATCAAAATGAACTGACTAGAAACTAGTTGTCCACTTGTTTGTATGTTAATTTATTTTTAACCAGATTTATTTGAAGAAATTACTATTAGAGAGTATATAATTATATTTCCATGTGTTTTCAGGTAACATTCAAGGAGCAACAATAGTAGATGCCTTGGATACACTGTATATCATGGAAATGAAAGATGAATTCAAGGAAGCCAAGGAATGGGTAGAAAAGAACTTAGATTTCAATGTGGTAAGTATTGGGGATTATTTTTTTTAATTAATTGTTAGTGCATAATGATGATCTGAGAACAGGCCCCATTGTGTTAGGCACAGTACAAACAGACTAATAAATAATCCCTGCCCCATAAAGCGTATAATCTAAATAGTCAAGACGACATAGGAGACAAAGATGTAACCTATAGTCAGAATGAACGGAATGATCACAAATGCCACAATTTTGGGAGGTGGGGTATTTTTTGAGTGGGCATGTGTGAGGAAGGAATTAGCTAAATGGAAGGGAAAGGGGACACTGACCTGTCACTGTTTCTGTGCAGTCAGTTTCTCTTCCTAGAACTAATATACTGGTCAAAGCTACTTCATAGATGTGAAAAAATCAAGTATATTCAAAAAGTACTTTTTGGTTGACTGACAATACAGTTTTAGGCCAAAATGGTACCCAAAGTTGATTCCTAAATCAAAGTAATCTAATTTTTTTTCCAAAAGGGCTGAATGCTTCAAGTTCACATTAAAAGTTAGTAGGAGTTGCTACTGGGAACCTTTGGCAATCATAGAATATCAGGGTTGGAAGGGACCTCAGGAGGTCATCTAGTCCAACCCCCTGCTCAAAGCAGGACCAATTCCCAACTAAATCATTCCAGCCAGGGCTTTGTCAAGCCGAGCCTTAAAAACCTCCAAGGAAGGAGATTCCACCACCTCCCTAGGTAACGAATTCCAGTGCTTCACCACCCTCCTAGTGAAATAGTGTTTCCCTAATATCCAACCTAGACCTCCCCCACTGCAACTTGAGACCATTGCTCCTTGTTCTGTCATCTGCCATCACTGAGAACAGCCGAGCTCCATCCTCTTTGGAACCCCCCTTCACGTAGTTGAAAGCAGCTATCAAATCCCCCCTCATTCTTCTCTTCTGGAGACTAAACAATCCCAGTTCCCTCAGCCTCTCCTCATAAGTCATGTGCTCCAGACCCCTAATCATTTTTGTTGCCCTCCGCTGGACTCTTTCCAATTTTTCCACATCCTTTTTGTAGTGTGGGGCCCAAAACTGGACACAGTACTCCAGATGAGGCCTCACCAATGTCGAATAAAGGGGAACGATCACGTTCCTCGATCTGCTGACAATGCCCCTACTTATACAGCCCAAAATGCCGTTAGCCTTCTTGGCAACAAGAGCACACTGTTGACTCATATCCAGCTTCTCGTCCACTGTGACCCCTAGGTCCTTTTCTGCAGAACTGCTACCTAGCCATTCGGTCCCTAGTCTGTAGCAGTGCATGGGATTCTTCTGTCCTAAGTGCAGGACTCTGCACTTGTCCTTGTTGAACCTCATCAGGTTTTTTTTGGCCCAATCCTCTAATTTGTCTAGGTCCCTCTGTATCCGATTCCTACTCTCCAGTGTATCTACCACGCCTCCCAGTTTAGTGTCATCTGCAAACTTGCTGAGAGTGCAGTCCACACCATCCTCCAGATCATTAATAAAGATATTAAATAAAACCGGCCCCAGGACCGACCTTTGGGGCACTCCGCTTGAAACCGGCTGCCAACTAGACATGGAGCCATTGATCACTCCCCAATGAGCCCGACGATCTAGCCAGCTTTCTATCCACCTTACAGTCCATTCATCCAGCCCATACGTCTTTAACTTGGCGGCAAGAATACTGTGGGAGACCGTATCAAAAGCTTTGCTAAAGTCAAGGAATAACACATCCACTGCTTTCCCCTCATCCACAGAGCCAGTTATCTCCACATAGAAGGCAATTAGGTTAGTCAGGCACGACTTCCCCTTGATGAATCCATGCTGACTGTTTCTGATCACTTTCCTCTCCTCTAAGTGTTTCATAATTGATTCCTTGAGGACCTGCTCCATGATTTTTCCAGGGACTGAGGTGAGGATGACTGGCCTGTAGTTCCCCGGATCCTCCTCCTTCCCTTTTTTAAAGATGGGCACTACATTAGCCTTTTTCCAGTCATCTGGGACCTCCCACGATCGCCATGAGTTATCAAAAAGAATGGCCAATGGCTCTGCAATCTCATCCACCAACTCCTTTAGTACCCTCGGATGCAGCGCATCCGGCCCCATGGACTTGTGCACGTCCAGTTTTTCTAAATAGTCCTGAACAACTTCTTTCTCCACAGAGGGCTGGTCACCTTCTCCCCATACTGTGCTGCCCAGTGCAGCAGTCTGGGAGCTGACCTTGTTTGTGAAGACAGAGGCAAAAAAATCATTGAGTACATTAGCTTTTTCCACATCCTCGGTCACTAGGTTGCCTCCCTCATTCAGTAAGGGATCCACACTTTCCTTGACTTTCTTCTTGTTGCTAACATACCTGAAGAAACCCTTCTTGTTACTCTTAACATCTCTTGCTAGCTGCAACTCCAGTTGTGATTTGGCCTTCCTGATTTCACTCCTGCATGCCTGAGCAATATTTTTATACTCCTCCCTGGTCATTTGTCCAAGCTTCCACTTCTTGTAAGCTTCTTTTTTGTGTTTAAGATCAGCAAGGATTTCACTGTTTAGCCAAGCTGGTCGCCTGCCATATTTACTATTCTTTCTACACATGGGGATGGTTTGTTCCTGCAGCCGCAATAAGGATTCTTTAAAATACAGCTAGCTCTCCTGGACCCCTTTGCCCTTCATGTTGTTCTCCCAGGGGATCCTGCCCATCTGTTCCCTGAGGGAGTCAAAGTCTGCTTTTCTGAAGTCCAGGGTCCGTATTCTGCTGCTCTCCTTTCTTCCTTGTGTCAGGATCCTGAACTCGACCATCTCATGGTCACTGCCTCCCAGGTTCCCATCCACTTTTGCTTCCCCTACTAATTCTTCCCTGTTTGTGAGCAGCAGGTCAAGAAAAGCTCTGCCCCTAGTTGGTTCCTCCAGCACTTGCACCAGGAAATTGTCCCCTACACTTTCCAAAAACTTCCTGGATTGTCTGTGCACCGCTGTATTGCTCTCCCAGCAGATATCAGGGTGATTAAAGTCTCCCATGAGAACCAGGGCCTGCGATCTAGCAACTTCTGCTAGTTGCCGGAAGAAAGCCTTGTCCACCTCATCCCCCGGTCTGGTGGTCTATAGCAGACTCCGACCACGACATCACCCTTGTTGCTCACACTTCTCAACTTTATCCAGAGACTCTCAGGTTTTTCTGCAGTTTCATACCGGAGCTCTGAGCAGTCATACTCCTCTTACATACAACACAACTCCCCCACCTTTTCTGCCCTGCCTGTCCTTCCTGAACAGTTTATATCCATCCATGACAGTACTCCAGTCATGTGAGTTATCCCACCAAGTCTCTGTTATTCCAATCGCATCATAGTTCCCTGACTGTGCCAGGACTTCCAGTTCTCCCTGCTTGTTTCCCAGGCTTCTTGCATTTGTGTATAGGCACTTAAGATAACTCATCGATCGTCCCTCTTTCTCAGTATGAGACAGGAGTCCTCCCCCTTGCGCTCTCCTGCTCGTGCTTCCTCCCAGGGTATCTCATTTCCCCACGTACCTCAGGGCTTTGGTCTCCTTCCCCCGGTGAACCTAGTTTAAAGCCCTGCTCACTAGGTTAGCCAGCCTGCTTGCGAAGATGCTCTTCGCTCTCTTCGTTAGGTGGAGCCCGTCTCTGCCTAGCACTCCTCCTTCTTGGAACACCATCCCATGGTCGAAGAATCCAAAGCCCTCTCTCCAACACCACCTGCATAGCCGTTTGTTGACTTCCACGATTCGGCGGTCTCTACCCAGGCCTTTTCCTTGCACAGGGAGGATGGACGAGAACATCACTTGCTCCTCAGACTCCTTTATCCTTCTTCCCAGAGCCACGTAGTCTGCAGTGATCCGCTCAAGGTCATTCTTGGCAGTATCATTGGTGCCCACGTGGAGAAGCAGGAAGGGGTAGCGATCCGAGGGTTTGATGAGTCTCGGCAGTCTCTCCATCACATCGTGTATCCTAGCTCCTGGCAAGCAGCAGACCTCTCGGTTTTCCAGGTCGGGGCGGCAGATAGATGACAGTCCCCCTGAGGAGGGAGTCCCCGACCACCACCACCCTCCTCCTCCTCTTGGGAGTGGTGGTTGTGGAACCCCCATCCCTAGGACAGTGCATCTTTTGCCTTCCAATCGGTGGAGTCTCCTGCTTCCTTCCCTCAGATGTGTCATCTAGTCCACTCTCCGCATTAGTACCTGTAGAGAGAACATGGAAACGATTGCTCACCTGTATCTGTATAGTTGTTGCAGAGAGAGAAGATTAATCAGGTAGCTATTTAAAAAAGTATACTTGAAGTCTTCATTTGAAGTCCTGGGCTAACATTCTACAAATTTAGTTTTTGAACTCTGCCATTTCACTTTCCACAGCTATCAAATTTGTTTTCTTTACATACATAACCTAGTAAACAAGGGTAAAATGAAGAAACATATAGCACTTAAAAATTGCTTTATGAGGCAAAACTCTTAATCTCTCTTTGTCTAGGTATCTATTTGGCCCCCATCATCAGAGTATGGCAACATAGTTTAGCTTAGGGGTAGGCAACCTATGGCACGTGTGCCGAAGGCGGTACATGAGCTGATTTTCAGTGGCATTCGCGCTGCCCGGGTCCTGGCCACCGGTCCGAGGGGCTCTGCATTTTAATTTAATTTTAAATAAAGCTTCTTAAACATTTTAAAAACCTTATTTACTTTACATACAATACTTTAGTTATATATTATAGAGTTATAGAAAGAGACCTTCTAAAAACGTTAAAATGTGTTACTGGCACGCGAAACCTTAAATCAGAGTGAATAAATGAAGACTCGGCACATCACTTCTGAAACGTTGCCGACCCCTGGTTTAGCTAAATTAAATGATGCTTTCTATAAGCTTGTAAAACTAAGGATGTTCATCTGTTTTATTTGGCTAGTTTTAGGTTGTTCTGTTTCACTGGATAGTCTTACTGATACCAAATTTATTAACGCAGCCACTTTGAGATTAATCCATCCAAATAAATGATATTGCAAAGCAAATGTGTATGAAGAATTGTATGAAATGGTTTGATTAGTGGAGCTACAAATGTTAAGCTGAAAGACTAAAACCGAATATAGTTTTTTATTGCTCAGAATACACTCTCAAGCTTCTGAGAAGGCCAACTGTTGAATTCTCTACAAATTTGGCTCCTATGGTGAATACTGACTTTCTTGGTATACTCAATGGTTTGAGTCCTGCCTATAGTTATGGCACTTCCCATTAGCCTTTTTTTAGCTAGACCATCTTCTAGTTTCCCCAGCAATCTTCAGTAAAATTACTTTCTTGAAAAACAGGGCTGTTTTTATTTTGAGATAATTAAATGGAGAATGGCATCTGTGCTGAAGTTTAGTTAAACTAGCAGATGAAAATGTCTTGTTAATGTTAGATTTTGTTTAGTAGTTTGCCAAAATAGGCTCAAGTTGGTATACTTTAAATGTCTCACTTAAAAGTGGTTTTCTTTCGTTTAGTTTTGAGGATGAATAGAAATAAAGTATTTCGAAAGATCAGGGGAGATCCTAAGGATACATTTATCATGGGGTGTAATAAATTGTTCTCCCATCAAAGTCTATTGGAAGGAAAACAAGCATGAAAATAAAATATTATGAGTGGCATGGAAGTTCTAAATGTGTGCATTGGGGCTTGAACAGTTATGAGTAAAAGGGGATTTATACTGACTTCTTATTAGTTGTATAATATCCAGTTTGTCAGTTGTGCCACAGGTGTGTAATATTTTTGATTGGTAATATAGCAAACCCTGTAATTTAATTTTAATAGATGAAGTATGAACAGGGTTTTATTTACTTAATTATTGGTATTTGGTTTAAAATGCGGCAAGCTATTGAAAAATTGTAAGCAACAGTCTGTCACCATCAGTTTTATTTTTATAGTAGCCTTAGCCATGTAGGGCATTTTTAGTGAGTGAACTGGAATTAAAGAAAAAAAGTTTTTGTCATAGTTTTTGTAATGGTGGGTAAATCCTTCTCTGCTTCCTCAGATCTGTCATGAGCGATTACTCATTCTGACTGAAGAAGGGTGGACGAGGCTCAGCTCTCCTCAGTCATCCCAAAGGGCTAGTAAGGGAAACAATATTGTATGGTTTCCCTCAGAGGGCCTAAACATATTGTCACTGCAGTTATTGGCTCCTACCAATCTGGTACAGGGTTAATCTCAGGTTGTCATCCACGAAAACAATAACGACTAGTTCTTCTTAGAGTGCTTGTTCATGTCAATTCCAATCACGTGTGTGCATGTGCACGGCAGCCAGAAGATTTTTCCCCTAGCACCATCCATCGGGTCGGCCTGGGCACCCCCTGGAGTTGCACACCTTGTGTTTAAGGTTCCTCAGGGAGAGTCACCAGAAGGAGTGGTGCCAGATCTGCCGCGAGTTTCGCCCTAGGACTTTGTTTTTCAAAGACTATCATCTTAAAGTCTTTCTTATGGAGGCTGCGCTCCAGCCCCAGTCAGAACCCGGATCGGAAGCACTTCAGGCCGCAACCCTCTCCGCGGTTCTACCAACCACAGAACCGGCAGGACAATTCCTGGAGGAGGAACAGTCACGGCAGGAAAAGACAGCACCCGTCCTCAGGCCAGAGCTCTGGACAATCCAAGTCATCTTCGGGCCAGAAACAGCCCTTTTGAAGGTGCACACAGGCGGCAGATACAAGTCAACTTCATAAGAATGACGTTCAATGAACCGGGCCTTCTCCTGAACGTGGGGAAATCTACATTGTCCCCAGTTCAGCAGATAGAATTTATAGGGATGGTACTGGACTCGACACAGGCCAGGGCATACCTCCCGGAAGCGAGGTTCCAGGCCTGGGCAATATCATTTGAAGTCTTAGGCAGTTCCCCACCACACAGCACCTAAGCAAGGAATTGCTTGAAACTCCTGGGACACATGGCCACTTGCACCTATGTGGTGCAACACGCCAGGCTCAGACTCCAGCTGCTTTAATCGTGGTTAGCCTCAATGTATTGGCCGGGTTGGGACAGTTTGGACAGGGTCGTAACTCTGCCTCGCCTGGTCCTTGACTTCTTCCTGTGGTAGCTTGATCTGCAGATAGTGTGTGCAGGGGTCCCCTTCACCAGCCTTCAGCCATCCCTCTTGCTAGTGATAAACATGTTAGCCTTGAGCTGGGGAGCACCTCTGGGAGACCTCAAGACACATGGTCTCTGGGCTCAGGTGGAACTCGCTCTCCACTTCAATGTCAGAGAGCTCAGAGCATGCCAGACTTTCTGAACCTACTTGGCAGTGAGATGTGTATCAGTTATGACTGACAACAGCAATGTTTTATATCAACAAACAGGGGGGTGCACACTCCTCTCTCCTGTGTCAGGAAGCCCTCAGGGTGTGGGACTTTTGTGTGGAGCATTCGATATACCTGCAAGCATCATACCTCCCTGGAGTACAGAACAAATTGGTGGACCGTCTTAGCAGGTCATTCCATGGCCACGAGTGGTCCCTATGCTCGGATGTGTCAAACTCCATCTTACAATGGTGGGGCTTTCCCCAAATAGACCTGTTTGCCACGCGACTCAACTGGAAGTGCCAGCAGTTTTTGCTCCTTCGTGGATCATAGTCTGGGCGTTCCTCCTCCCATGGTGAAGCCATCTCCGATATGCATTTCTGCCCATCCCTCTTAGTCACAAGGTGCTCCTCAAGATACGGAGGGAAGAAGCTTCGGTGGTATTGATAGCTCCAGTCTGGCCCCGCTAGCACTGGTACACATTTCTCCTGGAAATGTCCGTGGAAGCCCCAATCACCTTGCCGGACCCGGTTAGACAAGTCCTCCTTGGCAGTAGAAACCTTCCATCATGGTTACCTACCTGGCCAAATGGAAGAGATTTTCAATCTGGTCGGCTCAACACTGTCTGTGTCTGACACTCGCCTCCATACCACTTATACTGGACTACCTTCTCCATCTTAAGCAGCAGGAGCTGTCCATGTCGTCAATAAAGGTTCACTTGGCTGCCATCTCTGCCTTCCATCCAGATACAGAGGGTTGGTTGGTCTTTGCCAACCCTATCGTCAGCTGTTTTCTGAAAGGTTTCAACAGGCTATACCCACACGTCCGACAACCAATCCTGGCCTGGGACCTTAATCCGGTCCTTTCCAAACTGATGAGGCCTCCCTTCGAACCACTGGCAACTTGCTTCCTGCTCTACCTCTCGTACAAGGTGGCCTTTCTGGTAGCAATAACCTCAGCCAGGAGGGTGTCTGAGCTCAAGACCCTAACATCAGAGCCTCCTTACACAGTGTTCTGTAAGGACAAGGTTCAGATCAGGCCACGCCCAGCTTTCCTCGTGAAGGTTGTCTCCCAATTTCGCATCAACCAAGACATCTTCCTCCTTGTATTCTATGCTAAGCTGCACACAAGCAGCAGAGAGCAGAAGCTTCACTCATTGGACATCCACAGAGCGCTAGCCTTTTACATTGAAAGAACAAAACTGTTCCAGAAATCCATTCAACTGTTTATGGCCGTGGCACACAGGATGAAAGGTCTTCCAGTCTCCTCAACGAATTCCGTTGCGGATCATGTCCTGAATCCATGAGTGCTAAACCTGGCAGAGGTGCCTGCCCCTCTGCTCACAGTGCACTCCAGCAGGGTGCAGGCTTCTTCAGCAGCGTTCCTGGCGCAGGTTCCCATCTAGGAAATATGCAAAGCAGTGGTCCTCTATACATGCATTTACATCGCATTATGCTATCACCCAGCTGGCCAGAGATGACGTGGCTTTTGGTAGAGCAGTGTTCGTCAGTGGATATCTGAACTCCGACCCCGCTTCCGGAATTCAGGCTTGGGAGTCACCTGATTTGGAATTGACATGAACAAGCACTTGAAGAAAAAACAGTTACTCACCTTCTTGTAACTGTGCTTCGAGATGTGGCGTTCATGTCCATTCCAATACCCACCCACCTACCCCTCTGTTGGAGTAGCCGGCAAGAAGGAACTGAGGGGGGGGACAGGTCAGCATGGCTCTATATTGAGCGCCATGAAGGCGTGACTCCAGGGGGTGTCCAGACTGACCCGACAGATGTTGCTGGGGAGAAATCTTGCGGCTGCTGTGCATGCGTGCACACCTGATTGGAATGGACATGAATAACACATCTCGAACACCAGTTATGAAAAGGTGAGTAACCGTTTTACTTCTAGGCTAGTTATCCACAAATGCGTTAAATTAAATTAAGCTTGAAGATCAACTGATCTTCATAAAAGCCAGAAAGTAGATGGGTAGATGGAGATGGTAATTGTTAATATTGCATAAAAGGCAGAAGTGTTAAATAAATATTTCTGTTATGTATCTGGAAAGAAGCAGGATTAGGTGCCTGTATTGCATAAGGATGAAGTACTTTCCCATACATTAGTAACTGTGGAAGATGTTAAGCAACTATTAGGGAAGGGATATAATTAATGCCTGTCAACATGGTTTTGCGGAAAATAGATCTTGTCAAACAATCCTTACTTCATTCGTTGAGACTTGAAGTTTGGTTGAATAAGGTAACTGCAAAGATGTAATATACTTTGCCTTTTGTAAGGCATATGACTTGGTACCACATGACATTCTGATTAAAAAAAAAAAACCTCTCACTATGATATGAATAAATCACATGTTAAGTGGATTAAGAACTGGTGAACTGATAGTACTCAAAGTAGTTGTCATGGGGAGTCATCAGTGAGTAGGGATGTTTTCTACTGCAGTTCCGTAGTGATCTGTACTAGGCCCCACACTATTCAAAATTTTATCAATCGTCAGGAGTGTTGTATATAAGACACGGAAGGTAACTTTCACTTCGCTTGGCAGTGGTAAGGTTTTAGCAGGAGTACTGTAGCCACTTTTGGTTACCATATTTTAGGAAGAATGTGAACAGATTGGAGAAAGTCCAGAGGAAAGCATCAAAAAAGTTTTAGAAAACCTGACCTATGAGGGAAGGTAGGACAAGAAGTAATGGGCTTAATCTGCAGCAAGGGAGATTTGTGTTATTAGCAAAAACATTCTAACTGTAAGGATTAAGCACTGGAATAGGCTTCCAAAAGAGGTTATGGAATCCCCATCATTGGAAGCTTTTAAGTACAGGTTAGAGACAGACCTGTCAGGGATGGTCTAGGTGTTCTTGGTCCTACCTCAGCTCAGGGAGGCTAATGGCCTCTCAAAGTCCCTTCCACCCCTACCTTTCTGTGATTCTATGATTAGCCATTGGAACAAACTAACACAGGAAGTGGTAGATTCTCCATCTCTTGATGTCAGTTCAAGATTAGATGCCTGTCTGGAAGAGAGGCCTTCCCAAACACAAGTTATTGGGCTCAATTCAGGGGTTAATGGGTGAAATTGAATGGCCTTAAATATATGAGAGGTCAGATTAGACTTTCTAAGGGTCTCTTCTGGCCTTCAACTCTATGAATCGGTTAAAAGGGAGATTGGCAGGAGATAGGGAGGCTCTTGCATGAAATTCCAGGCCACGCCGATTTGAAAGGCCTGCCTGGGGATACAAGCAGAAACTTTCTGAGGCTGAGGTCTTAGGCGAGGCCAGACAGCAGGACTTAATTTACTATTCTGATTGATATTGAAATCTGTGTGTATTTTGAACAATACTTGCATCCCTGAGGAATAGGACTGAGAAACTGACACTAATGGGAGCTTCATTGATGTACTGGCTGAGAAGTTGACCACCTAGCTTACACAAGTGTTGAAACTAAGGCAGAGTGAAATGCAGAGATAGGATGACCCTGCTACTGAACTGTTAAATGATCAGTAACCCAAATTAGCAAACTAACACTATTTTAAATGTTGTTGATATATTATTGATAATATTCAATATTATTATTTATGCTGAAAGTGTGCAAGACTCTTTTTGAAAGGTTTTGGGTCCCTGCTCTCAACAACTGGCTCCTATGACTCCACAGTCCTTTGTCCAGAGAATGTGTTAGAGGGATGAGGTCTAGAACATGCAGAATGTTTGATTATATACTAGCAGGTATATGGTTCCTTGGCTGTTCCAACTTGCACAGGAGCCTTGGCAAAGCATTGGTGAGCCATAACTGTAATAACTGATTGCTGGTTCTCAGCTTCTCCCTCTTTCCCATTTCCTGGGCTGCCCGTGGTTGCTGTGTAAGGCACAGATGTCATCCTTGGCTAGGCATTCTGACAGGTTGAGGAAGAGTCACTGGAGCTCCTTTTCTCCCTGGGGACATCACAGCCAGAACTACTACTCCTTCCTTTCCCCCCTATGATGCAGCTGAAAGCCAGTGGGGAATAGCTGAAGCTGAACAGCAATGATAGCTGCTCTGAGCCCTTCCGGCTTTGAGCAGAGCTGCTCTTGGGGCTATGGGGAAGCAGTGCTCATTTAGGGAAATGGTGCCCCCAATATCTCTCTTTTTAGTGACAGGCTGATTTACTTAACAGAGGGGACCTTGAGGGCCATGGTTTATAGTCTCAGAAGCCTCAAGTGGCCTAGGTCTAAATAGATGACAAGCAGATGAAGAATGGACGAGCCAATCTAATCAAACAAAATCTTGGTGGTGATGAAAATGCCTTCTAGGTCTATGTATTGTTTTAATTACTACTTGAAAGAAGTATTTTCCCCCCAGTCATTCTTTAATGAAGACCATCAATATCCGTAAAGACAGTGGGAGCCACGGGGACTGGGTCAGCAAAGAAGCTGCAGCATGTTGCATGGAAGAGGTGCAGAGAGAGGAGGTGACAAAGAGGGGGAGTTAGGCACATTGCTTTGGCAGACCGAAGTTAGGAAGTAGGTTGTGCAGATCTTTGAAGGAAAGGCCAAAGGACTCAAAGTTGATGCAAGGCTAACATGTAAGATAAAATGCTGTATTCTATAATTGAGACTCATACTTTCTTGCCTAAGATATATCTGCTCACCTTAATAGACCACAGGGTTAGCTCCCTTCCAAAATAGCAGGAATACATCCATGTTACTCTGTTGGTGTAAAACTCAATCACTATAGAAATACATGAGAATTACTACTGTACTTCCTAAATCTCTGCTACACAATTCACAAAAGAACCTCTGCTCACTCTACAGTGATTGTCTTCAGATCTGCTCCCTATGTTGGTATTAGATCAGCGGTTCTCAAACTATGGATCGGGACCCCAAAGTGGTCGGGACCCTGTTTTAATGGGGACGCCAGGGCTGATTTAGACTTGCTTCAGCCCTAGGAGGTGGAGCCTAGGTTACAGGCTTCAGCTTTGGCTCCCTCACCTGGGGCAGTGGGGCTCAGACTTCAGTCTCCCTTTCTGGGGTCATGTAATAATTTTTGTTGTCAGAAGGGGGTTGCACTGCAATGCAGTTTGAGAACCCCTGTACTAGAGGGATCTGATCCATACATTCAGGTTGCGTAACACTTTCCATTGTAAAGGATTCTTGCAACTTTTTTTTTTTTTTTTTTGAGAACTCTCTTGCTTCTGTTTGCAACAAACCTTTGTCATTTATCAGAGGAGGAATGCTCTTGGTCTGGGCTGGCCTTGACTTGCCCACCACTGACTCCCCCAGCACCTGGACCCAGTGGTCGGTCCTTCCTTCCTTCCTTCCTTCCTTATGGCATGACAGCCTTTAACTGTTTTCAGGTAATGAACTGTCTGTGCTGTGGGGCTGAAGCTTCAGGGATTCTAACAGGTTCTTTAAGCTGTAAAATCAACTGCTCAGAAGCTAGGAAACGCCTGTGCAACCATAAACCTGTTGTTCTGTCCCTTCTGTGTATTCATTATGATACAGTCTTCAATTACATGACCACATACGTTTTCCAGGGCTGCCGGGGGGGGGGGAGAGTGGGGCAATTTGCCCCGGGCCCCACAGGGGCCCCCATGAGAATATAGTATTCTATAATATTGCAACTTTTTTTTATAGAAGGGGCCCCTGAAATTGCTTTGCCCCAGGCCCCATGAATCCTCTGTGCGGCCCTGATATTTTCTGAGAGGACTCAGTCTCATTTAGTTCAAAGGATACATACACAAGGGAGCAGAACTAAAGTCACACTGACAACTGTAAATATTGCATTTCTTTTTTGCTTTTCTGACAGGTTAATGGTTAACACTGAATAAAGATTGACGGGTTGTGGAGATAACTGATAAAATAATCCCACTTGCTGTTTATGCTAGATTGGATGACTCCCTTTTTATAAAGAGTTTGTGCTTTCACTCTTCTGCATGGTTTTTATTTTAGTTGAAAAAGACCTTTACTGAAATTGTACTTAACTTTAAAATGTATTCATCCTACTATTACTTGGCACTTGATGTACACACACAAAATACTGAAGATATTGCATTTTATTTTTTGAATAAGAGAAGACAGTAAAATTGCTTTTGTTAGGATTTTGCTGTAAAGGTTCCTCATTCAAAATATCTTTCCTTTACCTTGCAGCAGATATTTTTGCCTGATACCATATTTTTCAACATGGTCTCTCTTTTTGCCCTTCTGGTCAGACAGATTGTGAGATAAGCAGAGGTCTTCACCATGTGTTTTAGCTTATTTTGCTAAATATCCTCTTTACTTTGCACAGTTGGCTGCACTATAAAATATCTGGCAACAGCAGTGCAATATGTAATGATAGTAATAGACTAGCATGTAAAGACCCTAAAAGCTTGTAGGTTTTGTTTATGCTAAAGTTAACAGAAGCTTGCACCTCACAATCAAATGTGGGAGGTTTCCATCAGCCTTTCTTCAGAGCAGGATCATTGCAGTGTGAACTTGCCAAGGACCTGCCAGATGCCTTCCTGTAGCACAGCAAATGGATTGCAAGCAGCTAGTGTAACAGTATCTTCAGAAATATACCTTTTTGTATCTGCTCCTTATGCTCAGTTGTAGCTGAGAAGAAGTTTGTGGAGGCTTTGTTTTTAATTGTATGAGTGTTTGTGAGGGCAGTGTACTTTCCTTTCATTAAAGAGATGTAAGGGAGCAGAACAATTTACTTCTACCATGTGTGCTTCTTGTTTGTTTCACCTTGCTTTGAACAATAAAAACAGGCTTATCAGTGCTGCAGAATATGTATTTAGTAAACAGATGTGATGTCTTCCTTAGTCTGCATACAGTTCCCAGAGTATTTGCTGCTGCTTGGCAAAGCACTAAACAGGACCAGAGTGAGATAAGACAAGTCTTTCCAATGTGGCTCATGCATTAAAATAAACTTTCCAGTAGACAAGTTCAGCAAACCAGAGTCTGAGTATTTTTATTGAAGTTTTTGTTTAGAATGAAATCTTTAAACGAGCTTTATCTTTAGCCAGTCAACGAGGCACTGCTGGTACATTCTGCATTAGGCTGGTGAGGATAATGAAAAGAATGGTATGACAAAATGAAGTTGGTAGAAATACCTATTCATATGTGCCGATGAGGATAACTTAGCCTCTGCTCTACATAGTTTTACAAAGGGAACATCAAGGATCAATTTCTCCTGACCTAGGGTTACCATATTTCAGCACGGAAAAAAGAGGACGGGAGGAGCCCCGCCCCCGTCCTGCCCTAGCCCCGCCCCCGTCCTGCCCTAGCCCCGCCCCTTCCACTCCCCGCCCCCCTCAGAACCCCAACCCTCCCCCTGCTCCTTGTTCCCTGACTGCCCCCTCCTGGGACCCCTGCCC
>NW_020664436.1:61824469-61886370 GCF_002925995.2 Terrapene triunguis
CCCTGACTGCCCAAAACTTTCTCCACTCCCCCCAAGAAGCCCCCCCCTGAACTCCCGACCCCCCCGTTTCTTGACTGCCCCCTCCAGAACCTCCCTGCCCCTTCTCCTGTCCCCCTTACCGTGCTGCTCAGAACAGGGTGTTGGGCTCTGTGCGAGCCGGACACGTGGCTGCGCTCCCCAGCACAACACACAACCTGGTCCCTGGCCCTACACAGAGCTGCTGGAGCGGGGCTGCCGGGGAGGAGGAGCTGCCGGCTCAGAATGCAGGGAGGGAGGGAGGGGGAGGAGGAGCTCCTCTACAGCTGCTCCGGAGTCCAGCCCATGACTTTCCTGCAGCCCTCCCAGCCGCTCGCTCTGCTCTGCCGGGGGAGGGGGGAAATCCCGGACATTTTGAGTGATTTACAAATTCCCCCCGGACGCTATTTTTAGCACAAAAAGGAGGACATGTCCGGGTAAATCCGGACGAATGGTAACCCTACCTGACCTTAAATGCGATTATTTTCTTCCTAAGGAAAGAAATGAGCAAAAATCCAGTTACTTCTCCTCAGGGATTCTAATAGGATGGTATAATACATTAAACAACTTTTCAGACACCCTTTTGAGTGATCAGTTGGAGGTATAAAAGAGGAAGGAAGACAAGGGCACATGATCTGAGGACCAAAAATAAGAGCCATCCTTTTGGTGTTTGCAAAAATGAGGAGGGGAGGGGGTCAGCCCTAACCAAAGAGGCCTTTTCAGTTGAAGCTGGTTAATAGCTTGTCCTAGAATTCTTTGGCCCTGTTTACAATTTCTTTCATGATATGCATCTTAATTTTCAACTGGTCCGATGGAGAAAATAGCTTTGCCTCTTGCCTTATATGCATCCTTTGAACAAATTATAAATGAGTAGTAGGATAAACATAATGGAAGGAAAATAAATAGGTATGACTTTACATCTTAAATATTGCAATACAATAAATCTAATTTTACCCTGATTCCTAAGGCTGACATATCAGTAGCCTGCTGCTTATAGAATGTCTTCTTTCCTTAGAGGGAGAGTTAGAGATGGAGGCTTCTTTCAGGTGAAGATATAAAGCCTTTTCTGCTGCTTTACAAATCTCTATATCATCCACATACTTTGCCAAGGTGAAACTATCTTGGCATAATGATCTTAAGAATAACTATCCTACTAAAGATGCAGCTTTCAAAGCTACACTCCATGAAATGTCTGGCTCCTTCATTTGTTTCATATGCTTCAGTGGATTTGAATCAAGAATACAGTAAGAGTTGAGATTGCAAACAAAGCTGCAAAGAGAGGTCTGTGGATGCAGTTTTGTAAATCTGATAACTTTCAAGCAATTGTTAGTTTCAAAAAATGAACTGGAGGATCTTCATTTGGGCAAACATTCATAATGGTGGTGGAATCACTGCAGATGGTTTGTTAGTAAAAAATCTTTTATCTCAATTATGTGATAAAGGAAGATATTGAACAGAACTGGACCCAAAACTGATCCCTGCAGAATTCCACACGATATGCCCTTCCAGCTTGACTGTGAACCACTGATAAGTATTCTCTGGGAATGATTTTCCAACCAGTTTTGCACCCACCTTCTAGTAACTTCATCTAGGTTATATTTCCCTAATTTGTCTGAGACGGTGTTGCAAGACAATATCAAAAGCCTTACATCTACCACTCCCCCTCCCCCCCCCCCCCCCCCCCCCCCCCCCCGCATCCACAAGGCTTGTTATCCTGTCAAAGAAAGCTATTAGGTTGGTTTGATATCATTTGTTCTTGACTGGTCTCTAATTCCCCAGGTTGTCCTTATTTCCCGTTATAGATTGGTACTATAGTTGTCACTTTCCAGTCCTCTGGAATCTCACGCGTCTTCCATTATTTTTCAAAGATAATAGCTAATGGCTCAGATATAGCCTTTGTCTGCTTCATGGGTACTCTAGGATGTATTTTATCAGGCTCTGGTGATTTGAAGACATCTAACTTGTCTAAGTAATTTTTAGCTTGTTCTTTCCTTATTTTACCCTCTGATCCTACCTCATTTTCACTGGCATTCACTGTTAGATGTCCAATTGCTACTATTTGGTGAAAACTGAAACAAAAAAGACATTGAGCACTTCTGCCATTTCACATTTTCTGTTGTTCTATTATTATCCTTTGTAATTTGACCTAGTTTCCACTTTTTGTAGGACTTTTTTGCGTTTCAGATCATTGAAGATCTCCTGGTTAAGCCAGGCTGGTGGTCTTTTGCCATACTTCCTGTCTTTCCTATGCAGTGGCGTAGTTAGCTCTTGTACCCTTAATAATGTCTCTTTGAAAAACTGTCAACTCTCTTGAACTTTTTTCCCTTAGACTTGCTTCCCATGGGCTCTTACCAACCAACTCCCTGAGTTTGCTAAAGTCTGCCTTCTTGAAATCCATTATCTTTATTGTGCTGTTTTCCCTCCTGCTATTCCTTAGAATCAAGAACTTACCATTTCCACTCAAGCTGCCTTCCACTTTCAAATTCTCAACCAGTTTGTCTAAATGAAATCTAGAACAGCCTCTCCCCAGTAGCTTTCTCTACTTCCTGAAATAAAAAAAATTGTCTCTAATACATTCTGAGAACTCGTTGGATAATCTGTGTCCTGCTGTGTTACTTTCCCAACAGATGTCTGGGTAATTGAAGTCCCCCATCACCACCAGCAAGTCCTGTGCTTTGGATGATTTTGATTATAAAAAAAAAAAAGTCTTATCCACCTCTTCTTCATGGTTTGGTGGTGTGCAGTAGACCCCCTACTGTGACATCACCCTTTTTTTTTTTTTTTTAAACCCCTTTTATCCTTACCCAGAGACTTTCAACAGGTCTGTCTCCTATTTCCTTCTCAACCTCAGTCCAAGTGTATAGATTTTTGATAGATAAGGCAACACCTCCTCCCTTTTCCCCCTTGCTTGTCCTTCCTGAGCAAGCTGTACCCTTCTATATCAATATTCCAGTCGTGTATTATCCCACCCAAGTAACTTGCAGCCAGGCATTAACCTCCAGAATGTATCTCTCTCTACCTGGGCCCCCACACTTTTAAAAGAAAGCTACTTGCGCCCCCAGCTCCTTCACCATTACTCCCAGAGCCCTGTAGTCTCTTCTGAGCTGCTCCGAGTCATACCTCACAGTATCGTTAGTGTTCACATGGATGAGTAGCATGATGTAGCAGTAAGAGGACTGGATGATCCTTGACAATCCTTGTGTAACATCTTGGATATCGGCTCCTGGCAGGCAGCACACCTCCCGGGAGGAGAGAATGCTTACGAACAACAGTCTCAAACCAATTTTGGAGCTAGAAATAATGTCCAGACTTCTGTTTTGTGGTTCTCTTAAAGATTACTGGAGTAGTCCTCTAGCAGGCCTCTGTTGGGTTTATGGGAGCAGTGAGACATTGCAAATGTAGTTGATGGACCAAGTTGTGTGTCAGAATATTTTTCAGTATTGGCAACAAACTTCTTGAAGACACTTGATGACCAGGATAAGCAGGTGAATGATTGGCAGACAGATGGGATGGGCTTAAACAGCAGGCTGCAACTTTATTAATTATACTTCAGGGAGGGCTGCTACACTTCCTGACCTCTGTTCTCTGATACCAGGCATTAATTGGTTCCTGTGTGGGTTACAGGGCTGTGATCAGAAAGCAAACAGTTATTCTGGGTAGTCAAGGGAGGGTCTACCCATTGACTAAGCTCTGTTGTGAAATCTTTCTGCCCTCCTCCCACAACTCCCCATGTAAGGTGGGGGGGGGGAGGTGGAGTGACAGAGGCCACAAGGTTGGATGGGGGCAGGATCTCAGGTCTGAGACTTCAGGTTCCACCTTCCACCCCACTGAGCATGAAGTCCAGCTGCGCAATCCTGGGTCTCATTTATGTCTGCGTGATGGCCCTTTCAGACTTTACCTTCACTAGCCATGGGGAACACCAGTGATTAGCATGAACTCATCTCACACCCACTAAGCCCTGGTACCCATCTTCTGCCTGACCCAGTGCCTGGTCAAGGGGCCAAATGTCTGCCACAGCCTATGTCAGATGTACTCTGTTATCTCTAAGAAGCTCAGGACCATTGTTATGGATATCCCTGTGTTATCACTGCCCTCCCTCTGAGCTCCCAAAATAATCCTGGCCACCTCATGGTTCACATTTTTTAGTGCTTGCCCCCACGCAGGCTTACTCAATGCTTCCTTCGTCAAACTCCTCTTGCAAACATCTGACCAAACCAAGGGCGTGTGAAGCCATGACTGCATAATCCACTCTACGTCTCTATATGTCCTAATTCTTAAACATAAGAATGGGCAAAGGGAAAGATACTGGGAAAAGTAGTCTCTTATATCTAGAAGATTGGCAGGGGGTTCTTGGGAATAGATAGATGGTGAGCCCCACCCAAGTTACTGGACTTTAGGCTGACTTTGGCTTTTCTTTCACATAACATTATAATTTTGGAACAGCCTCCCAAATAATCTCTTAAACCCATTCTATACCGTGGAGCATTCCATCTTTTATGCTCATATGTCACTGATTTTAGTTCTATATTGTTTATGCAGTCTTTTGAACCCATTATATATCTTTTAGAAGCTGCATATGTTGTTTGTGTAGCACAGCCTATTTATTCTACAGCCAATTCTTTATACGCTAATGGCACTACAAAAATATGATTCTTGCTAATTGGGAAACTCACTAACTTCATAGTAGTTTTTAACCACTCTAGCAATTGACAGCCACCCTTGTGCTATTGCACTCCTTGGCCCCTGCCCTAAAATTCAGATCTTTCATCTATAATACAAACTCACTTAAAGTGTCCTTGTGCTATCTGAATGTATGACAGAATCATTAGTACTAATGTGCTGACCTCTCTGGCATTTTTAACTGAAGCGTCAGCTAAGTTCAGTTCTGCAAAATGAAGGCAACATTTGAACAGAATATTTTGAGAGCAATCAGGCACTAGGTTAAGTAACTTTTAAACGATCAGTATTCAGAAATCCTACATCTCTCATTGAAATGACATTATCAAATTATGTAGGTTGTCATACACTTTAGAGGAGCAGGCATGAAGAATCCATTGGAAATTTTTCCCTGTTAAAGCAACTTCATGTTCCATGAAAGCTTATACATAATATTGATATGTAAAATCACATTGGGCCAAGAGCATCTGGAGGAGGACTGACATTAGAAATGTGAAAGATTATGTGCTTTTATTATTCCATTTTTATAATTAATACATCTACTCAATGTAATTTCTCTTTTAAACAGTCTATTAGATTGAGAGCAAACCTTGGTCAAGATGGAAGTCTAACAAAAACATATTTGATCTGGGAGCACATTCTGTGCACAGGTACTGAGTCACTTGTAGGAGAACACTACTAGAGAAGAAGCAGACCAAGATGTGGGGCACTTTAGACACAACTGCGGAGGGATCAGAGCTAGTCAGCACTAGAGTTGTACAGCATCTTTAAGGAAGAAAAACTAACAGTGTTATGCTTAGAATCATTTGTTTCCCTCTTCTGCGTGCTGACATTTGGTATTAATGGAGTTTAACACTCACAAAGTAAGGTGAAGGATGGTGAACTTGAGATATTTCTTCTGCTATAATTGATATTGTGAATACATTATATATAGCATGCATTAGCATGCCATTGTGTCCTTATGAAACTAACACTGGATTTTTTCGTATGAAACTGAGGTTCAAACTCTAACTATATGTATTTATATCCCTAGAATGCAGAAATTTCAGTTTTTGAAGTAAACATCCGTTTTGTTGGTGGACTGCTTTCAGCATATTATCTTTCTGGAGAAGAGGTAAGATTATCTATCTGCATTGTCAATCTAAACTTCAAATCATCCACATGATTAGCATTGGATAATGTATTATTTCCTCTCCATTCTCAGTGTTGAATTTAAATGGTGTCTATTCTGTTTGTTGCCATGGTTTTTGAAAATGCTGACTGGGTCCACTCTGAAAGTCGGCCTGTTGAAGATTTGTGCTCCCCCCACCCCCAAGGTTATTGTTTTGTATAAATCTAATGAATGGGGAAAATGTCTCAATTGTAAAACTGTGATAAATGTACATGACAGGTGTTACATTCAAGTACAGAGTAGTGAAGTTTGCTGATGCTGCTGGAGGTGGGTTTGGATGACATGCTTCTCACAGGCCAGTTTGGAGTGTATTGTCATCCACTTGCACAATTTACAACTCTGACAGGACTAATTATTCATCCAAGTGTTAGCAAAACTGCAGTTGGAAGATATGACTGGAGACACTATTGATATGATTGGAGGGGGAGCGGAATGAATAACTGGCATACAGATGCCAAAGGAGACCCCTAAAAATACCACTGCTCAGGGGTCTTAGGTGAGTTGGTATGAAATTTGGGAGAGTAGGCTCCCTGTGGTATTCTGGCCAGCTGCAGGAAGAGAATGAAGATGATCGTTGTGTAGTTTTTAACTTTTTTCCTGATCCTCAGTTGTATAGATATGGAGGACGAAGAGCTGGAATTTGTCCTCTAATCTCAAACAGAGAGTGGTGTCAATCTTTACTTGTTTCTCATAGCTAGTCTGGAGGCCTCAGGGACCACAAAGGCAGTAGCCCTCCTAGCAGTATGAGCATGCTGGCAACTATTGCAGAAGCCTTGATAGCTGCTGCTAGATATTTCTTCTTAACTTCCTTGGCAATGTTATGATGCCTGTTTTTCTTGAGCAAACCCAAGCAAGCACTCCTCAAGATGCTCTTCACAGTGGCAATTACACAGAAGGCGTTGGATTTATAGTTAAAATTCTAAAGGTTCCATGTTCAGACTCCCCTGTTCAAGTTCTCTGAAGCAGTTTATACTCTCGCATAGATACATTGTTCCAAATTCAACATTATTACTGATAGAAAATCCCAGAGGCTGGAACTAACCATATTTTTGTCGTTAGTAAATAATGTACATTTTAACTGAGATGTTTCATCTGACACTTGAAGGAAATCAGCCGTCATTCTACCATAACTTATTGACCCAGAAATGAGTGCATCTAGAGTAATTTTAGAAACAAAAATATTGTTTTTTTCTGATTAAATAGTTGTACTCAACCAATAATGTCTCTTCCACCAAAGCTGCTGCTGCTCACAAACTCTGGTGAGCTTTTCTCAATATAACCTATTGTTAACATTTAATTAAGCAGTAGTAACAGATGTGGAGAACATTTCTTGGCAGTTAATGACCAGCTAAAGGAGTAAAGGGCTCTGAACTCAATTTGTCATTAACTGCCAAGAAATATTTGACCTGTCCGTTATTAGGTCTATTCTAAACCATCAAAATATAAACATATAAAGAGAAAATTAATGATCTTGTGCGATTATGCATAAACACACACTACTTATCATGGATACAGTATTCTGTTCTAGTACTTACATTCCTCTAGAAATTACTTACCAGTATACTAACTAGTATTCTTATTTTTGTCAGACAATTCTGAATTGACAAGTGTGAGATCATGAATTCCCTAAACAGTTATCTAGTTTAAAGAAAACAGTTTCTGTTGGCACTCCCCAAAGAAAAACTTTTGGCTTATTTTCCATTCTCATTTAGAAATATTTTGATTTTGCATTAATAGATAATTTTCCACTTCAAATTCAGCTACTTGAGTTCTCTGAACTGCTATCTAGAATTATGTCACGGGGTAGCTGCATATCTCTAAGATGTAGACTGGAAAGAACTTACGTTAGTTCATCTGAAAGTCTCTGGGATGTTGGTCCTTTTTTCCTGTATTAGAAATTAACATTTTTGGACTTCATGGTCTCATTATTCATTTCAGAAAATCAACAAGGTATGGTTGTCCCTGCAGTTGTCAGGTAGCTACTTTTTGTGTCCTATGCTGTGGCTGCTTGGGTTCTTGAGCATAATTTATACATGGCCGCTGTTGAAGCTTTATTTGAAACACCTTTTTAAATCAAACATTTCAAAGTGTAGGAATTCTTTTCCTCTTGACAAAAATGCCTAATATTAATAGAAACAATGGTTTTGGTGGTAATTCTTTTGCCCAGTTAGGTGGACTTTTTTCCAGCAGCAAATAAGTTGGTTTATTAAGCAACTGACAAACGATTTATGATGTTTCAATACAGACACTCCTCACTCTTTCTCGAGGCTAAGTATTAGAATTTATTTTAAAGTACAGTGGTCATTTACCTGTCTTGTTACGAGATATAACTTGTGAACTGCTTTGAAGATATGTTTGTTTTTTTAGAACACATTTAAATTTATTTTCTTTAAAATATATGCCCCATGATTGTTTTTCCTGGCTTTAGTTATGCCCGCACCCAGCTTATGGCAAGGGAAGTGCTACATATGTACTCCCAAATTGCTCTACCAGTGTCGTCAGACCAAATTTGTAATAACCCTGATATTCAAGTTAGACTTAAACCCTTCCCCTCCTTTTATCAAACTAGTAGTTGTAGTAATGGTTTAAGTTCAGTGTCTTGACATATTTCTGGTAGGCCTCTTTAAAAAGATTCTTACGTTTCAGAAACCGTGAACTACAAATTATCTAATGAAGGTAAACTCTGGAAATGATGATTAAAAAGCTGAACATGGCAAGCTTTAATATAATATAATATGACATGTTCTGTCTAAAAAGATTTTGGGGAAATAGTCTTCATGTTTAAATGATAAATTTATGGTAATTGATTGCTTGGGAAGGAAAATTTTAAACATATCCTTTATTGAATATTTCTGTATTGTTTTTAATATCTTCAGCCACAGTTCAGAATAATCTTTGTAATACCTCTATGACCCTTACTCATATGAGTAAGCCTTTGTAAGTAATCAGAACAGCTTGTGTGAGTAAAGTTTGGAAGATCAGATCCTTGGCTCTTCCTAGTCATCAGATTGCCTATGAAAAGTGTAATTTTGATGTGTTTTTTTCCAGTACTGTAATTAAAGGCAGCTTTGGTTATGTAAAAAGAAGTTACATAATAAAGTTATAATAGCTTTGGAATTAAATGTCCATAGTTAACCTAAAATTGCAACATATTGCATGTCCCATAGTTATTTGTAAATTTAAGTTTAATCATAATTAACAAGCAATATTGTAACACATTGAGTAGATTCTAAAACATCTTGCTTGCACTAAAATTCATTCAAATAAAATCACTAATATAGCTCATTTTTAAAATGTGATAGACATTGAGTACTTTGGTTGTCTGATAGCCAAGTCTTTACGTGGCATATTTGACACATCTTGTTGCTGTAATTACATGAAAACCCACTAGAAAAAAAAAATTCGTTACTGGATTTAATCAGGCTACCATGAATGATATACAAGTATTAAAACAATTAGATTTGAAGCCAAGAGATCAGTTTGTATGTGGATTTAAATGTTAGTCTTAAAATAGAGAGAACACACAAGAAATGTCAAACGTGACTAAGACGAGCTAAACTTTTCATCAATGTTAAGAGAACTTCAAGTATTTATTGACAACATAATCTGAAAAGAAGTCTTAGATTTTAAGCTCTTTTCTTTTGTTGTGTGTCTGGATTACTACAAAATATTGTGTATGTAACTGAAGACTGTTTCCTTGCTATTTATCTATCAGATTTGCTATGGGTTAATGGAGTTCATTTATGAGGGAGGAATTAGGGATAAAGTTGAATTGGGGATGGGAGAGAGGAATCATCATTTGTCTGGAAGTAATAAAAATCTTCGGGAGTTTTGTTTTGCTTTCCTTGAGGGTGCCACTAATACTGATTTTCCTCTTTAGTTTGACCACTCTCTTACAGTTCATATACAGTTAGACAATGCATGTATTATTTTATCTTCAGTTCTGCTTATGGCATGGTCACTATAGCTTATAATAGTGGGCCAAGTTTCATGCAAATTTTTGCTTAATTGCTAAAGGAATTAAAATGACTAAGTCTGTTAACACAGTATGACTGACTGTGATTCCAGTTCTTGACTACCACTATGCTCTCTTCTTTATTGTCCTGGGAGGACAGCTACTGAGGGAGGACGGTGTTAGAGCTGCCATGTGATGGCCACCATATGCTGCACCCATAAAAGAGGTTTTGCTGGAGGGGAAGCTTCCTGAGCATGCCTCACCATACCTTCTCCCTGTCCCCACTCTCTATTTTCTGCTGGTGGGAACACCACAAACTCCTGTCTAGTCATATGAACAAAACTAGTTTTTAACAACTTTTTGGAGTCAAGCTCTTGATCTGCTAACAATAACCAGCAACTGAGCGGCTAACTGGAATCCCCACAAGAGCTGTCCTACTACTGCTTTGCAGCACTGCAATCCCAGGTAAGTCTGGAAGAACTGTGGTCTTATTATCAATAAACATGATAGCTTCCCTCTCAAGCTGTTGTCATTGATAACTATACATGGATATTAGAAAAATGAGAGCTGTCCAGAAGGGACAGGCAGTTCTTTGACTTACTCTTTGATTTTTATCATTGGCTGCTGTTTTTTAGTGATGAATTTTCTTCTAGTATGGGCACTCCTTTCCTATCCCCCCACACCTGACAGGACAATAACCAGACACTTCTTGTTAGATTGGGGTGGGGGGTGGGAGGGAGGGGCTCATAGATGGTCACAGTATAGGGCACTTGGACATCCCAGGTAATCAGGAGAAACACACATCCCCTGGAATTCAGAGCCATCTGAGAAGCATGCAGGGCATTCATACCATTAATCCAGTCTCAGCACATTCTCATAATGTCAGACAACATTACAACTGATCTGCATAAACAAACAGGAAGTAGCAAGATCCATTCTGCTGTGCAAACAAGTGGCCAATTTATAGAACTGGTATATCAAGAACCACAACACCCTGTCTGCAGCGTACCTTGCAGGAACCCAGAATTCACTGGCGGACAGACTCAGCAGGCACTTTAGCTTCCACTCGCAGATGGTGGTATACAGCTAAGTGGTGAACAGATTCTTCACTCAGTGGGGAATCCTATCCCGCCTTCCAGACAAACAGAAATGCAACACATACTGTTCCATAGAGTTAAAGGCCAGGAGGGACCACCTGATCATCTAGTCTGGCCTCCTGTGTATCACAGGTCATCAATAGCACCCACACATTAAACAACTGAAATTAGACCTAAGTATTACAGCCCATAGAAGACTAGACTATTACATGCCACAGGCAGAAAATAGGAAGGACCGAGGTGCACCAATGCCCAACACGCCTGCAATGCCAGGGAAATGATTAAGTGAGAGACACCTGGATAATCCTGGCAAGTGATCTGCACCCGTGCTCCAGGAGAGCTCAGGGCTAGTTCTCCAGAGACGATCTTCTACTCCCTTGGATAGATGGTTTGAACAATGTCTTTCCTCCTATCCTGCTGCTTCCTCAAGTAATGTGGAAGATTTGACAGGACAGAGCATGAGTTGTCATCATGCCCAAATGGCCTAGACAATTCGGGTTCCAAGGTCTTCTGCATATGTCAGCCCAGCTGCCTGCCCATCAGTGTTCTTCCCTTCCTAGACCTCTTGACTCAATAGAACGGTAGGGTCGGACATCCCAATCCAGAAGCTCTTTGCCTCACCTTGTTATTTGGATGGGCATTGGATCTAGAACATTCCTGTTCTGCAACTCTGCAAGCCATTCTTACTAATAGCAGAAAGGAGCTCACCAGAAAATGTTACCTCTCGGGGCCCAACACCATCATATGTCCCCCGAGACAACAGATATTACTTGACATATTGGGTTACCGCCTTACCCTCAAGATGACAGTTCTTTCCCTTAGCTGGATACAGGTTCACCTGGCAGCAATCGACATATCTTCCTCCAGTGCATAGCTACCCTGTAATTACTCACCCACTCACCTCCAGGTTCTCAGAGGGCTTAAGTAGAACTTTCCCACTGGTAATAAAACTGACCCCTCAATGGAACCTTAATTAACTCTTTCAACACTTATCGAGATATTTTTCAACCCTGTTAGCCTTCATAGACAAGTGAAGCACTTACTTTCCTCGTTACCTCAGCCAGACAGATAAACTGGGAGCCCCAATGGCAGGCCCTCTGTATGCAATATTTACCCCTACAGTAGTTTTGGAATTTCCCATAAACCCCCAAACTAGCAACTCCCCTGTATTCTTCCCAAAGCCCCAAGCCTCCAGCGAAGAGAGAACTTTATTCCTTCAACATGAGATGAGTTTTTGATTGTTACCTACAGAGAACAAAACAGGTCAGAAAGCCAAACTTGGGTTGTTTGTTGCCTTAGCGAAACAAGCTTGAGGACTAGTTATTTCCTCCCAGACGGTCTTCCAATTGGATTTCTGGCTGTATTCTACTTTATCAGCTTGTACATCTTCTTCCCCCACACAGGATCTGGGTTCACTCTATAGGAGCACAAGCAGCCTCAGTAGCATCATTTCAAGAGGGTACATTTGCTTGTTATTTGCAAGGCAGTAACGTGGAGTTCCATTCACAAGACGCCACACCTTGGTCCAAGCCTCCTCCACTGATGCATTCTTTGGGACAATGGTTCTACAAGTAGCTAGGCCACGTTGCACCCTCCTCACCAAGTAGTACTTATCAGTCACACACAGTGGGATACACATAGGGACCAGCACTCAAAGAAGAAAGGGAAGTTGCTTACCCTTCATAATTGGAGTTTGAGGTGTGTGCAGAGGATGGAACTTCTGTTTTGTGAATAATGTTGAAATTTTGAAAATGGGTTTCATTCCAAAAGGAAGTGAAAATGAAAATTAGAAATTCTTCATGAAGGAAAATTCTGGAAAAAAAATCACTTTGGGTTGATCAAATGTTTTGTTTTGATTTTGACTATATTTTAGAACTTTATTTAACATTTAAAAAAATTTTAAAAAGAAAAGTTTCAAAATGGAAAATCAGAATGTTTTGCTCTGAAAATGTCTACAGGACATGTAAACATGGTTGAAACTGTTCCGTTTTTTGTTTTTGTTTTTTCTCTCTAAAACTAAGTTCCAGTAAAGTCAACCTGATTTCGTGAAGTGTTTTGGTTCTTATGGAACTGCATATTCTGGCAGACTATAGCTGAGTTAAAATTTCTCCGACTACCTGTGTTTGGCATTCACATAGCTATAAGTTAACATCCCAGGAAGATGATTGTGGACAGTTTTATATTTTAGTGCTATTGTCTGTCAGCAAAATTAACCAAGTACAAAGGTTTATTTTGTCCATTGTCGCTAAACCCCAATTATCTGAAATTTAGATGATCAAAAATGTGAAAATAGACCATTATGATTTTAAGGAATATGTCTCCTGAGCCATTCAGACAATCAGAATGTAAATGATGTGATGTTAGTCACAAAATATGTTATACCAATAGAATAAAAACCATCAGGATCTTATTAAGAGGGATAAGGCAAAGATGCCACATTTATTGTAAATATAATGATAAAAAGATAAAAGTAAACAACGTTGTTTGACTACTTATTTCTATCACTACTTATTCCTTATACACACACACACACACACACACATATATATAGATAGATAGATTTAGTCACACAATCATTCATTCAAGTTCTGTATAGGTGTTATAATTACCAGCCTAGAAGTTGCTCATGCCAAGTTACTGGCCAGGTAGCTTGGTCATGAGGATGGAGCCGAGTCTTGTGTCAGATGCACCTGATGCTCCTGGAGGTTGGCAGCAGAACCAGAGAGACTCAAAGTCATCAGTCTTTAGAGTCCATTTTTATAGGAATTAATTCCTATGTTAGTCTATGGGAGCTGTTTCATCCTGCTGTTGCTGACTCAATCAGCAGATGGCACATTTCTGTCCAAAGTGGCACATTCCTGGTGGCTCCACACTGTCCAAAGTTTGTGTTTCTCATCCTTCCAGGTGATGGGGTGGATCCCAGTTTACCCTCCGGGGGTTTTTTGGTCATCCACTTGACACATTTTTTAGCCGATGGATACTTCCTTTCTAGGCTGGCACCTCCCTAACCATTCATGTATATCAAGCATTCATCAGCATACATTCCATACCCTAACCATATTTTAATTTACTGTCTCCACCACTTTCAGAGTGTATGCTAATTCATTTGAGACTCCCGGCCCTTTAATCACTGAGGGTGGGGGGTCTGTCCTAGGAGCCGTTGAATGAAGTGAAAGTTACTTAACAGCTTACAGTGTTTGTTTACATTGTATCAATTACTTCAAGAACAAAGTCAGTTAACTTGTTTGTAAGTTTTACATAGTAGTAAAGTATCTTTCACAGGATAGATATAATCAATGGTTTCTACAGACAGTAGCTTACAAGTTTTAACAGAAGACCCAAGAGATTTTTGTACTTGGTGAAACTGTTGGATTTTAAAGTGTGGGGGGACAAATTGAGGGGGTCACTGTCACTTGGGGGAATCACTGTTAGTACCTTCTTTAATATCCCTACAAATATACTACTTGTGTATGAAATGTAGATACGAGATGAAAGAACTCGTCACTTAAATGCAAATTTGTTACTTTTATTATAAAGTGTTCCACCATTCAATAAATTATTTCTAATTATACTTCATTTTAGTTGTATTCCAGTTTAATTATATGTTGAATATTTAATTGATCAGTACTATAAATGGCTAAAATATGAGCAATCTACAGAAGACAAATAGAAACAAAAAGATACGCTATCCTGTTGTGTGCATATATTATAAAACAAAAGCAATAGTATTCTAGCATTTAATCTTTTTTAATGACTTAAAGAACAAGAGTAGTCTCTTACTTGAAAAGGGGGACTAAGAAGTGTTCCTCTGCTCTGACTATGGCAAGCTTTCCAGAGAACAGCTCAGCTGTGAAGGAAGTTGCTCTTTTGTTTCCTCCGCTCACAAGCAAACTGAGGCGTATACCCATTTGAGGAGGGTAGTACAAGGTAATTCTCAGGATAGGTTTGATGACAGGGAGGAATAAGAAAAATATGTAAGACTCTAGACATGCTTACATTATCTGTGAAAATTTAAGAAAAAAATCTAGTCCCTTTTCCCTATAAAAAGAACACGAGAACTCTTCCTAGTCAAGAGTAAAGTAAAACCAGGCTTTTTCTCAGACTCTGAATATTCTCTTGTCAGTTCCCTTCATAGCCAATAACAAATTCCTCAAATCGGCCTGCAAGTTTGAAGATACTTTCTAAATATATTCAGTAGTCAGTCATGTGCTAAGATTCTTCTGTTCTATCAGGCTTTATTTCAAGGATCCTTTTGACACACATTAATTCAGCTCATCACAATGGTGATCAGTTTTAGCCGGAACCCTCACTTCCTTCTGCTTGTAGGTCACTTGTTGCATGGATTGGGAAAGTTATTAAATTCAAGTTTCAATATATGGGGAGGGGAGAGGAGGAGGTAGAGAGGGAAACTGCTTAAGTCTATAAACCACATTTTCCTGACTGCAATTGATGCCACGTGTTTTGTCTAAGCAACACTAAAAATGTCAGTGCAAAATCAGTATTATGGGTAAAACATTGAGCTGGAGATTTTGCTTCTAAACTAAGGTTTACCCTTAATTTTCCCTTCAAGGACCCAAATTGTGAGGGTACCAGCTACCATTTAAAGAAACTTAATGAGTAAGCATTTGCTGTTCCTGACAGTCATAAGGATAAACTGCAGTCTGCCAAGCCCAAGTATTTTTCAAAAGCTATCCTGTCAGTTTTCACTGTAAATACAAGAGCTAAAATTATTCTACGATTAGGTTCAGTGCTTTAGTTGACAATGTTCTCCAGAGTCACTGCCCTCTAAGATCACTACTTTGACAGGTTAGTTCTAGGTCATAGATCTAAAGGAAAACTTGACGCTACCATAATGTAAATCCTGTTTGGCGACTGCCTGGAGCAGAGCTTCTATTCTGTCTCAAGCCTGAATAAATATCCCTTCAGTATTTTTCTTTAACAGGCTCTGTCTGTTTCTTTCTCTCCTGCGGGGGGGCAGATTGAGATTAATTAAAATGTTGCAAACAATTTAAATCAGTAGGGGTACTTCAATAAGTCAATTAATGTAATGTGCAGTAGTAAGTGAAACATCTTACATTTACACTGTCACCATTTACCTCACCACTGAATGTGCTCTTCTCTGAATTTTGAGTTCTAAACTCATGTGGGTGCACTTGATGATCTTGAAGCTGGTGACAGTCCTCTCTTGGTCCAGTAAAACAGCCCAGCCAAAGCAACAAGGAGCAGAGCAATTCTAATTTGAGATCATTCCAAGCTACACACCTCCTCTGAAGACAGGAGTTGTTTAAAGGAGGGGTCAGTATTGCTGGATTCTGGTTAGAGGATAAGATCACTTGGTCTCTTATCAGACTCAAGCAACCCCTTAGTCTTTTCGTTATCCCCCTTCCCTTGCAAGCACTTTCCCAAACAATAAAGGTGGTGGTTACTCACAATGCCTTCACCGCAAGCCCACCTCAGTTCTGGGCACAGCAACAGTCTCTGCCCTGGTTCCAGTGAAGCCCAGCAGCAGCCACCATGGCTCCCTGCTTGGTCAAAACCCCAGCAGACTCTCACCAGTAGCTTCTGGATCTCCCACCAAGAGCTCTCCCTCCAACCCCTGCAAGGAGAAGTCTGTGTCTCTTGCCCAAGGCATCATTGGATTTGTAGTCTCCAAGGCTGGACTGCAGCGCACATGTTCTTCCCAACTGGAACACTCTTAATTAAGTTCAGAGGCCTCTCTAGTAACTATAATTAGTAACTATAGTAGAGGCTACTTTTGGGGTCAGGAAGGAATTTTCCTTCATGTCACTAGAAGGGTCCTTAAGGGTATTTCACTTCCCCAGCATGGAGTACAGGTCACTTGCAAGGGTAATGAAGGTATATTTCACTTAACTGAGCAGGGGCCTTGGGCATTGGTGAACCTGACTGTCATGTTCTTTTCCTGTGGCACCTAGTAGGGGTTGTAACACTTTGAGCTTGGTGTAGGGATGGCTGGGTGGTGTCTAGTGGCCTGGCATATACAGGCCATAGTTTGCTCACCCCTGTATTAGGCTGTCAGCTGTGTTTGCAAGCTAAGGAAAGAGTAGGAATAAACAATCAGTTTTCAGAATGGAGAGAGGTGTATAGTGGTGTCCCCTAGGGGTCTGTCCTGGGACCGGTCCTATTTAACATTCATAAATGATCTGGAAAAAGGGTTAGAGAGTGAGGTGGCAAAATTTGGAGGCAATACAAAATTACTCAAGATAGTTAATCCAAAGCAGACTGCAAAGAGTTGCAAAGGGATCTCACAAAACTGGGTGACTGAACAACAAAATGGCAGATGAAATTCAATGTTGATAAATGCAAAGTAATGTACATTGGAAACCATAATCCCAACTATACATTCAAAATGATGGAATCTAAATTAGCTGTTACCACCCAAGGAAGAGATCTTGAAGTTATTGTGGCTAGTTCTCTGAAAACATCCACGCAATGTGCAGTGGCAGTCAAAAAAGCTAACAGCATGTTAGGAACCATTAGGAAAGGGATGAATAAGACAGACAATATTAATACCCCTATATGAATTCGTGGTATGCCCATCTTGAATGCAGCTCTGATCACCCCATCTCAAAAAAGATATATTGGAATTGGAAAAGGTGCAAAGATTAGGGGTATGGAACCACTTCTGTATGAGGAGAGATTAAAAAGGTGGACTTTTCAGCTTGGAAAAGCGGGGACTGTGATAGAGGTCTATAAAATCATGAATGGTGTGGAGAAAGTGAATAAGGAAATGCTATTTACTCCTTCACATAATGCAAGAACTAGGGGTCACCCCATGAAATTAATAGGCAGCAGGTTTAAAACAAACAAAAGAAGGTATTTATTCACACAATGCACAGTCAACCTATGGAACTCTTTTTCCAGGGAAAGTTGTGAAGGCCTAAACTATAGCAGGGTTCAAAAAAGAACTAGTTCCTGGAGGATAGGTCCATCGCTGGCGCAACACCATGCTCCCTAGCCTCTGTTTGCCAGAAGCTGGGAGTGGAGAATGGGATGGATCACTTGATTGCCTGTTCCGTTCACTTTCTCTGAAACACCTGGTATTGCCACTGTCAGAAGACAGGATACTGGGCTAGATGAACTGTTGGTCTGACCCAAAATGGCTATTCTTATGTTCTTAAAGCAGCAGTATTCAAGGTTTTTCAGAAGACCTTAGTTCAGTTTTGTTAGTAGTCTCTTTGGAATTGTTTCCTCTCTTGAGAGACCAGTTGTCTAAATTTTGCAGGTATGGCTAGGTATTTTTGCAAATTAATGAATCCTGGAGATCATCATAATCTAATGGGGTATATTACCTAGTTCAAGGTGTGACGTTGCAGTCTATATGGTTTTATAAAAATATGCTAATGAGTGAATATAATGTAACTGGAATATGCTTCATGCAAAAGGTCTCTTGTAAGGTATCATTACAAAGCTTATAATCTACTGAGTGTGATCATCCTATTTGTATAAATGTACCACTCTTGTACCTGAAACTAGAAATAGGAAATATTACTCTGAGGGCCTATTGTAATTATGTAAAGTGTGGGCCATTAATGGTGGTTTGGAATCTTGATGACTCCCATTAAGTAGGTCCATTGTCTGCAAATGGCTGTGTTTTACCTGTAAGTGTTCCTGTATACCTGTGTGCTGGCAAGTGGGCAATGAAGTCTTGCAGTGACATGTAATCATGTCACCTGAACTGGAATCCATCTTTAACCTGGTGTCTTTCCATTGAGAAGCAGGGGGTGGGAACCCAGTGAGGGACAAAGGATTCCCGCCTTATGCAATAGATATATAAAGGGGTGGAAGAGAACAAAGAGAGAGAGGAGAGCCATCATGAAGAATCCCCTAGCTACCACCTGAGCTGGAACAAGAGCTGTACGAGGGGAAAGAATTGTGCCCAGGCCTGGAAGGCGTCCAGTCTGAGGAAAAAACTTACTGAAGCATCTCTGAGGGTGAGATTATCTGTATTCAGTTTGATTAGACATAGATTTGCGCATTTTATTTTATTTTGCTTGGTGACTTACTTTGTTCTGTCTATTACTACTTGGAACCACTTAAATCCTACTTTCTGTATTTAATAAAATCACTTTTTACTTATTAGTTGACCCAAAGTATGTATTAATACCTGGGGGAGCAAACAGCTGTGCATATCTCTCTATCAGTGTTAGAGGGCGAACAATTTGAGTTTACCCTGCATAAGTTTTATACAGGGTAAAACGGATTTATTTGGGTTTAGACCCCATTGGGAGTTGGGCATCTGAGTGTTAAAGACAGGAACACTTCTGTTAGTTGCTTTCAGGTAAACCTGCAGCTTTGGGGCAAGTAATTCAGACCCTGGGTCTTTGTTAGAGCAGACGGGAGTGTCTGGCTCAGCAAGACAGGGTGCTGGGGTCCTGAGCTGGCAGGGAAAGTAAGGGTAGAAGTAGTCTTGGTACATCAGGTGGCAGCTCCCAGGGGGTTTCTGTGATCCAACCCGTCACACAAGGCTCTGCTGAACCCAAGATCCTTTTCCCCCCTTATTAACATACAAAATCAATATGAAACTCAAATGTTCTCACTCACATTGGCTGCTTCTAGGGCAGTGGTCCCCAAACTGGGGTGCACCCCACTGAGGGAGGGCATGGAGGAACATTCAGGGAGGCATGGGGGGGCCCAGGCCAGCCCTCCTGGGGGGCGGAGAAGGAGTGACACCCAGCCCGGCTCTGCCGCCAACTCTGCTCTGGCCCTGCCCCAGCTGCAGCTCAGGCCCCAGCTGTAGCTCTGCTCCTGGCTGAAGCTGAACCCCCAGCCTTGACTCGCAGCCACGGCTCCACTCCCAACCCTGGCCACAGCTCTGGCTCCAGCTCCAGCCCCGTCACAGCGCCCGGCTGCGGTCCCGCTCCTGTCCGCAGCTCCTGACCACAGTTCCCAGAGGGAAGGGGGAGTGTGGACAGGTTCTATTATGGCTAAGGGGGGGGCATGACAGAAAAAGTTTGGGGACCACTGTTCTAGGGTGACTCCCTCAGGATTACTCAGCCTATATCCCAGATCTTCTCTTTCCAGAGAGTTGCTCCCATCTCCCTTTATATCCAAGTGCAGAAACTAGTCACCTGCCTCCAGGGCTGGCTCTAGGTTTTTTGCCGCCCCAAGCATGTGTTGGCTAATTTACCCAAAGCCTGAGAACGGAGTATGGTAGTGTCATACCTCCTTGCTCATACCAGCCTTTTAAAAAGACTGTAACCATGAAGTTGGAAGCAACTCGCTCATGTCGAAAGATATTAAAATGAAGAGTTAAAACAAACTGGTGCCAAAACGCACATTGACTTGACTTTGTGGTTTTGTCTTCAGAAATGATGGAACACTTGGCCAATAATTTCGCTATTAAATTAGTTCTAAGTAGCTAATTCTTCATGCCAGCACATTCAGAACAAACATTTTTCTCCAAGAGATGAACAAGGGGAAAATTTAATGAAGTCTGGCTACGATTGTCTACTTAAACAGAGTAATTAAATAATGGGATAAAATATTAGTGCTGTGACTTGATCTTGAAAATATGGTGTATGAAAGAAGGTTTAGTGTTTCAGAATATACTTCTACTAGTACAGTACAGTATTACAGAAGAGTTGTATTAGCTACTAGCTGTAGTACCTTACTGTCCTAAACCTAGTGCCTTAATTGTCCCCTTGCTTTTGCCTGAATGATAGCATATCTCTTTAAAATTCTCTGCTTCCATCTCCTTTAGTTCTGACAAGACATATTGCAATATAAAAGTGTACGTAGGGTTCAAGTCATAGTGCAGAACAGTTTTTTGACATTGCTACCATTGTTTAATACAGAGAATAAACAGTTTTTAATGTGCTCTTGCTGTAATTTGTAGAATGATTGCTCCTGTTTCAACTAATCAAAAAGGAGGTAGTAGGTGGTGTGACTCATAGTGTGTACCTGTAATGGTGAAGATTTCAAGACAAAGAAGGGTTGGAAGTAACTTTGGAGCAGCTGGAGGAAGCAAAGAGATTGCATTGAATGGGGAAGGGAAGTGAAAGAGGTAACTCATACTATCTGTACATGCTAATACTTTGGCTCTTCATAGACTCCTCCAGTTATGGTTTCTGGTCCTCCAAACATGAGGATCATTCAGAAATAATATAATGCTCATTTTTCAGCTGCAGAAGAAATAGAATGTTCTGGTTTTATTAACAGAAATAAATTCTAGGTTTCAACTGATGAGTGGGTACGTTTTTAACATAATTAGAGAATTTCGAGAGTACTTAAGAATTGCTCATAAATTTACCACATGTTGGCAACACTGCACTTTATCAATACATTCATCTCAGACTCGAAGTAAAAATTTGGTGGCAATTACCTATTTACCTTTTGTATTCTATTCCCTTAACTTGTTATTGGGCAAGTCATAAAACTATTGCTCACATGTGATTTCCTTACACTAACAAAAAGAAATAACGAATCTCCCTCATGATTTAGAAACTTGATCTCTTGTTGCTCTCAATTAGATCACTTAGTCCCCCTCCCTTATTGCTTTCTATGTATTTGTGTACACAAACTGCAGAAGACTTCACAATCCCTATATTAAATTCAATAAAGGGTACAGGCACTTGGCATTAGTCAGACTTGTTTTGACAAAGCCAATAGGCGTGGTGTCTTAGATGTCAGGTTTTACCAGTCAAATGGACTCTAGCCAGTGATAGCTCACCTCTTTGAAAGAATTCCCAGTAGTAATTAAGAAACCAGACATTCAGGAGAGGGTGACCATCCTTTCCTACCCTGCAAGAGAAAACACATGGTCATTTAGTGCCTCGTAATAGATGTGCCATATGAAGGTGATGGCTAGAGTTTTCTAAGATGTGCTGAATATACTAACCTTTAAAATGTTGCTCGCCTGAAAATTGACCCTCTCTAAAAATGGCATCATGGGGTTCCGTGTATGCTTCTCAGTCATTTCTATATCGGATTACAAAGAGATTTTTTTCTAACTGCCAGTCCTGCCATCTCTGGTTTCACTTCTCACATATACAATAAAGAATTTACAGGCTGAATTTGGCCCTTAGTAACACCTGTCCGGCCATTGCTTTTAATGGAGTGCCTGGACATCACTGGAATTCACTAAACTTTTTTGCTGAGCACAAGAAACTTACTGTCACTTGCCTAAGCAGCTATGACTTGAAGATACACACAGCACAGGTCTGTTAGCAAGAAATTGCCAATGTTTACATAGTCACTATTCAGATTAGAACCACTCTTGAAACTGAATCAACAGATGCATGGTACATGAAGTCACAGTCCTGGGTTCCGAATTTGTCTCAGTTTCTACTGTTGTATACAAAGAATGGGGCACTTGCGAGTAAACTTTAGCCTCTCTATCTCATTAAAATCTTGAATCCTTGCACTATTATGAGGAACACAATGTAAATAAATAGTTTTGAAATCTGCTGTAATTTTTTACCCCCAAAAATAATAATTGTACAGCTCCACTATTGGGTCTGATCTCTGTAAGTGTAAATAAAAAATGTCCCATATTCAGTGGAACTGTTATGGAGGAAAACATCTAGAAACTGCTTCAATCATCGGTTCTTCTTTCAAACTAAATGGAAGATATGTGGTCTCTCTCGGGTGGTGGAGGGAGGCAGGGGGAAATGATGGGGGATCTCTTTATTAAAATGGCAACCTGTTCAGTATCTATCACTGACAAGTTTAGTATAATTACAGTTGTCCTATATTATCCTCTTCTGATAAGTCATCTTACTAATATATGATGTTTCTAGTATGGGAGCTCACAGCAAGAGCTGGTAATTCTTAATCCAATTTCAACTTTAGCCTTTAAACATGAAATATACAGTATAACCTCAGAATTACAAACACCTCGGGAATGGAGATTGTTCGTAACTCTGAACAAAATGTTAAGGTTGTTCTTTTAAAAGTTTACAACTGAACATTGACTTAGTAGAGCTTGGAAACTTTATTATGGAAAAGAAAAATGCTGCTTTTAACCATCTTAATTTAAATGAAACAAGTGCAGAAACAGTTTCCTTACCTTGTCAAATCTTTTTTTAAACTTTCCCTTTATTTTTTTAGTAGTTTACATTTAACACAGGACTGTACTGTACAGTATTTGCTTTTTTTGCTCTCTGCTGCCTGATTGCATGTAAACTCTCTGGTCTTTGTAACTCTGAGGTTCTATTGTATTTAAATATTACATATTCAATTTCTGCCACTTCATGTTTAAACAGAAAAGGAAACAGTTACTTTTTAAAGGAGTACTATATTTTTTTCTTGATGCATAAACAAATCCCACTACTGTTCAGTGGAATTATACATGTGCATCAAGGGGAGAAATAGAGCTGTATAAGAACTTTGAACAGAACAGATGTTGTGCATAAATGACAGTAAAGTAAGCATTAAATGTTGACCTTTCTTGAAGGAAATATTGAACTAGTGTGTTTTAGACTTTTGAGTATAGTGCAGACTTGATGAAACACCCGTACACACATGATGCCTCACCTTATTGGCAGATAAACGGAGGAAATTTGTTGTCCTGCAGAAACCACCACATTTGAGCTGCCATCTTGCATTTTTTCCTGTGTCCATCCACTACTGTTTACAAAAGTTTAACTAATGCACCTATTCACAACTTCTAAAAACAAAAGCACATTTTCTATAGAAGTTGTTGGGCTCATTCCTCTCATGGAGGAAATCGAGGGTGCCAGTCAGATGGAGTGTATGCATAGGACTTCAGATCCAGTGTTTCTACACTACATGAGACCTGCAAGTCTCTGTTTACCTCAAACCCTTTTGATGTAACAGTAATGAGCTCCTCTGAACAACAGTTTCCTCCACTTTTAAATTTAAAGGCAAAGAATTGTCACTGGCGAAAAATGTTTTGTTTAGAAATATATAGATTATACACTAGGAAGTGTGACTTTGCAACAGAATGAAAACAGTACTTACTATTATATGGATGGTCACCTTTATAATATGAAGGAATTCCTCAGCCCTTTGTATCCCAGGGCCAATCTCCAACTACCTGGTTTCTGTTCCTGTTCCATCAAAAGGGGAGTGTCTCAGTTTACTACTGCTTACTCCTAGTAGTTAACACTGCACTGCTACCAGTTGAGGAGATCATTAAATCATTGTTCTGACATACCAATAAGAAATTCAAGTAATTGATACCAAAATTAATAACATTGACTGGAAGTATAAATCAACTATTATGAGTACTGAGTAAAATACTACACCTATTTCTATTGTTTTACTACAAAATTTAATATGAATAAGGACTTTTAAGAAGCATTTGTTTCCCACTAGCAAATAGAACAAGCTTACAAATGTCTTGTGATGCTGAACCTGAAATTTAACATCCCATCTCCTCATTTGCTATTGACATTAAAGAGCAAATAGGACAGCCACTGCCTGCACAAATTGCGTGCCATCAGCGCTTAATTTCAGTCTTTATGTGCCTACCATAGTGATTTAGGAGCTTATTCTATTGCTTAATCATGGCTCAAGGTCACTTAATGTCATTAGAATTAAAAGATATAGCCAGATTTATGAGGCCAGGAATGAACCTTCTGTGAGTGCTTTATGCTGCTTAGAGAATGTAATTATTGATTCACAACATAGCACCTATTAGGTTCCTCCCTCCTTTCACACAAGCTATGCTACGAATCAATTCTTAACAGTCAGCTCTCTGAAAAGAGAATTTTATATGCAAAGTGCTACCCCTTTTTTGGATATGGTGGCTCACAACATCTAAAATGAAGTTTCTAAGTTTGCTGTTGTAGCACTAGGGTTTGGTACACAAGGCTAAAGAAACAGAAAATTAGGAAGCAGATGCTTGTGGCTTAACAGAGAAACTGTGCTTAAAGATACTCATTACTGGTGGATATGGAGCAATTTTATTGGGACAGCTGTTTCCTTAATCAGGAAAAACTCAAACCTCTAAGATGATATCCAGATGTATACTGTCTCTCTTCACAACGTGATATAGTATGTCTCCATGTTGAATATTGTATTCTTTACTTAAATGCATAAATGTTTTATGTATACCAAATAAAGTATGTTGTTAAAACCATGGAGTGTTAAGTTTCTTTCTTCCTTAGCCATGGAGGAAACAGAACCATGAAATATATTGCATTTATGTTGCACTTTTGGCCTCCTGACCTACTGTTTATCCCAAAAGAGATTAGTGGACAAGTAACATTCCATTTCTATGAGCAGCATTCCAACAGCAATTAATTAAAAAAAAATCTGTCATAGATTGTGAGTTCTATGGGGTATAGACCTGTGCCATATGTCTGTACAGTGCTTAGCACAGTGTGGACCAGGATCCTGCTGAGGCCTTTGGGCGCTACCATAGTACAAATGATAAATGTGATAATATCCGGTTACTTTCCACACACACACAGGTCATGTGAAAGCAGGGATTTGACATTTACACTGGTCTGAGATCTAGGATCAGTATACAGTTGTGGACCACTGACCGTTTTAACATCTGATATCTTGCCATCTTGGGCTTCCAGCCTTTACAGTGATATAAAACATTCTGTTTCTCTTCCTACATTGTAAGAATGGTACCTCAAAACTCTGTCACTGATTTATTGACACTGAGATGCTATTTTAAAAAAACTGGGCATGTGTAGGGCTAAGAAGACTATAGGGGGACCTGATAATAGTCTTCAAATGTGTTAATGGCTTTTATAAAGAGGGACGGTGATCAAGAGTTCTCTATTTCCACTGAAGGTGGAACAAGAAGTAATCTGCAGCCAGGGAGATTTAGGTTAGATACTAGGAAAAAATTTATAGCTTTAAGGATTAGTTAAATACTGGAACTGGTTACCAAGGGAGGTTGTGAAATCGCCATTTTAGGAAGTTTTTAAGAACAGGTTAGAGAAACACCTGTCAAAGACGCTCTAGGTATATATGGTCCTGCTTCAGTGAAGAGGGATGAACTGGGTGACATCTCAAATCATTTTCAGCCCTATGATTCTGTGTCTTCTGGATTGTTCATTCATTCATTAATTGTTGTATAGCTTTTTCAAACACCACTCATACCTGAAAATTAAATACCTCAAGCTGAGAAATTTATCCATTTGTATGTTCCTCTAACTTCATTTTCAACTGTACCAATAAACATAAACCTTAAAGAAATTACTAACACTGGTTATAAATATCAGCCACATTAGCAATTACTGCCCTTTGCCTCCAGATTAAGGGCCCTTCCTCAAAACTGTTAGGCTGTTTTTGCAATTTATGGCTACATAAGCACTTCCTGAATGTACAGAAGCATAACCAAAAGACACAGCTCAATATAATTAAAACAAAACCCTCTGTCTTGTGGTTTGTTTTATGTTTTTATTTTTGATTTGAGCCTAAAGTTGAGCAGTCACCTGCCTCACTGCGAGTTTCAAGCATAACTCTAAATTCAAAATATTATACAGTAGTTTCTCGTCCATCTCTGTTTAGTACTGTCTTCAAGTTTTTTAGTATTTTGTGCTGGGCATTACTGGCTTCCATAAAAGATTTCAGAACACAGTAGAGCTACACTTTAGTTCCCTAGTTACAGCGTTTCAAAAAATCATTATACATGTTAGATACTGCTAGGATTAGCAAATATGATTGATTAATTTTTCAGTGTTTGTTGCTATGTATATTTGGATTAAGCATGGGAAGCTCTCACTAATCCAATTATTTCAGTCTGATTAAGCTCTCCAAAGCCTGTTCTGACAGGGGTAACTTCATGGCACTATGTGATTCTTTTTTGGTACGATGATCATTCGAACAATAGCAGAGTAATTTCCTTTTCCTGCGGTTCATGGTATCATAAAATAGCCAAAGCTAATCTATTGAAAATGGTGGCAGCATTTTGGTTGTTACATTAGGTAACTCTTTATTTCTAAATAGAAAACACTTTCAGAACAATTTTATTAGCCTTAGTCAATGAGCAACGTGATACCAACAGCAATTTGTCTTAAGGTTTAACTATTTTGTAAAATTATGGGTACATTCCATGCTCTGACTCTCAAAATAACATCATTCTAAAAATACAGAACAGTATGTACCACATTATGTATTTTTATATGTTAAGAAATACTCCAGTATCATATTTAGGGATTTGACAATTTATGAATAAGCAGATAAGATAAGAGTTTAGCTACAATGTGTTAAGCTAAGCAAAAGATTTAAAGTTATTAATTAATTAATGGAGATATCCTATCTCCTAGAACTGGAAGGGACCTTGAAAGGTCATCGAGTCCAGCCCCCTGCCTTCACTAGCAGGACCAAGTACTGATTTTTGCCCCAGATCCCTAAGTGGCCCCCTCAAGGATTGAACTCACAACCCTGGGTTTAGCAGGCCAATGCTCAAACCACTGAGCTATCCCTCCCCCCACAATAACGATAACAAAGGTAAGGTAACAGTAACTAACTAAACAACTAAGAACATCAAAGACCTTCAGCACTGACTGACATCTAAATTCTGGGAGTGCAGTATAACAGAATTTTTAGGGCATGGATACCAACAGAGTCTGTATGTGGAAATGTTTTGTATACTACTACACATATTTGACTGAGTCAGGTTTCCAATATAGATATAAGATGCTCAACATACTGTTACTGGCACATTTATTTATTTACTTTTGGATTTTTCATGACCATAACTTCCTAGGTCCTATAGGAATACTGTTCCTTGCATCTGTTTAATGTGTTTCTTTACACTGAATAAAGTTAGACCAAGACTGTTTCAAAAGTTGGAGCCTAAAGTTATGCTCCTAAAGTGCTACACCCTCTAACTTCTGTTTTCTGAAAATCTTGTCCAGAATATTTAACTTTTGATAAGGATATTGTGCTTGTTTCACACACTTTCATATAAAAATATTCAGTAAATGTAAAGGGGCTTCCATTATAGGATCTATATCTCCCCATTTCGCTTTACTACCACAATGTATACACTTTCACATCTCACTTGCTTTTTTTGTGATGGTGAAGGGAATCATATCTTCAGCAATGTGCTAATATAATGAGTTTGATATATACTACACATTTAGAATCCTGTGGCACCTTTAAGACTAACAGATGTATTGGAGCATAAGCTTTCGTGGGTGAATGCCCGCTTCGTCAGACTAACACGGCTACCCTTCTGATTTAGAATTCTGTGTATGTGTTTGTTTCCATTTCAGTGACCTATAGAGAAGCAGTTCAGAATCTTAAGGACTTTTTTTTTCATGTGTTGCCATGTTTATGATGTTTACCTTATAATCACTTAGCAAGTTATTCAAATGTTAAACATTAACTTCCAGTTTCATCATTCTGCAGAGAGTTCTTTCAGGGGTGTAGGTTTTTTATTTTATTTTATTTTTTAATCAATCAGATACCACAATGCATAAATTAGAGCGTGGAGCTGAAGGATTAGATAAAATTACCCCATCATTTCTGGTGAAGGTTAATGTCTTTTGATGGAATTACAAAATGCCCTTTAATTTACAGTAATTCACCATACTTGGCTGTATATTATAGTTAGAATTTGTAGGAGGCACTTATTCCTCCTTTGTGTTCTGTGTTCTGTTTTCTCTTTTTCCTGATCACTTCATTAGCAATAGTTATTAGGCTAATTTGACTTTCATAGATATTTGTCATTCCAGGTAGAGGGGATCATTTTTCTTTGAGAGTGAATACGTATGCCTGTTTCATTCAGAAGAAATAACCCATACTTGCATTGTTCATTCCCACTACAGAAAATAGCTTTGCCCTCAATCCTGCAATTAGATCCAGGCGAGTAGACCTTTGTGCCCATGTGGATGTTAATGAGGTTCCATGGGAGTATAAGGGCCTGCCATCATGGACATGATTGCAGGACTGGAGCCTCTGTTTGTTAGTTTGAACTATTCAGTTCTGAATATTTGATCTACTATCTTGAAAATGAGGCTTTTATTTAAATCCACAATGATCAATTCAGTAAAAGAAAAAAGTTTCATGCGAGTACACTCACCACTTCTGCATCCCACATAAAAGCATGGTGAATGGGTGTAATCTCTCTAAATAGACTTTTTAAAAACTAATTTATTCAAACTCTCCACACATACAGTCCAAAGTTGGTGTCCAAGTTCACCAGAGCACATAACTTAAGTTCTTTGCTGAACAGGGTTGGCTTTGAGTTTGGGGGAGGTCAAAAAGGTGCTTCACACAATTTGAGAGATGAATGAACAAATTATAAAAGCAATTATTGTAGGAAGGTTGCTGATGAAAATACAGTGTATGTAAATGTGGTTATTTTCCTTATCTTTTGCAGGTAATAGTTCTAACAAGGGTTAATACGGTGAAAGACCAAGAATTAAAATTGAGTACTCTGGATGACTTATTAGTAATAGGGGCCACAATACACATAGGCATTGTGTTATACCAAGGCATGCCTCCCCAGTGCTTGTGTATCCTATAGACAAAGTGTTTCATTTTGCAAAACTATTAATCTAGCCTCTCTCATGAGGAATAAATTTACTTAAATTATTTTTTAAAATTAAGAAGCTAATTTGTAGAGGCAGAATGATAAGTTAACAATTTTAATGTGTTCACTGAATGAATGAAATAACAGGTCAAGTTTGATGTCTGACTATAGATGGAGTAGACATGTTTAAAATATTTTGAGGGAACATAGAGAAAAGTTTGGTAAACATTGGCTAAAATCTATACTGGCATGTGGATGTGTCTTTAAAAATGAAAGTTTCAACTTCTTAATTTTCCTCAACTTATAAAAAGCAAGTACCCTATGGGTTCTTTTGCATAGCATTTATTTCTTGCACGCTGTTAGAAAATTTATGGTCTGCAAAAGAAAAAATGTTCTGCGATAGATTGAGCTAACTAATTGCAGCTAAGATCAGTTTTTCTTGATAGTGTTGCTGAACTGTATTAAAGGTATCAGTTAAATGAATAAAACGTGGCTTTAGCTATTAGCTTTTTGTCTATTCAAGGATGGTGATTTTTGCTGGATCACGTTCTAATTCAATATGTTCAGCCATTCACACAGCATTACTGTATGCTTGAAATTACAGTTGCCAGTACTCTTTTACTCATTAGATAGTTACTGGGCAGTCAGTAGTATAGTCATGTTAAATTATAGTCGTAGATAAAATTAAGGAATATCTATAGTTCCTTTATACTAGTTCAAATTTTGAATTTTGGAAAGAAGTAAAATTATTAGCATCCATTGAATAATTTATTAAAAATCTTTGTTGCAAGTGACAAGTAGATTTTTATGCTCAAGACTTGTTCTATAATGTTAATTCAATTTAAAAATTACTCTGGTGGATATTTTCCTAATGGCTTTTCCTTTTCCTTTTCAATTCCTGTACTTTTAGCTACTAATTTTGAAAAGGGTGTTCCAATTAACTTCCTAACATCAATATACTTAATTTTTTCTGGTGTTTTAAAGCTGATGTAATATTTGTTCAGCGCATTACAGTTCACATGAATAACTTATGGCTTTCCTTGCTTATCCAAAAGTGGAAAAATATTTCCTTAATACTTAATATTAGAACCATTATTTTTGGCTAACCAATCCTTGTTTCTCCCTGAAACAGACAAAACAAGTTTCAAGGAAATTGAGATATGTCAACAAATAAACATAACGAGATTGAATAATGGAAGTTTTATTACTGAAAGTTGTGAATAATTTGAAGTTCAGTATTGCAGCATTAAAACCTTGATGTTAAATTAGATAAACAAATATATTTTTGTCCAGAAACAGTTACTCTAATATATCTTTTGCTGAGCCTGGCTATAGACTGCTTAATAATGATTAATACAGCCAATAATGTACCACAATTATGAAATCATGGTCATGGTCTTGTATCCAACAGTATAGTTAAATGTATGTATGTTTTTATTTATAAAAAGCAACTCAGACTGTCCCAGGGCGCGTCTTAAAAATAATACCCATGAAACATTGACAACCATCAACCTTGACTCCTGTTCCACAAAATAAAATATGTACTGCCACAGTGTCTCATTCAGGCAGAACCCCGAGAAAAGATATGATCTCATACTGTGTCCTAAAGGTTAACAGAGTTGACCTCTGTTGCATCAGTGGGGAACATAAATTCCAGCATGAGTGAGGTTCACCATGATATACTGTACAGCCAGTCCCTAGATGTTTTAAATATAGGGACTGCTAGCATGAGTTATCCAGTTGACCTCCACTGTCATGATGTCATATTGGAAAAAGAGATGGTCGCTCAAGTAGCTAGGGCAACAAACAATATTGGTATTTATAGATCAATCTGAACAACTTGAATTGCAAACAGAAAGAAATGGAAAGCCATGCAGTCTTCATAGACTTATTTTAACATGCTCCCGATAGCTAATGCCTCCGAGCAGGGAGACAGTTGAATTCTATATTAGCTGTGGTTTCAAAGTATCCTCTACATCAGAGGACTACGGCCCGCGGGACCCTCCTGCCCGACCCCTGAGCTCCTGGCCCGGGAGGCTAGCCCCCGACCCCTCCCATGCTGTTCCCCTTCCCCCGCAGCCTCAGCTCACTGCACCGCTGGGGCTGTGAGCTCTTGCCAGGCAGCGCAGCTGCAGAGCCGCGGCCTGTCCTGGTGCTCTGTAGTGTGTCTTTAGTTCCGCCCGCTGCAGGCAGTGCGGTAAGGGGGCAGGGAGGGGGGGGTTGGATAGAGGGCAGGAGAGTTTGAGGTGGTGGTCAGGGGGCGGGGGTGTGGATAGGGGTCGGGGTGGTCAGAAGGCAGGGGAACAGGGGAGTTGAATGGGGGCAGGGGTCCTGGGGGGGCAGTCAGGAAGGAGGTGGGGTTGGATGGGGCAGCGGGGGGCAGTCAGGTGCAGGGGTTCCAGGGACGGTCAGGGAGAAAGGGTGGTTGGATGGTGTAGGGGTTCCGGAGGGGGGGAAACCCAATGTGGCCCTCAGGCCAAAAAGTTTGCCCACTCCTGCATTAACCCCATGCATACTGTAAAGCAGTCTGAAGGACACAGACATAATTTGTGGCAAAATCCATATCATAATGAAAATATAATAGACTACTTTGAATGTTCAGAAACAAACTGGATATCGAAAGCATCCCAAACAAATTGCTTATTTTCCTCATTGTCAAAATTTCTGTTAAATCTACCTTGATACTACTTTGGCCCTGCTCACAGCACTTAGTCAGTTCCTGCCTCTCTTCCCTGGAGTAGAGCAAAGTTAAGAGCAGGAGGAGGAGCTGAAGCACCAGCTTCCACTGTCCAACTCCATGGAGCTACCAACTCTAGTACAAGAATGCAGCTAACAGGCCCCATCCAAAATCAGATACATTTCTGTTGTAAGTCCAATCCCACAATCATTCGTAGTCACAAATGGTAAGATAGAGGACCCAACAGGAAACTCTGGTTAGTTTTGGTGTCCCATGTGGATACAGAGTCAGAGGCCAGAAGGGACCATGGTCATCTAGCGTGACCTTCTGTATATCTCAGGCCACTAACACCATCCAGCATCCATGCACTAAATCCAACAACTGAAATTAGACCAAAAAGTATGAGATCCTCTGATTAAATAATAACCTATATTATTTACAAATATTGAAAGCAGCTTTTGGAAAGTACAGTATTGTTTATCAACTGCTATTATTTATGAGAAGGTAAATGAATCCGCCCCTCTCTTCTCTTGCACTGGTCCACCAGCAAATGTTATTTACACACACAAATACATCTGTACAAAGGTGGTGTGTGCATTTTTCTTCCTTCTTAGAAAATTTGGCCTAGAATACCAATTTAAATTGTGATATATATCCAACTGAGAATTGATGCTTAAAAACATGTATTGTAAATATATTCATGAGAAAAACTAAGGTGAAGAAGGAGGCACTGTTGGAGAGAAAATCAGCAATGGTGACTTTGATATTTTAATGCACGTGGGATAATTCTTTTTTGTATGTCATTCAAAACCCCAGTGTGATTAAAAGCAGATAATAGTGCTTGAACATCCAAGTATTGTAATTGTTCTCCATAAATAGGTTTCTATATTAAATTGGAACAGTTTTCCTGTATTAGAAAACTCTCTTCTTGAAGAGATCATCAGATAGGGCTCAAAGAAAGCCTTCCAACAGTTAGCTCTGTCCAGCCTCAGCAGACTATTGGCAGTTGGAGAGAGCAGAACCCATATTTGCAGTATTGTTATAACTGGATACTTTTCCCGTAAGCATAAAAAGTTCTGTTGTGTTTTCTGCTGATAGTTAAACATATTGAGGTACTTCTAAATCTTATAGATAGAATGCCAGGTGTAACTTTTCCTTCGGTACTAAAGTATTGTATCTTCCTTTTTCTTCAACATCTCTGCACAAACCCCAGGGTGCTATACTATGTAGTCTTAAGGGATGCTTTGTAAAACACTACCAATAGTAACATCAACTACAAGATTTATTTCCTAGTACTTAGTACACCTTTTATACTGTCTAATATTATGGGTGGTTTTTATTTTTCAGATATTTCGAAAGAAAGCAGTGGAACTTGGAGAAAAGTTGCTCCCAGCGTTTAACACTCCCACTGGAATACCTTGGGCATTGCTTAATATTAAGAGGTAAAAATAACTATTTTTTGTGAATTTAGCATACATGAGAAGGGCTGCATTCAGTTAAATTGAAGCTGAAGTCCTGTCTTTATCCACAGAACAGGTATAAGCCCAGGCAGCAGCATATACTTTCCCAGGTTTACAGTCTGAGCAGTGTACCTCAGACTTTGTTCTGAAGAGATCACCTCTGAGCAACAAGGATAATTCAATCATGTCCATTCAGTCCTTAAACTCTCAGTAGAGACTGCCAGCAAACATGCCAATTGAGGGGGGAATTTTTGTTCACTCTGAACTTGGCTGATGTCAACTCATTACACAAGGACCAGTGAACAGCCACCAGATGGTATGGAACCTGGTCACATTTTAATATTCTAGAAAATTTTAGTCTTCCTACATGCTCACTGGGGAAAAATTCCTATAAGATCTTACGTTTTGCAGTTCTGAACTTAAATACATTAAAAATAAAAAGTTAGAGAACATATGTGAATTCGTAAGTGTATTTCCCACTTTCTTTTTATCACTTACTGTGCTGCTAGTCAGCTATCCTGTGCATGAGTGTAATAGAAATGCCCCACTTACCAAAATAGATGTGTGATGCTGAAATAAAATAGAGATTTTCCCCATTTTAAGCTAGTTTTGGAAAGTCTTTTGGGGGAAACATATTCTATTCTATATTTTTTTTTTATACCACACTAATCTCAATAGTAACAGCACTTTTGGGAGTGCATTAAGAGATGTTAGTAACATCTATCACGTGATTCATTCTCTTCTCTCTTCCTCTCCCCAGGGAGAAAATATTTTTGTGCAGTGCAGTGTTTTGGTTTACTAGGGTTTTGTTTCAGGTTTTTTTAATATACACATTGTGTGTGTTAAAGGCAGGTTGAAGGAAATGTGCCTTGCACTTGGGGCAGAAGGTGGTGAAGGAAGGAAGTTTATGATGGTCCTTAGTTTCTTTGGGAGAAAGACTGGTCCCCAAGAAAACTCTGTCTCCTGCACAGATGAACTTCATCTTTATTGTAGAAAGTTCCATTTTATCTGAGGATGGAGTTGTCGACTACGGTTCTCATCCCAGAGAATGATGATCGTTTAGATACTCTGGGGCAGGCCATCAACTGCCATCAAGACCTTGAACTTGACTCTCTGTTATATGGGAATCCAGCATAGAGAGTAGAGGATGGGTTTCATTTGCTCTTGGTAGCCAGTGTTGCTGAGGAAACATGCTGCAGTGTTATGAATTAGTTGGAGTTTTGAAGGGCTGATGGCTTCAATCTGTGGTACCACAGGAGCTCTGAGGGAGCACGATACTGAGATTCTGGTACGGTCTTGGGCCACGAAATCAGTCTCTGATTCCAGGGCCAGGGCATCAAGGATGTAGTGGATTCAGCACTAAGTGGTTCGATGCCTCCTCCTCCCCCAAAATTAGACCCATTCTGAATGCTTTAGGAACTGAACTAACTCTTTTGCTGGCCAAACAGAAAAATCAATTGATTTCCCAGGTCTAGCGTCAGTAGAAGCTTTGTCCTTTGCCCCCCCTTGCTTCAGGGAAGCCAGTATTTATAACATTTGAAAGGGAGATTGTGTATGGGACTGACACTTGTGGGCAGGAGACAAACTCTGACATGCAGAAAAGAAGTTTGGATTGCTTTTGTCATGTTGGGCCAGTCAAGGGTAAAGCTCTATCCCTGGGGACAAGTTCCTATACAATACTTTTCTGGTTTGGATGGAAATTATCTCCAATGTTTGAGCAGAGTTGGATATTTTTGTCCCTTTATTATTCCCATTAAGACAATGTTACCACTCTTCCATAAACATCCCAGTATTTTCACCTGTCAGAAGTAAAGGGCATGAGGCTTTCTGTTGTTCCATAAAATATCTGGTCTCCACTGGCCTGGAGAAAGGGAGTCCAGAGGTTACTTAAGAACCTACTTGTTAGTAGATAACATTACTGCTAATCCACTGAGTTGTTCCTTTTTAAAATAACATTTAAGTTTAACATCCCGACTAGCTCTTCACCATTTGTAAAGTGTATTTATTACATGATAACATAACATTTTAAAACACTGGAAAGAAAATAGTAAACATAAAAGCATATGGTGAAAGTTAAAGCCGGTCTAAATAAAATTATTGTTTGTGTAGTTAGAAAAGGGTTGGCAGTGTTTGTTAGATACCCTCCCACAAACACACACACACTCCACACTGTTAGCAAGTGTTGGTCCTGTGGTGGAATATTATGTAGGTTCCACCCTCCAGAGATACAAGGGAGCTGTCTGTAAGGAAAAGATATAAGTGATGGGGTGAACAATCCTGAGATGGGAACCTTAAGAGCAGTTAAGACTAGGGAGAAAATTTGAGCTGAATGTGGTACAGTATTACTTTCTGTTAATAAAAGCAAATGCCAGGAAAGGGCAAGTTTGTACACTACATAGGCTCCTGACTATGTTTGAGTGCAGACTGAGAATAACATCTGGTCACGCTAGAATCAGTTATGTCTTATTTTTACATTTTAACATCTGTTACAAGTTAAAAGTGGAATTGAGCTGAACTCTCAATTCTCTGTTCCACAAAGTGAGAGAGAAAATGGTTGACTGAATGGTTGAAATATCTATGAACAAACTGGATACGTAGTTACTCAAATCATAGAATTGTGGGACTGGATGGGACCTTGAGAGGTCATCTAGTCCATCCCCCCTGCACTAGGACCAAGTGTACCTAGACCTTCCCTGACAAGTATTTGTCTAAATCAGGGGTTGGAATAGGGGAAGGGAGGGGGCGGGGACTTTGGGGAAGGGGTTGGAATGGTGGCGGGAAAGGGGTGGGGCCTCATGGACTAGACGAGCAGTCTGAGGTATGAAGTTCAGCATGTATGATTCTTTGCTGTGAATAGTTGGGAAGAATGTTTGTTAAAAGTGGCAACATATTTTGTATGAATAGTTACTTTAAAAAGTTCCTGCCATTACAGCTATGTTGATAGACTGTTAGTGTGGATCATCATCAATGTTACTGACCACATAAGGAATAGTTACAAGTGTTTATATTTTATTAAAACCCCTCTTTGCATTACAGTTTTTAAAAAGTTAATATATTGACTTTTAATAGCATACTATATTACTCTTCATTTTTTTCATTTTTAACTATACTTTTGTATCGTTGTATGAAAAGGTTTCAGTGATGCGGCCCTCGGGCCAATGTACTAGTCCTCATGTGGCCCTCGTGGTGGTTTGAGTTTGAGATCACTGGTCCAAATTATTCTTGAAAACCTCCAATGACAGGGATTCCACAGCCTCCCTTGGTAACCTATTCCAATGCTTAATTATCCTTATAGTTAGAACAGTTTTCCTAATATCTAATCTAAACCTCCCTTGCTGCAGAGTAAGCCATTTAATGTTTGTCCTGCCTTCAGTAGACATGGAGAGCAATTGATTCACTATCCTTTTTAACTAACAGCCCTTAACATATTTGAAGACTGTTATCAGGTCTCTCCCTCAGTCTTCTTTTCTCAAGACTAAACACGCCTAGTTTTTTGGATGAGGAAGAAAGTGCCCTTAACAAAACAACGTTTATGCTGTTTGAGCATTGTGAATATCTTTGTATCAATAAGTAATGTCTTTATAGCAGCCTAGTCTTTAATTTTCATTAATTACGATATACTGTACAGAATGGTGTCAAGTATCAGAGGGGTAGCCGTGTTAGTCTGAATCTGTAAAAAGCAACAGAGGGTCCTGTGGCACCTTTGAGACTAACAGAAGTATTGGGAGCATAAGCTTTCGTGGGTAAGAACCTCACTTCTTCAGATGCATCTGAAGAAGTGAGGTTCTTACCCACGAAAGCTTATGCTCCCAATACTTCTGTTAGTCTCAAAGGTGCCACAGGACCCTCTGTTGCTTTGTACAGAATGGCTGTCTGAGTTAGACTGGGGGTCTGTCCAATTCCTGAAGCAGCCCAGAATTAAGAGGGCACAAAGGTGGTGCCCTAAAGCCAATTTAGCTAATATGCCTGTAGGAAGCACTGCACAGAATCTCACTCTAAGGGCATGTACTGTATTAAATTATCTCTTCAGTCTTGAAAAAAGAAAACAAGGAAAAAAACTTGTCCTAACATACTTTAATATATACTTTTTGGATCATGGTAATGACAGACCACATATTTTAAAATGATGCAGAAAAAGTAAAATTCTGTGACACTGCACCCCATATTCTTCATAGTGATATTATTATGATGTGATTATGATGTATTGTATGCAAGATAAGTCACGTGAGATATCATTGGAAAGGTTATGATTTTCTGAATATGATTATCCTATTTGTATGCATGTATCAATTTTGTATCTGAAGTTATGAATATCGACTATGTTTCTGTATTTCAAATGTAGTTACACCTGGGGAACGCCCACTAGACAAGATGCCTACATTCCAGATAGTGGGTGGGGAAGAACCATTAGAGAGAACAATAGGCCTTAGGAGAAGCTTATCTCCCACCTGGGGAGCCTTCCTGTGAACACTCCAACAGCCTGTGAGTGGTGGCTGCTGTGACTCTACAAGGACATGTGATGAGCTGACATGCCTCTAGACTCCACCTTGGGCTGTCAGTATTTTTCCACAGATCAGTCTGGGAACTAAGCTTTGAAACAAAGGGTTCCTGCTTTATGCAAAAGCTATATAAGGCAGGGAGTGACATCATGGTGTTCTTCAATCCCCACACAAGTGACTCCTGGAAACACCTGAGGAAAAAAGACTGAACTGGGGGAAGTGATGGTCCCAGGCTAAAGGGATTTTTAGCCTGTGAATGGAACACCTGGGAATTCCAAGCTGTAAGTATGTGCAGCTTGCCCCTTAAGAATCTGCAGCCTGCTTGTATCATCAATTAGGGTGAGACACTGCTATTCATATCCAATCTATTTAGTATATTAAGTAGGGCTGTCAATTTAATCGCAGTTAACTCACGTGATTAACTCAAAAAAATTAATCGTGATTAATTGCAGTTTTAATCGCACTGTTAAACAATAGAATACTAATTGACATTTATTAAATATTTTGGATGTTTTTCTACATTTTCAAATATATTGATTTCAGTTACAATCCAGAATACAAAGTGTATAGTACTCATTTATTTTTATTACAAATAATTGCACTGCAAAAATGATAAATAAAAGAAATAAGTATTTTTCAGTTCACCTCATATGAGTACCATAGTGCAATCTCTTTGTTGTGAAAGCACAATTTACAAATGTAGATTTTTATTTTTATTTTTTGGTTACATAACTGCACTCAAAAATAAAACAATGTAAAACTGCAGAGCCTACAAGTCCATGGTGGAATGGTGGTTAAAGCATGAAGGGACACATGAATCTTTAGGGCATCTGGCACGTAAATATCTTGTAATGCTGGCTACAACAGTGCCATGCGAACGCCTGTTCTCACTTTCAGATGACATTGTAAACAAGAAATGGGCAGCATTATCGCCTGCAAATGTAAACAAACTTGTTTGTCTGAGCGATTGGCTGAGCAACAAATAGGACTGAGTGGATTTGTAGGCTCTAAAATTTTACATTATTCTATTTTTTAATGCAGTTATTTTTTGTACATAATTCTACATTTGTAAGTTGCACTTTCACGATAAAGAGATTGCACTACAGTCCTTGTATTAAGTGAATTGAAAAATATTATTTTTTATTTTTACAATGCAAATATTTATAATAAAAAATAAATATAAAGTGAGTACTATACACTTTGTATTCTGTGTTGTAATTGAAATCAATACATTTGAAAACGTCCAATAATATTTATATCAATAGTATTTTTATTATTAACAGCGTGATTAATTACGATTAATTTTTTTAATCACTTGACAGCCCAATATTAAGTTTAGTTTCCTTTTTTTTGTTTATTTGCTATCACTTATAACCACTTAAAATCTATCTTATATAGTTAATAAACTTATTTTTGCTTTATCTAAACCAGTGTGCGGGAATCATAATTCAGGGGCAAAAGGCATATTCCTCTCCACATTGAGGGAGGGGGCATATTTTATGGTCTTATGCTGTACTGTTCCCTGGGCAGTGCAAGACAGTATAATTTTGGGTTTATACTCCAGAGAGGGGGATGTCTGTGGAGCTGGTAGTTGCCTTAGCTGTAGCCTTCCCATGCAAAGGCTGGTCAGAGAGTTTGCATGTAACTGCAGCTGGGGTGTGTCCCTACCTGTATGTTTACTGGTGAAAGTGCAGGCTGGAGAGGGCTTTGCATCTTGTCACAGCAGTACAGTGTAAGAGGGAACCCAGGCTGGTGGATATGAGGTGCGTCTCGGTGATACCCCAGTTCCAGGTGGCACCCCAGGGGAACCTGTCACAGATTCCTCTAAGGAGACCTCATACTTTGCTTACTTCCTAATCTTAATCTTCTACAAAAGAGGTGTGTCAATTCTATACAATTTTGGAGGTCAAGAAATCCCTACTTTGGTCATGGTCATAAATCAATACTTGTGCTTATTAAATTATGTTTAGTAGGAAATGTAACTGATGAATGGAAAGCCAAAGTTTGAAATTCTGATCTTAAAACAAATTATCTTGAGTAAAGTTTTCAAGTGTGCTGAAATCCCAGTTTTTAGAAGAGTTCAAATCCCTTTTGAAAAAAAAAGGGGGACTTAAGTGTTTTGGAAATTATCCAGTATACTCTTTGTCTTTCTCCGCTGTCATTTTTCTTACTTGAGGAAAGATGTAGATTTTAGTATTTAAAATAACGGTTCCCTTTGAGTTTCTGGACTTTATTCAAAACTCCTTTAAATATTTTGTTCATCTTAAAGAAACAATAATCATCCTACAATGGACCCTTGCTAGAACGCGTGTCTATATAGCGCAAATACACTTATAGCGCGGGACCGCGCATGGATCCCAAATTTAATTACCTTTATTGAAATCCATGTTAACACAGTCCCTGCTATAATGCGGTCCCCGTGTTAACACGGGACCACGCATGGATCCAAAACCCCATATTCTAGCGAGGGTCCGGTGTATTTAAGAGCCTGTGCCTAATAAGAGTATTTAAAGAAAACTTAATGGGAATGAGAACATGAATATATGAAAGAGGATCAAACAAGTGAGAGAAGTCAATAAGTCAGAAACCTTATCTGTTGGCTTAATTCCACTTATTATCGAGAATACATAAAATATGAATATTGGAGAGATTGAATTGTGTTAATGACTAGAGAAACTTTGGAAGAAAAACTGGTAGCTACAGATTTAAAAGCAAATTATTTTTTCAGTTGATTGTACAGAATCTCTAATTGTACTTACTAACATAGCTGTTCATGAAGGGGATTGTAATGAGAGCATCAGCCTCCTCATATTTTCTGCTCCAGCTATCACTGCTGACCATACAGAAGTTACACCTGTATATGGCATCTTTCCTTTTATCTTATTGTCTAATTTTGTAGGTTATGCTTAGTTGTAGAGGAGAGAAATGAGATTCCTAAAAAAACAAAAAAGCTAGAAGTTCTTTTGTTTGCTTGCTTGAATTTTAGGGCAAATGCCTCATTTAAAAGCAGTAGCAACACTTAAAAAAAATAAAAATAAAAAAAAAATAAAAAGCTTAGGGTTTAGGGCATAACGCTGGGAGCCCTGAAAGTCCAACTGTATCAGAAAGACAGGGGAGGTGGATTACCAATGCTGATGGGAGAAACACTCCCATCGGCGTAGGTATAGTATCTATGTACTTAGCCTTGGAGACTCTGAGTGGCCAGCAGACAGTAGTCTATATGATCTTTGTCTCTGCAAAGGATATATCTATCCGTGATTAATGTGCATTTCAAGCATTGTTTAATCAGCAAATTGATTTATGTATTAGACACAAGTCCTTCAGCCTGTATTTAATTTCTAACTTTTAAAAGAAGCATTATTTACTAACTACAGTATTCTAATTATGTCACTGGGGTGTAAACAGTATTATTAGTTGTTTTAGACAATTGCCTTGTGGCAATTGTAGAAGGCTTTGCTTTAATTGAAATGGAGAGCTAGTTGTGTATATGTTACATACTTAGTGTATTTCTTTAACAGTAAAAATCAGATGAGCAGTACTAAAAGTAAAATGAGTTTTCTGCTGCTTTAAGTTGGTGTGTACTCTTTCAATGGGCATCCATAAAATAAAAGCAGTACATACAAAACTAAGTTAAACTTCCATGATTGATTTACCTATCAATTGCATCAATTTCTTTTGATGTCCTAATTCTAATAGTTGTCCAATAATCTATAGTTTCATAATAGACAAGATTTAAGTGTCTAATGTAAAACAACACAAAACTGAAAATACTTTTTTGGGGCGAGGGAAAGAGAGGAGAGGACACATGGCTTTCATGCGTCATAAAGAAGGCAAAAAGGGCACAAGCACACTCCCCCCCCATTCAAGTTCAGTAAGGGGCAGAGTCAATGTAAAATCACACTTATGTTGAATTTTTTTTTTTACCTTTGTCACAAATAACATCTGGAATTGTTCTAATTGAAAGATTAGAGGAAAACCTTTTATCAGTTTACTTTGTGCATTTGACTTTATATATGCAGCGTACTTTCCATTATCTGAATAGCATGGGGGGGACAGTTCTTATTCGGATAATCAGGAGTTCAGATAATTGAAGGGGCAGGAGCAGCTGCACATGAAGCCCTCTGCAGCTCCACTGTTATGTCCCCGCTTGCCCACTCCTGTGTTGGCAGGACTGCAGAGGGCTCTCTGCACCGAAGCAGGAGCCGTTCAGCAGCAGGATGACCTCCCTTGCAGCTGGGAGTCTCTGTTCTATTATCCGAATCAACTGGGGGACAAGGATGGGATACAAAGAATGTGGAGATTTAGATACTAGGCTTTGAAAAATCCAGAGTATACTGGATTCAGTTTCAGTGTTTTGCCTATATAATGAGTCAGTAGTCCGGGGGGCGGGGGTGGGGGAATTTAAGACATAAAAAAGGATTCTCAAGCCACAAAAATTGACAGTGACTTGGGTACAGTATCTGCAATTACTTTAACTTTGCTTTTAAATGGATCAGATTTCAAACTGCTGGAGTAACTTTTAACAAATGGTGGCCATGCTTTTATTGAGAGAAGGGGCAATACTCCAAAATACCATTAAACTCTAATTCCTTATTAACACTCCAAAATACCATTAAAAAACAAATAATTGTGAACTGTTTTTCATAATTCACTGGTAAAATGGATTCTGTTAGGACCTTCAGAGGCAGAAAATTCTGTATGTTTGTTATTCCCTGAAGAAACAAGACCTCCTTCCATATTGACCTTTTTTTAATTTTTTTTTGTTCTCCTCTTGATACATAAATCATTACCTATGTTTATATAATCCCCCTGAAGTACTTACATAATAAAATCCCTCCATAGCCTTTCTCCAAACAGTGTAAGGTGTAGTCTCCCTAGGTTGTTATAGCTGAAACCTTCCATATATTTGGTTAATTTAGTAGCTCTATTCTGGAATTTCTATATGTGAATAGTAGTAATGTGCCCCAGGTGCATACATGTAATATATAAATATTTCACTTGTCTGAATTTTAACCTTTCTGACGGTCACTGGGGATCCTATTCAGGGCCGTCCTTAGGATTTATGGGGCCCTACACAGTATTATTAAACTGGTACCCCTATGCCCGACGACATCCTGGGCTTGCATCCCGTGCAGTGGGGAGCGAAGGGGTAGCAAAGATACCGAGACGCCCCGCCTGCCTCTCAGCAGCGGAGAGTCACAGATCCCCACAGAGACCCCCCTACCCTCTCCCTTGCAGAATGCATGGCACCGGCACATTCAGCTCTGTGAATATGGCTCCTGCCTAAGGAGACTGCAGTGCATGCTGGCTGTGCAGGAGCCGAACCACACTCTTACCTGCTGTCATGGGCAGTGGGTGAAGCTGCCGCTTGGAGAGGCTAGCTCTCCAGCCCACCTCTTCTGCCTGTGGCCCCGCCCATACTCCACACCTGCTCCGCCCCAGCCCCCACCCCACATCACCCAGGCCCCGCCCTCTTCCCACTGTCTCCCTCCTCTCTTCCCTCCCCCACCCTGCTCACCCCCTTCCAGCCAAATCCCTGATCCCAAATGAAATAAATGACATTTGAAAAAACATTCTTCTGGAATTTCTTTCTAAAGAAAATGGAGCATGTTTTCCACTGCATGCCAGATGGTGAAGACTGGACATGCAGAAGGTACCTAATTAAAAGCACTAAACTTGGGAATAAAAAATGTCAGTCACAGGTTTTTTTATATTCCCTGAAGTTTGTCAGAGATTTATTTGCAGAAACTTTGTAGTAAGGGCGAGTCAGCTGTCCTGCTGAATACAACATTAAATATTATGGAATACATGGTGCAGCTCTTCTCTGTTTTGCATTTTCTTAATCAGTATTTCTAAGCTGATTTTATATTTTAAGTGTACTCTTAAGCCTTCATAAAGTAATCATTCCAGATTACTACATATTTAACTCACTGAAACAAAGACATTATTTTAAATTAATCAGTCACAGAGGTTTAATGTGTTCATAACAATGTTCATTGCTTTTAGAAAAAGGGAACACTAATTTACTTTGTGTGATCTCCATAACAAAAGACATGTTTATGAAATTTCACCAACTTTAAAAAATGTTTCCAAAGATTTTAGCATAACAAAGGTTTTTATATCTTACTAAGTTACTGATTTTGCTGGAGGGTTCTCTTAAAACTAGTTAATCAAATAGTCAGAAGTAAAGAAATGGGAACTCGTTTGTCCAGCTATCTGGAAGGAAAGCGGTGCTGTCCCTTTAAGGGCTCTCTTCAACAGTGGGGTGAAGGGAGAAAAGGATGGACAGAAAGGACAGGAAGACTCTGGAAGCAAGTTTTTTGTACTGTAATAATTAAAATTAAAATGTATATTTTAAATAAGGGTGGTCTTTTGAAGGATTTATTTAAAAAACTATATGTCTGAAGATCCAAGCATTTCAGGCTAAAGATGAATACTCAGATTGTGCATCTAAAAATCTATGCAAGGATTTTTTAGAGATGTGATTTTATAATCTTCAACACACGAATGAAATATTTTTAAAGCAAATTTTAAACTAAGGACCTGTAGACTAACATGTTCTGAGTAAAAGGCGAAAGATTTATACGATCTGAAGAGAAACCAGAGTCATGCACAATTGTTTGTCAGTAAATTCAGAAACTGACAGTCTCTAAGGTGCCACAAGTACTCCTGTTCTTTTTGTATATACCTGGCGGTTGGCAAATGCCTGTTAAATGGCTTCATTACCACTTGAATGGCTCTTTAACAGTTTCAATGTTGTGCTAATAGGTCTGGCAGGCTTTTTCACTTTTAAGTTACTAGATCCCCTCCAGAGGAAGACTCACCAGGCTGCAGCAGCCAGCTGTGGTGGGAGCCTGCAGGAAGGGTCAGAAAAGGGGTAAGAAGAGCTGGGAGGGTGGATGCTAAGACCCAGGGCTGCCCCAAATTTTCGGGTGCCCTATGCAGCCACGTATGCCTAAGGACGGCCATGATCCTATTGCCATTCTTTTCTGAAATAAGAATGCGTAGAACCTCAGAGTTCCGGACACCTCGGTTGTCCGTAACTCTGAAATGTTCGTAACTCTGAACAAAATGCGATTAGGAAGTCGGCAACCCTAACTGGGGTGCCACCAAAGGAATGAAGAACTGGCTTCCTCAGGCTACCAGTGTCAATGAGGAATCAAGTAGCGCTGTTTGATCTAATAAGACTCCAAGATTGCTAACCACAGAGAAGAAAAGGAGGTAGTAGTAATAGTGGCAGCAGTTGTAACCTCAAGTTGCTTTCCTCTACACGCTAAATTTGAGTTAAAACAAATAGCTTTCATCCAGGATGCTATCTGAGACAGGCACTAGGAAAGCGAGATCAGAGCCTGGGTTTGAGAAAGATTATACTTGACTACCATTAGCATTCTGATTGTATTATTGACCCAGAACATCTCTGCTCACCCAGCAGCTGCACATACATATTAAGCATAAGGATGTAACCCTGAGGCCTCCCCACATGCACAAGCGAGCCTTCAGGAAGGATGAGCAGTTGCCCATTATAACTGACTACTGAACTCAGAAGGAAACAAATGGAGAATACTGTAAATTTATCTCCATCCATGCCATGTCACAGTGCCTCTTTTCTTTATGGCCCTTTAAGAATAACTTATATTTCCTTCTACCCCCACCATCTTTGTTGTTTTCAATTTGTATAAGCATATTTACTTTCTGGTACCATACTTTAAATCTAGCTAGCAGGATGGTTATTTACAATGTTGTTTGCTGTCTTGAAATTTGTGATAAATCTGCTGAGGATGCTATAAATAGATCAAGCATTCTTGTGTAGCATTTTGTTATTTAGTCCTTTTGGAGGGCCCTCCAAACAATTTTTACAATTTGTTTTCCCTAAATAACAGTTCCACTTATTATAGATTATTTTCCCCCTAGCAATCAAAGAATCCCATCATCATATTAAGATCATTGAAGCCAAGCAATTCTCAGACATCAAAATCCATAATTTCTTTAGCCTCTGTGATAATGACGTTTAATGATGTTTCCCCTGTTAAGATCCTTCTCAGTAATTCAGCAAAGACCCTGCTTTTAGGATTATTGGTTTGTTCCTGCTTCCATTTGATTCTTGAATTGTTGTTTTGTGCATCTCCCAGTGTTTGTATCCATTGTTTGTTTTTGATTGTAAACTCCTCAGGTCAACCATATCTTCTATAGCACATTCTTCTAATTTTATAGAAATTATAGAAATGTAGGGCTGGAAGGAATGTCAAAATATCATCTAGTCCAGACCCTTGTACTGAGGCAGGACCAAGTATACCTTGGCCATCCCTGAGAAGTGTTTGTCTAATCTATTCCTAAAAACCTCTAATGAAGGGTATTCCACAACCCCTATTGATAACTTATTACAGCACTTAACTCTTCATAGCGTTAGGAAGATTTTTGTAATATCTAGGGTAGGCAGAATTCAAATTGTATGTTTGTTTATTTTTAAGGTTTTTAAATGTTCATAGTTAGTGGGGAAATTATGGAGTGGGCGAGAGAATTATGTAATGTGAGTAGATGTTGCAATTCAAAAAGCTTTATAAACATTAAAACAAATAGTCAACATCACATCAAAATATACAAAGTAAATATCCTTAAATCAAACTCTAACAGTTCTCAAGCAGCATTCTGCTTACTTTGCCTAGGTCTACATATCTATTATCAATGAAAATATGTTTTCGTTGGTGTGTGTGTGTATGGGTGGGGAAATGGACATTTACTGAAAAAAATCTAATTCCAAGCCTATTTAAGTGCACTGAGAACTTTCTCAGCTATGAATAGTTGTTGAATCTCCAACTTTTGTTCGTTGTTGAATTTCCCATAATTTCTCAGGTATCTGAGAATATGTTAAGAGTTCTAATTTAATCACTTCCCCTGTCCATCAGATGTCACTTCCGTAGAAACTGTGATGTCACATACCTACTAGTTCTCCAGTTATCCATGCTCTTCCAGGAGAAAAGGAGTAGACAAGAAATGAATTTCTACTGTATAAACAAGCAGAAACAAGGTCCTTTCAGGCCTTCATTATGCATCTCTAAATAAACAAAAGGCAGAGACTAATTTGGTTTTTTTCAGGTCACATGTAAGCCTCATTCTGCTTGTTTCTCTCCACTCACATGCACTATGTTCCCCTATAAAAGCCTTCTTTTGATATTAGTACAGATACAGAAGAAGAGGTGGTGCTGCTGAAACATTGTACCAATTCATTTGAAAATATTTGTGAATGAAAATGTCCAAAGCACTCTTGAAATACCTATTAGTTTAAATCTTTTAAAAAGCAATTTCCTACCCTTATCACTTCAATTCAGTTGTTCTTGTAAATTTCACAGTTCATGCCCTATCACGGTCAGACAGGTATTGAGTAATTTTAATAGTTTCTAACTATACCAAAAAATCACCACAGGAAGGAATACCTTCTTTAATTATGATTAAATATTCCTAGCAGTGAACTTGAATCGTTCAACAAATTCTATTTAAAAAGGATACTCAAAATACAGTATAGTTGAAATAGGGGTTAAAATACTCGATGTGGTTCTCTGGAGTATTCCACCCATAAAAGGCTCTTAAAAATCCCTTACTATAAAGTTGACTCTAGCTTTTCTCCTGACCACATTAAATCCAATTATAATTTATTTCCCTTATTATAACATCTTCTTACACTAATTTAAAAAATAGCTCCCAGAGAGGGTGCTATGCAGAAAGATCTTTGCAGAGTGTCATATATGGAAATAACTACAGCACTTCTGTTCTGCAACATGGATTAACAATGATTGATTGCCATCTGTTTTTAACAACTGGAAGAAGAAATGTGGCATAGCAATATTAAGAAATTAATTGTAATTTTCTAATCTGGAAATTAAAGTGCAGCTGGGCATCAGTACAGTTACTGCAATTTTGTGACTTATCAGTCATGACAAATTATTTTCATCTGTTTTAAGGCAGAGAGTTATTTTGTTTTATCTTTATTCAATTTCACAACTGCACCAGTTTCAGGAAAGCTTTATATGTATAAGGGCTAGAGATGCCCATTCATTTTGAAAATGTCAATTGAAGCTCAGCAGCATTAATTAAAGCACTCTTTCTTTTTTCCTCTTTGTCAGTGTCACACTGTAGTTTTTATGGAGCATTTGTATAAAACAGTGATTACTGGTAATTGACCTGCATATGTTGAATAATCTTAAAATGCTACTGAGAGTTTAATGTTCCTTGTAAATTGAGAGGCTTCCAATTAAATAAAGTTCTTAAGATAATCACTTTCAAAACTAATCAAGTAATATAAGGATGTTACTAAAGCTCTTATTGACTTAATTGTGACAAATTAATAAATGCAACCAGTGCAATTACTGTAATGGTTTTATCAACTTGCATTTTTCATAATTTATCCATAAATCTGTTTTTCTGCAACACAAGGAGAAAATAAAAATTACTTAAGTGTATTAGATTTGGATCTGTGCAAATCAGTCTGAGTACTGTCTGCCATATCTTTAAAATAAATCTGTGTTGAAGTGAACTATTATTAAAAATGCATTGCTTTATTTACACAAAAAAATCAAACCAGGCCCATTAAGGAGTGAGAGATAATAATGAATCCAGTTTGGTCTGTTAAACTCATTTCCTAATCAAGGTTAGCTATATTTATAGCTTAATAGAATCAACTGTGTGAAGTTGGTTCTATTTGAAATAACCCCAAATCTTCAAAAGCCTTAAGTTGATTACTCAATCACACAGAGCTTCCCACAAATGCTTAAAGGATTGGTGGCTATGAGATAACTGTGCCTCAAAGAACTGCAGATGATGTCCAGAAAACGATTTAAAATACACAAAAAAAAAATCTAAGGGTTTAATATATGAAAACCCCCAATAAAGGCAAAATACTACCATCCTGAGATGGTCATCAAAAATTCCAGATGAAGAGACTGGGCATAACTCAGACAGGCCTTATACAGATGCATCAAGAAACTTCTCGGGTGGTTTGCCATGACCAGAAACTGGATCTTTGAAGCATTAAAAAAAAAAAAAAAAAACCCTGAAAAAATGGAAAAGCAAATTCTAATTAAAACACATATTGGATCAGTTTGACTTTTGAGTTTGTTGAGAATCAAAGTAATGTATCTCTTGTATTGATTATTTATTAGAATTTTATTATGTTTAAAAAAAACCCCAAAAAACAGACCCTATGTATCCCTGATGGCTGCAGATGGCTGGTCCATCAAGGCTGTATAGGCCACTCACAGATGCAATATATGCTCCTACCAGAATCTGACCAGAGATCTTTGAGGCAGGGGACCATCGTCTTGTTCTGTGTATAGCATCTTGCACAAAGACATCTTGGTTCGGTACTAGGGCTCCTGAGCACTACGGAGGTACAAATAAATAATATCAAATTTAGGTCTTTAAACCAAAATGAAAACTTTGGTTATTCCCTGGGTAAAAATAACACGTTTGCTTTAAGAGGAAGTTCTTGAAGCTTTACTGAATTTACTTCAGTATTTCACAGGGAACAGATTTTTTTTTTCCCCCTAATGGAAGAAATAGTAGGAGAGGGCCAGGGCTTATTGTTTTGACTTCATATATGGCTCCCTGAGGCATTAAAAGACAGTGATATATGTAAACATGAATACAGAGCTATTTGGGTTTATATGAATATTTCTGTGAACGCACAATCTTAGTGCTGCTCCTAGTAAGCACTTCACAGCCAACTTACGGTTGTATACTGGGGGGGGGAGGGTCTTAAGATGCCAGGTAGTATTGCATGTAGTCCTTCAAATTAAATCTTAAGTTTTATATACAGCCGACTTTGCCTTACATTTTCATTGAAGGTTCTCTAGTAAATTAGTTGATATTCTGTATCATTTAACTTCAGTCATGCTTATTCATGTTTAGAACTGATCAAATTATTCACTGAAGAAAATGTAGTGCCATTGTTTCATGAACATTTATCCTAATACACCATTGCTTCCACAAATGTTGGTTCAAAAGCAAAAGAAAATGGTATAAACACTGCTGAAGTGAAATACAGCTGAGAATTTGCAAAAAGGTCCTGGAGAACTTGTCCAAATTCTTTCGCTTTCTGTGGCATATAAATTGTTTTATTCTGCTGAAGCTTCTACCATAATGTACCTTTCAGCTCTTAGATCAGCAGTATTTTCTTGGGATACTTTCATGTACTACACGATCTTATAAAAAGATGATTGGCACTGAATATACATTACAAAATCAGGGCTGATTCATATCGTACAATGTATTGTCTGGAGTGATATCCTAGGCTGTAATTCAATCAAAGCTGTGTTGATGCAGTATATTGTTGCACTGCTCAAGTGGATCATGCAAAACTACAAATTCCTCAAAAGCAAATTTAACCATGTATTCATCTCAGGAGTATTAGTAGTTTTGTAGAACACTTTCTAACAAAATTAAAATATAGCTTAAAGATTCAAAATCTTTGTTTTCAGTAATACTAGACTTCCCTGAATTTTCTATTTAAATTTACATTTTTTAGAACTTCACCTGAGTTACCGTATATACTCGTTCATAAGCCGAATATTTTTGGTAAAAAAGTGACGCATCAAAGAGCAGGGGTCGGCTTATAAACGAATGGGCTAATGAACGAGTATATATGGTATGTAGTTTTACTTAGTCTTGTTTTATTTTCCTGATAATTTAAAAAAACTTTTAAATTAATCCCCATATTTTGCCATATCATTGGGTTTCTGTTGTGGTAATGCTGGCATAATATTGAGGATTCTTTATAAGGGAGAGAAATTTACGATTAGGTCTAGGAAGTCTCATGTTGGGGAGGAATCAGGGTTGCCAAAGAATCTGCATCTAATCAGACAGTTCAAGATCAATTCTCTGAGTCACCATCACACTGATCTATTGCAGAACATCCTATGTGCAGGGATCACGCCAGTCTGTGTTGCATGTTCACTTGAAGGCAAGACCTGGAGACATTTGCACCCCTCCCCCCAATTATCTCCAAGGAATCCTAATCTATTTACTGGCCAAAATATGTACAGTATGTACAGTCTTCACACTTTATATAAATAACTGACACAGTAGTCAATATTTAAATTTTTAAACTCTTAAAATCTGAGATTTTCCAATGGTCTACCTAGCCCTTGGACTCCTGGAAGGTTTTTTGTGTTTTAACTAGTGACATCCTGGGGCTCCACAGTACCCACTCCCCTTCCCTAATAAGGGGACCCTAGAACTGACCCTGCTTGAAGGTTTAGGTTATGTGAGAAAATTTCAAGTGGGCATGCCTCTTACCACATCAGGTTGGCTGCATCAAGAGCAGGAGCCCCACCAGCTTCCATACTTCTGAGCTCTGTGCATCTTCCCCAAACCACCAAATCTCTTAAGAGCAAGGCATAAACCTCCAGGGGGCTCTTCAGACTGGTTATCCAGGTGAATTGATCCAGATGGGGAATGTGGGCACTAAATGCCCCCAGCAAGGCTGGGGTTTTCCCACTATTCATCAAGAGGCTATGTGGTTTGTTACTGGTCACAGCCGGAATTGTACGTCACGATTGTACATTATGATAATTTTTTCTCAAGGATATCATTTGAAAGCATAGTATGGAGCAGGAAGTCATGGTGTCTTTCATTGGCTAGTACTGAAAGCTGTGTCCCCAGGAGTCCTCATTCTTTCTCCTACTCTGTCCTGAGAGCTTTGGGGAAGGAGGGGGAGAGTAGTGTTTTCATGTCAGTGTTTCTAAATTGTCTTAATAGCCCAAAAGTTTGTTCACTTAGTAATAAATGATACACCCTCAGCAAGGCAAACAGTAATACAATTCTAGTAGCAGCCGTGGTCGAGGCACTAATGTCACTCAACATCTGGGACACTAGAGGGAAGGACAAAATGAAACTGCACAACCGTAGGGCAATTTAAAAGCTATTAAAAAGAGAATTGAGACATGCATAGAATGACAGATATTGGCAGGTAAGCCATCCAAACAGTTTTGTGTGTTCTAGAAATTTTTCTTCATGGGTTGTAACTTTTTAACCTAAATTTAATTTTTATTTAGAAAGTTAACTTCTTAGAGAGATATCAATAGAAGCAAATAATCCCTCAGCAAATTAAACGAAAAACTACTATTTCTCACTGACATCTGTGAAACACTATTGCTGTACTTCTTCACAGTGGCTTATAATGGAATAAATGGGGGAAGTATTCATTATAATTGGATTTTAATAGTAGGTATATATAATATAGCTTATAAAGCTGTTAGTGTTGATATTTGCCCTTCAGTGGTTTCTACGAATTATAGAGAAGAGGGTATTTTTATTATAGCTGTCAAAGGCTCCTTGATGTAGCTAACTTTTAGTTGAGTACATAGTCTTGGTATGTTTGTCTACAATAAACACTCCAAGTAAAATGTATTAAAAGGCCCCAAGGCATGTTTTCTGCTCAGCCTCTCTGGATGTCCATTTCCGTCTTTTCATACTCTGTAGGGTATGCAACACATTGGAGCACACACAGCACACAAAATACATCCCCTTAAAGAACACACGTAATTTGATTTGAATGTTTGATAATTTTTCAAATGAATGCAAATATTAGAATGTGCAGTCCGTGAACAATGCAGCACATTTTGGTGTTCAGCAGGTACAGTACGGAAACTGTACTTACTCTGCTTATTCCACAGTATCACTTTGTAAATAAGTTTAATTATGTAGATTCATAGTTTAAACTGCATCTTTTAAAATGTCGCTGTTGGACATCTCTCTGAGGCTTTGAAACTCTTTTCAGTGCTCAGCATATTATGATAAAGCTTGACTGACAGCCAAGGTTTTAATCCGAGTGGTAAATGCTCCCTGACTTGCTTCTGACTGAGACAAAACTCTGGGACTATGATTATTTTCTGTCTAGATAATAAAGTGTAAATAGTTCTGTGCGTAACAGACTTGTTCTCTAACTCTATCAAAGAGATGTTCTCAGTATCCCCACTTTTAAAACTGATTGGCAAAGGATCTTTAAAAATCAGGTTGTTCCTTTTTTCTTCCTTATGATGGATAAAGAAACCTAAAAATATTTTGACAGCTTTTTTAAAAAACCTTAACATTATGAGGAATGTCAGGTTTGTTATTCTCTGATTTTGCTGAATGACTTCTGGGATGTCTCAGGGATGTTCATTCTGAACTCCCAACAGCTAAACTGAAAATACTGGGAAGTTAAATCTTTAACAAAGGCTTATTTTAGCCAGAACATTAGTTATTAATGTTATATAAATGTTAACAAAGATTTTATATAGTCACACTAAAAATTCCTTCTTTCAGTTGCTCAATTTTCATTTTCGTGGCTTTTGTGACAATGTCATTTTGTCTATCTCCAGTCAAGTCTTCCTAGTTAGGGCCTGAATTTTTAATGTGAAGAACATACAGAAGTTCTATATTTTGGAGAAGGGGGAAGAGGTAAAGTTACAACCTTTTAGCCCTTTATACATCATAAAGAATAGAAAAAGTATACAAGCCCATATTTTTAAGTCCACTGGTCATCTTTAAATAGGTAAGTATAGTTACAGTATTTATTAAATGTCACAAGGCCAAAAATGCAGCAGAAGAATCATGAAATAAAAATGGAATATACAAAAAAAGGGGGGGGGGAGTGAGGAATGGAGTATTAAAAAGTTATAGATGTGTTCATTCTATTGGAAAGTATTGTCAAAGAGGAAGCTAGATTTAGTATAGTTTATGAACATATGTTAAAAATCTTGGCTGATTTTTTTTTTTTTTTTTTTTATGGAACCCTTTGCTGCTTTGTTCCTGAGTTATATATTGTCAAGGTCTCTCTGATTCTCTCTCGCCTCCCTCAACCTTTGGAGGACTGAAATGTGATTAGCGTTTCTGCCTAGCCATCTGTTTCATTTTAAATACCTTATGTTATGGGGGAATTCTGCACCAAAAAATTAAAAATTCTGCACACAATATTTTACAATTCTGCAAAATTCTGCATATTTTATTCATCAAAATAACACAATACAATCACACCAGTTTCAATTATTTTGGTAATTTATTTCAAAATACCTGTTAAGTATGTCCTGAACAACACAATGAAAAAGATTCAGGAAATGTTTTTTGTCATATAGATTCCTTACTAGGCATATAAATACAGAACTTTGAGTAATTAATTTAAACTACAATACTGAAGTGTATTTCCCAACCCCCTCAGAAGCAGTGCAAAGGCTTGGGGGAGTTGGGATAACAGAGGAGCTGAGGGAAAGGGAGGGAACCTGGAGGGTTGTTGCGTGTAGGTGGGAGAAATATAGAACAGATTTGGGCGGGGGCAGAGGGGGATTGTTAGGGAGCCTTCCCCATGCAGACCCTGGCTGAACCCTAGCCTCTCCCATTCAGTCAGGCACATCTGTCCCCATCCCCATGTGTCCCCGTACCCCCATCCCCATGTGTCCCCGTGCCCCCATGTGTCCTTGCATTCCCTCCCCCCGTCCCCACATGTTGCTCCACCCCCATTCAGATAACCATTCCCCCATCCCCATGTGTGTCTCCACCTCACTTAGCCACCCCCATGGGTCCCTGCACCCTTTCTATCCTGTCCCCACGTGTGTCTATACCCCCACTGAGTCACCGCCCTGGCCCCCTGTGGCCCTGTGCCCCCACTCAGCCACCCTCCTTCCCCCATGTGGCCCTGCACCCCATCAGCCAGCCCTAACCCCAATCCCCATGTGTTTCTGCACCCTCTCTCCCCTGTCCCCATGTGTGTCTGTTCCCCCATGTGGCCCTGCAGCCCCTCCCTCATCCCCATGTGGCCCTTTGCCCCAACTCAGCCACCCCCCTTCCCTCATGTGGCCCTGCACCCCCTCAGCCATCCCCATCCCCATGTGTTTCTGTGCTCACACTCAGCCACCCCTCTTCCCCCAATGTGTCCCTGCACCCCCTCCCCCTGTCCCCATGTGGCCCAGCACCTCCACTCCCATTTAGCCCCTGCCTGTCCTTCCCCAATAGCCCTTAGGACCCCCAGTCAGTGACACCCCCAGCCCCATGCTGTCTGTTCCCCCCGGCACCATCCCCTGTCTCCTGACCTGGACCCACAGGCACGGTGCTGTCAGGCAAGCAACCTCTTCTCTTCCCTATCAGCAGCTGGGGCTGCTCCCACCCAGGAGTCGCTGCTCTGTTCTAGCACCACAGTGTCCCCTGATGGGCAAAACTTAGAACTGCAACAACTTTTCAGCAGAAGATATTTTCTGCAGACAAAAAAATTATGCACAGCACATTAATTATGCGTGCACGCAGTGGCGTAGAATTCTCCCAGAAGTAACCTTAGCACATCTACAATTCTATGGGAGAACCCAACAATTGACCATGTTCTATTGAGATGCTTTTTTCACATAATCCCATCGAGTAAGTAGATTCTTCCCCACTGAGAATTTTTAATCACTCTCCCCATTCTAGCTTTCTGGGATACTTCATAAGAAATTTCAGCCCTGGATAATTCAAGAAGTTTACAAACCACGATGTCCCTAAATGTCTTATGAGTCACAAAGTGCTTTTCTCCTGTGATCCTTCTCAGCATTGGGGGTGTCATGTAGTATACATGTAGCTAGACCCCTTAGTGAAAAGCACACCGCATCTATATTGTGGTCTGTAGCTGTAAGTGGCAGTGAAAGGCTCTAGCCATGGTGAAACAGCAGGAAAAAAGCCAGCAAACATCCCCTCTCTCTCTCTCTCTCTGCCAGAGCCTTTCCCCTCTAGAATCTCTTCTGCTGGTAGAGAAGGACTCCAGCAGTGGAGAGGCAGTGGGACATGACACTGATAAAACTGGCAGATGTACATACGTTGAGTTTGTACCAACCATAATTTCTGTTTTGACTTATAAAATGTGCTGATCCCATGCACTAGATTTGCAAAATTATACTTCTCAAGGGTTTGATATGGGAATTTTTGGAGCCTTTCACTGATTTGTCTTAAATAACTAATTTATTTGATAGTTGTTTAATGGCTTACGTGAAATGAGTTGGTGTTCAGGCTAGTTCCCCAAAGACTGCTGGCCACACTGCTGAAACAGCCGTCACAATTGGCATCCGTATTCAGAGTGTCAGGATAAACTCACGAAGATTAAACTACCTTTCAGCCCTGTAGGTTGTCCTTCCAGTTAGGGTTGAAGCAGCACAAGTTGGTTGAGACAACTGCTGCTGCTCATATTGCACCCTGTATTACAGCTGGGGAAACTGAGACAGAAAGGTTGTGATGCTACATTTATAAAATTTCTAGCTTGGAAGTTGAAAGTATTGTATAGTTAGTTTGGGAGCAAATTAAAATATTTTTTCACCCAACTCTCCTGAGATAGATGGAAAAAAATCTTATTTATAAAGTATTTAAAAAGTTATCACTGATTATATCAATAATAGAAAAAGCAAAAATATAAGAAAACACCAGATACTTTTACTGATGAAGTAGTCATCATTTAATATATTCCTAAACTTATGGTATTTTTGATTAGAGAGAGTGTGCTGATATGTCCTCAGCGTGGAAAATGTACTTATTGAATCTGGTCGGATTCAAAGAAGATAGTTTTCCTGAGGATTTGATTGGTCAGTTGCTCTAAATTGTCCTGTTTTTATGCTAACTCTGTTTTACCTTTAATATGTATAATTCTCATTGTGCCATATGATTAAAATCACTTTACTTTTAATAAGAGAATTACTCTAAAACTTGATGACAGCTGATTTAACAGTTTATTTTACAGAGTTCTCAATTAAATGCCTTAAACTGAAGTGATAGAAATATTAGTGCATGTAATGAGCATTATTTGTTTGTGTTCATGTTAAAGGGTTATTCTACAATGTATGATTTAAGTATACTCATATTTTCTACCTTGCTGTGGGGATACAGCCCTTTCAACCTTTTTCAGCTCTCCAGACTTACCTGGTACTTAAATTGAAAGGGAGGAAAAATTCTATTTAGGATATTCCCTACTTCAGGCTATGATGTTATTCTAATGTACATCACAGATTATTGCAAAAAGATTGCTGAACAAAATTAATGTTAATGTAGCTAACTTAATTAACAGTAATAACTGATTAACTGCAAAACAATCATTTTTAACTACCCACTCAACAGTAGGTATTTTATGACATAGTATGCTTGTTATTCTTTAAAAAAAAAAAAAAAAAAAAAAAGTCTTTAGACTAACCTAATCTTAAAGAGATGCTCAGGAAGTTTTAGACAAACTTTTGAGTTACACTAAAATCAGATGAAGAATGTACTGGATTATATTTTTTTATCACAACAGGTGGGAGCCAGTGAGTCATGACATTCGGCACCCTTGCTATTTAAGACAATTAGTATGTAACACTACAGATAATTCCTTTTTAAATACCTGGAGGCCATCTGTAAGGTGGCTACTCATTATGTGAAATATTGGTTGCCTGAAGTAATCATAAATAGTTGAAAGGAAAAGATACAAAGTCTCACACCTGGGGAAGACTGCATTATCTTTATAAGGTCAACGTAACAATGCCGGAATGTGTAAAACTTGAGGAAAACCAGGCATGTGCAACACAATATTCACAAATGTGCCAACTTTTCAATCAGTCCCCTAGACAACAATAAAGAAATATTCCTATTTAATTTCTGGCGAGGTGTAATTACACTAGTGCTGATTAATCAAATTGATCATAGTTCAGGCATTCTGTTTGATTTCTCTTTATCTCCATGATTGAGAGTGTGGTAGTTTCATTTATAAACTTGTAGTCCACTGAAATCGCATAACTCCCCACTATAAATTAACTTCTGTTGGATCATACCATACTATATCAGGAGGCACAAGCGGAGCACTAAAATAAAAAATTCATAAATAACATAGATCTCTTCCAGCATAAATAACACAGGTATCTTCCAGCATACTAGAAGTGTTTCACTTAGTATAATGTATCTTGTGAAAAGCAAAATAGCTCTTTATCAGTAAATTGACTGGATCCTACTGGATAATAATAATAATACTATTAAAAATGTGCGATTGGAAAAAGAGAGCCTGTAAAAAGCGTGTAAATATGTATTTTTTACAGGATTTTGACTTTCGTCTTGATTATGAAATAGTCATGGTCAGTGAAGGATAAAATTGTGAATGTATAAATATAAACTGTGATGGGGAGAGGAACCAAAACGCTTAGTTTTTACTGAATATTATTGATTCCCATAAAGAAGGCTCTCATTTCTCAAACCCAAACAGCTTTAATGCAAAATATTTATACAGTGACAGTTATGTTGTAGTCAACCTATCCGATTTTGCAATGTAAGACTTTGCAATGCTATGTTCCTATTTTTTATTTGTAATTAACTAGAAATATACTCTGATCTTTAGCACTGTATGCCCCAGTGCAGCAAAGCAAAGTACTTAAGCCCATGCTTAAGTGCTCTGCTGAATCAGGGGCTTTGACCCCCTTTTGGTTTTCCCCTTTTCCACCACATCGGGTTCAGGCTTTTTGCCTCTCCTAAAGGCTCTGCATAACTCTGTCTCTGCCTACTGATCCAGGTTAGTCTGAAAAATATGACACCCTTCCACTCCACACTTGATACCCTGTTTGTCCTCTTCTCTGCAGCCATTTCTGCACCTTTTTTCATACACTTGGAACTTGCTCAGGGAAGGCATTCTGTGTTATCTATGTCCTTTGTTACAATGTTCAATGCTAACTAAAGGAACTTTTAGTGCCTGATCCTTCTCCGTTGAAGCCAAAGTGACCTTCACCATTGACTTTGATGAGATCATGCCTATGATGAGAATTACTGATTAAAAACAAGAATTATTTGATCCAAGGACAAATGTATTTATAAGAGAAAAGTAAGGATTGGGGGTGGGAGAGGAAAGGAAGATTGGGGCAGGCTGGGAGAAAGAGATCTCATACTTTCTTAGAACACTTGGCTTCTCCCCTTTTGGAGGAAGTGGAACTGTACTGCTGTACTCCTGCTGTGTTTTCTTTGTCACTGTATTTGAATATATCTGTAAGGATATGTTAAAACTTCTGAAAAATAAAATTAAAAAAACATTTGGCAAAGTAGATTGTCTGTAAAATTACAAGTCTGAAAAAGACAACTTGAATTTTTATCTAGAAAAGCAGAATCCCACTTAATATTCTTTCATGTGTCATAGAATCTCTGAAAGTAGAGATCAGAAAGGCAGCCACCCACTGCCAACCTGGGGTCCATGTGTGTTATGCATGTTTAAATATATATATACATATTTATAAATGTGTGTATATAATGAAAATGAACAAGGCAAGGCATTTATAAATTAATGTCATAATGCATGTCACAGTTGCAGTCTTATGACAAGTTACCCATTATCTGAAACGAGTGTTGATACAATTGCTGTGTTCAAAAGAAATAAATGGGTTGTCAGTCAAAATGACCATGATGCATAAATCTTGATATGATTGGTTGATGCACTAAGTGTTAACATAAATTTTCAACACTTCGTATCTGTCATTTATTTTAATAATGCATCTATTAGTTAGACTAATTTAATTCCCAGAACAAAAATTTAATCATTCCACATGCAATACCAAGAAAAATAAATGTGAATTATAGTTGAATCATTGTAAGGCATTAATTATTTGTAACTTCAAGATGTATCAATTTAATGTATTTTGATGTACTTAAAATATTTTATTAGGACTAGGACAAGAGGCTCACAAAAGAGGAGAAAGTGAGTTCAGAAAAATGCAGGATAAAATCCATATTTAAAATGGCCAGATGAAAAAATAACAACATGGTTTAGGCAATATAAAAGTAATTATCTAAACTGAGCTGTTAAATCTTAATTTTATAAAATTATGATATAGTGCTTTATAAAACCATATGAAATTATTTGTATAACCTGATAAATGATGGTAGTCTCCCAGTTGTCAGTGTCGTGCTAGCCAATGCTTTGAAGCATCAAGCCTTTGTAAACTGACAGTTTTCCCTTGATCTGAAAATTCTCCACCAAATTGGAAGGGCTGGAATACTTCGACCTTATCCTGCCTTGAAAATTGATGGTGGCCTTTCTTTCAGAAAATGGCTGCTTGCTGCTTCTAAAAGAGAAGCTGACGTTGTCACAACTTTTTTAATATTATTACTCAGGCATGGTTACTAATCTGAAATAGAAGAAACCATTGTTCCAGAATCTGAAGCAGGGAGGCCCATCTTAACTATCTTTCAGTCAACTTTTTACAAAGCAACCTGAGATGAGTCCATGAGAAGTTGGCAGTGGAGGGAAATGTCTGGTACTTCTGGAATGGATTGAGGGAGAAGAGTTGAAGAAGATGCTCCTTTTTTAGTCTTCAAAGTAGCCACTAGTCCAGGCCACCGTCCTCTTTACAGCATTGTTGATTTCAGGAAATGCATGCTGCTGGCAAAAACAAAGCACATATGAATGCCTCATATATACCTGTAGCTTTTATTTATAACAAATCAACCACTGAGTAAAACAGTCTTTCTGTGGGACTCTATAGTTTATTGTTTAGTATTTGAACTGTAGTAGTGCCTAAAACCCCAGATCAGGAATGGAGTGTCATTGTCATAGGTCCTACATTAATACATGCCTGCAATGTAATTTAAGTGAAGGCACAACAAGCAAATGGTAACAAACATTAGGGGGCAAGGGGCGGGAGGTGAAGAAGATAAATGAAATAGTATGTATTTACATAGGGTTACTAGAGGCAGTTTTCTATCAGGAGTCCTCTAAGTAATTGATAAAATGGGTTCAGCTTCAGAATTAGTACAGAATGTTTTCTTTCCCTTGTAAATCACTTATTCATTCCTGAACAGACTTTCTAGAAGGCAAGTAAAGCACTTCGAAAAAATTTCTGTGTAATCCTTTTCTGGTAGTAGTACCATATCCTCTTGAAAGGAGTGTGGGTTAGATTGCTTGCTTCTGTATGAAGAGCAGTCCACAAAAAGATAGTGCCAGAGCGAATATGCTGCTTGTTAATATATAGCTGAATGAATAACAGGCTTTTTATGGTGGAAGCAGAGGAAAGGCGCCCCCCCCCCCCTTTCTCCTTTACCTGCTGGGATTGCTGAAATGTGGTGATGTAATTAGTGTTCTTTTTTTCCCCTGCAGAGAGAGAACCCATAGTAGTCAAGTAAGTACATGTTAGTGGCACCCAACCTGGTTATTCATATATTATGAGATCTTGGGCATAGTGTGGTGTTTTTGAAGGACTAACCATGATGTTCAAAGATGTGTTTTAGACTAGGATAAATGGATTTAATTTACTCTAAGTACTATAGGATGTGTATTTTATATATAAGCAATCTTTACATAATTCCTGTCAAAACTCTATTATTTTTTGTCAGTTATTTCCAATTCAGAGGGTGTTTTCATTGGTTTCTGAGAATTTTTTATATTTATACTGATTCTACTCATCATCCCAAATTATGCAGGTTGTTGCAGTAGTGAATTTTGCTCTAATAGCTTTCTCTTTTACATATTCTAATTTATTATTACATGGATGGCAGAACTGTAGAATCCTGTTAATGATTTTTGATTTGCTGTTCACTTTTCTTTAGGGGACTCTATTAAAAGTAGTTCCCACTAGTATGCATTATTTCTATCCCTGCTCTGATGTATTCTATTCCCTATAGCTTTCTTAGCCCTTGGAAATTGATTAATTAAACCCTTAGTGCATAAAGTAACAGGAACATGAATTGTTTAGCTTATTCATTAATGTATTTCAGGAATCATATTGAAGACCTGTGGTGAAATTGATTAATTTCTATTAAAAATAATTGTGGTGTTGAATACAAGTTAGAGGAATTTTTCTATTGTAACATTGAAAAATTGCATTTAAAACCTTAGCATTTAAATTGTTTGTGTACTACCCCACTACCCTGGTGTGTCTGTCTTCTTGTGTCTCCACACACACACACACACACACACACACACACACACACACACACACAC